>NC_142438.1:91540833-91843863 GCF_059453495.1 Arachis ipaensis
GCTCCAACCTCCTTAGCCAGCTTCAAACCAGCTAGTAACGCTTCATATTCCGCCTGGTTGTTTGAGGCTGGGAACCCAAATTTGAGGGAAAGCTCAACTTAGGTTCCTTGGTTGCTTTCTATTATCATACCTGCGCCGCTTCCAGTTTTATTTGAAGACCTGTCCACGTAGAGATTCCATTCTATGGGGGTTTCCAGGGTATCTGTGAATTCTGCAATGAAGTCGGCCAATTATTGTGATTTGATGGCTGTCCGAGCTTCATATTGGAGGTCAAACTCGGATAACTCGACTGCCCATTGTAAAATTCTGCCTGCTAGATCTGTTTTCTGTAGTATGCCCTTTATGGACTGGTCGGTCCGAACCTTAATGGTGTGGGCCTGGAAGTACGGGCGAAGTCGTTGAGATGTCAGTATGAGAGTGTAGGCGAACTTTTCTATTTTTTGGAAGTTCAGCTTGGATCCCTGCATCGCTTTACTGATGAAATATACAGGCTGTTGCCCTTTGTCGTCCTCTCGAACCAGTGCTGAGGCTACTACCTGACTTCCTACTGCATGGTCGAGTTAGGATAGGTGGTCGTCCCAGGAAATTTTTGAAATCCTGGAAGGCTTGCTTGCATTCTGTTGTCCATTTGAACTTCTTTCCTTTCCTTTAAGTGGCATAGAAGGGGAGAGATCTTATCGCTGATCTTGCTAAGAATCTGGATAAGGCTGCCAATCTCCCGTTGAGTTGTTGTACCTCTCTGACACAAGTCGGGCTCTTCATGTTGAGTATAGCCTGGCATTTGTCTGGATTTGCTTCAATTCCTCTTTGTGTGAGCATGAAACCTAAGAATTTTCCCGCTTCTACTGCAAAGGTGCATTTTGTGGGATTGAGCCGCATGTCACGCTTCCTTATAGTGTCGAACACTTGGGCCAGGTCGGACAATAATGTCTCTTCGCTTTGTGTCTTTATTAACATGTCGTCCACGTAGACTTCCATGATTTTTCCGATATAATCTGAAAAGACTTTATTCATTAGCCTTTGATAAGTAGCTCCCGCATTCTTGAGACCGAAAGGCATCACAATGTAGCAGTAATTTGCTTTTGGCGTCAAAAATGAGGTCTTTTCTTGATCTGGTGGATACATGGGAATTTGGTTGTATCCGGAATATGCATCCATGAATGAGAGGTATCTATATCCGGAGGAAGCATCTACCAGAGCGTCGATACTTGGGAGTGGGTAAGGATCTTTTGGACAGGCTTTGTTGAGATCGGTGTAGTCGGTGCACATTCGCCACTTCCAATTTGATTTTTTCACCAAGACGACATTAGCTAGCCATAGTGGGTACTTGACTTCTCTTATGAATCCTGCCTCCAGTAGTGCTTGCACCTGTTCTTCCACAGCTTGGGATTATTCTGGCCCAAGTTTTCTTCGTCTCTGCTGTACCGGCCGAGATCCTGGATAAACCGCCAAGTTGTGACACATTAGCTTGGGGTCTATGCCTGGCATGTCTGCGGCTTTCCATGCGAAGAGATCGGCATTATCTCGTAAGAACTGTACTAGTAATTCTTTTGTGTTTCCTTTCAGGATCGTGCCAATATTTGTTGTTTTGTCCGAGGTATCTCCGATCTGAACTTTCTCTACTTCACCTTCGGGCTGTGGACGGAGTTCTTATTGTCTCTGAACTCCACCAAGCTCAATTGTATGGAACTCTTCTCTTCTGCCTCTGAGGTTTAGACTTTCGTTATAACAGCGGCGTGCCATCCTTTGATCTGCTTTTATCGTAGCTATCCCTTCTGTAGTTGGGAATTTCATGCATAGATGTGGAGTTGAGACTATTGGGTCGAGTTGATTTAGTGTTGTCCGACCTATTAAGGCATTGTAGGCTAAACTCACGTTGACCACGATGTAGTCTATCTTGAGTGTTCTGGATTGGTTCCCTTTTCCGAAGGTTGTATGTAGTGACACGTATCCCAGTGGTTGTACTGGAGTATCGCCCAGTCTGAACAGGCTGTTCGGGTATGCTCTAAGCTCCTTTTCTTCTAAGCCGAGCTTGTCGAAGGCAGTTTTGAATAAGATGTCGGCGGAGCTCCCTTGGTCTATTAATGTGCGGTGGAGATTGGCGTTTGCCAGTATGATGGTGATGACCATGGGATCGTCGTGTCCTGAGATGACATCGGATGCGTCTTCTTTGGTGAATGTGATTGTAGGGATGTCGAGTGCTTCCTCCTTCCCTTCGACATGATATACTTCTTTGAGATATCTTTTGCGGGATGATTTGGAGATTCCTCCTCCTGCAAATCCTCCGTGTATCATATGGACATGCTTTTCTGGCGCACGAGGTGATCGCTCAGCTCGTCCGACATCTTCATCCCTTCGTCTTTTTCTTTGCTCATCATCTCGGGTGGCCAGATACCTGTTTAGTTTTCCTCCTCTGACTAATTTTTCTATGATGTTTTTTAAGTCGAAGCATTCGTTGGTGGAATGTCCTCAGACCCGATGATATTCACAGTATTCGTTTTGATTTCCTCCTCCTCTTTTGCCTTTGAGTGGTCGGGCTGGGGGTATCTTTTCCGTGTTACAGACTTCTTTGTAAATATCCACAAGGGACACCCAAAGAGGTGTGTAATTTTGATACTTTTTTATTTTCTCCCCCGTTCGATTTTCCTTTTTATTGGATTCTTTATCTTTATCTCGGTAGGTGAAACCGGATTTCGAGGCTTCTCCGAGTCAGGAATTTTCTTCCATGTTGATGTACTTCTCTGCCCACTCTTGCACCTCATCCAGAGATGTGGGGTATTTCTTTGATATAGATTGGCTGAAAGGTCTCTCTCGTAGGCCGTTGATGAGGCCCATGACGGCAGCCTCTGTTGGCAAGCTTTGTATATCTAGGCATGTTTTGTTAAATCTTTCCATGTAGTTGCGAAGACTTTCCTGATCTCCTTGCCTGATTCCTAGTAGACTGGGGGCGTGCTTGGCCTTGTCTTTTTGGATGGAGAATCTGGCCAGGAATTTTTTGGCTAGGTCGTCAAAGCTTGAGATGGACTTAGGAGGTAAATTGTCGAACCATCTAATTGCTGTCTTCGTGAGAGTCGTTGGAAAAGCCTTGCAGCGAACAGCGTCTGAGGCGTCGGTGAGATACATTCTGCTTCTGAAGTTGCTGAGGTGATGGTTGGGATTTGTAGTGCCATCATACAAAGTCATATCCGGGAGTTTGAAGTCCTTAGGAATTTTGGTTTTCATTATTTCCCTGGTGAATGGATCTTGATCTCTGCATGAATTGTCCTCAGGGGTGGTCCGGGTAGCCTTTGCTTTGAGATCGGCTTCGAGTATAGGATTTTATCTTCTAAGTCTCGATGTCGCCTTACCTCTCTTTGTAGATCCTTGCCAACTTCTTGTTGATGCTGGCTTTCTTTTTCGAGTTGCTTTAAATGATCTTGAAGCGCTTCTATTACTCCTGGATTCGATGAGTTTTTGTCTCCGTTAGATTCCGGGGTATCTTTTGGTGTAGTGCCCGCGTTTTTATGCGGTGTTCTATCCTCTAGATCTGAATCATGGTTGTTGTCATGGTCGTCCGCCATGGTGGTGGGATGACTTCCAGGTTCCCCGGCAACGGTGCCAATGTTCCGAGGGTTACCTGAAACTGTAGGTCGATCACGGATGAGATCTTCTGTACTGGTCGGAGATGACGTGTCCGGCTGGCTGGTGGCGGCCGGAGCTGTTGTGTTTGACTTACTGGACTGGCTGCACTTCTGATCCTTGGTCACCGGAGGGTGGGGGGTACCTGCAAGAGACTCCGATGCTTAAGTTAGCACGGGTATTAAGCAGGTTTATTGTAGAATCAGAGTATGAGTTATACCTGGGTGCTCCAGTGTATTTATAATAGTGTGGGCTGACCTTTCTGATAAGATAAGTCAGTTATCTTATCTTATCTTATCTTATTTTAAGTGAAGTCAGCTTATCTTCAAGGGAACCGCCTTTATCTCTATAGGCTTGGGTTGCCTTTGGATTTGGGTCGTGTTTAGCTATTTGGGCCCTTTATTGGGCTTTCCTATCGATTTGGCCGACCTCTTTTAGAAGAGGTCGGGTAGCCTGACCTGAAGAGGTCAGTCGCTTTGTCGCCAATCATCCCAAGTCGGATAGCTCGACCCAGTGTATGAACACTTTTCATCTAACAATCAACAAACAAGTGATGCATGAATGCAAGTATCATGAGGTCTTTAAAAGGTTGTAATGGGGTTGGGGTAAGGGTATGATGGATATATGGCTAAGTGGACTAAAAGATTAAATCTTTGATTAGCTTAAGTATCCAACTCAACCTATATCAATCAAATCACAAAAATGCATTCTAGTCACCCATTACCTCTTTTCACACATATTCATGCCTTAGTTTCTATTCAAAACACATATGTATTTCTTATTCATTCATTTGTTTCTTTTTCTTTGGGATAACTTTTGGCCTATCTTATTTTTTCTCATTTCATTCATTTTTTTTTTCTATTTCTTTTTCTTTTTCTATGACAAATGCATATGGTTAAATAGTTCATACATGAATGTACCCATTTTTCCAAAATTTTTCATTAAAGTACCCAAAACAAACATTTTTTAATTCACTACCAATGTTTTCCAAAATTTCCCCACACTTTTCAACCTAAGCTAATCAAGGATACAAATCAAGGTAAATCATAGTTTTCCGCTTAAGGTTGTAATGTGGTAATATTACAAACAATGGGATCAATTAAAGCTCAAAAGGTGGTTAACAAAGGTAGATACAAGGGTAGGTCTATATGGGTGAGTGAGTTATGCAAAGATGGCCTCAATCATTCTCAATGCATTCAAACATCATTCATCGGAAATAAAGAATCAAGTAAAACCAAGATCACAGTCATTAAGGCTCAAAGACATACAAGGTATTTTGTTCTTTCTCTCTTCTATGTTTCACAAAAATTCATTTAAGCAAGTTTAAAAACAATTTTCCAAATCAATTCAATAGAATGCCCTAAAAACAAAATTCTTGAAAATTTTTGTTGTTTTTCACCAAAATTATTTCCTATATGTATGTATGATGTAATGGATGCAATTTCCAAAATTTTCCTAGTTCTCTTCCTAATTTTCAACAATGCAAAAACTAACATGAACAATTAGGACAAGATTGAACTAGGTGCTATACTATTCACATCATCCAATCACAACTTCTATCTATAAAATATATACCATGCAAAAGCAACAAGAATGCAAAATATATAAAATATATACCAACTAAAAATGTGAAATGCAATACTATAAGCTAAGACATATATACTAGAAGAAAATGCAATGCAACAATCAAAAGCACTCTAAATAACTACAAGAAACATAATAAAAAGAAACAAAAATAAAGTGCAAAGTGTTCGGAAAAGAGAATTTACGCCCCAAAAATGGTGAATCCTCCCCACACTTAAGCATTGCACGGTCCTCCATGCACGAACACAATTCCGGGAGAATGACTCTAAAGCACTCCACCTTCAACTGGCGGATGCGGGGGCTCGGGTTGCAGTAAAATTGCCAAGTCCAAAGCATTTTCAGCATCTCCATCCTCAGCGTCCTCCTCCTCTCCCGACTCTTTGCCTTTATGTCTCATCCTCAAAAAGAATGAATAAATTATAATTAGGAATCATAGGGCAAGAAGTACAAAAAAGTAAAGGAGGGAGCAAATACATTATATACTTGGAGCAAAAAAAACAAACAAGCATTTAATTGAGGAAGTTTGCATAGTGGTGTGGTATGATAAAAAGATGAGCCATGTGTGTATTCTAATTATGTGCGCGGTTAGAATACACACAACGGCCGGTTAAAATGGCATCCACACAATCAAAAAGTAAGCATGAGTTCCTCAATTAAATGGCCTAAGATGCAAGCAATGAATGAGCATCAATTAAATACAGGCAAACTTAGGCAACTACAACAAGAGTGAATTGATTGTAGGAATTATTGAATATTGAAGTTGTGCAAGTAAAAGGGCAAAATTGATATAAAATAGCACAACAAACAGTAATCAATACAATGATGAAAAGAAAATTACTTATTCATCCTTAGGAATAATTAAATAATCACATGGTTAAGGTGTTTGTTACAAAAAGTGACAAGTCTTGATAGGAATCAAGTCAAGTCAACTCAAATAAATGCAGAGCATTAACAAGAAACAAGGACCTTGTGATGTGATTATATTGATTTAAAAACCATGATGAACAAGCAATTCAATTCAATTCACTAAATTCAATATGTACTTATTTCAAATTTCACCAAACAAGAAATTAAACGTCAATGTTCATATCAATTTGGTGTTAGCAACTCAAAGCAACAATAAACAAGTACATTATTAAAATTCCAATCTTAAGTAACATCATAATCATTTAAAAGTGCACAATTCTTGATTAGAATGCCAAACAAGAATATAGTCTAACACATATGGTCGCGACAACATATGAATTAAACAAAGAATTCAATCAGATATTATGTCAAACACATGGTGTGTAGTGTACATATTCAACAATTTCAAGCCAAAAATTCAAGCATGAACAACTCATAGATAAACAATTGAACACTTGCAATGCAACAAACAAATAATTGAGTAAACTTAAGCTAAATAACCAAAGTTAAATAAAAAAACAAAAATTAAGCAAGCAACTAAACATAACAAAGAAGATTAAAACAAGAAAATTGAAAAGATGAAGAATAGGAAAGAAAGGGATAGGTAACAATGGCACTTGTGTTAGCCACTGCGAGGCTCACGGCGGCGGATTTTTGCTGGAGAAGAGAAGAAAGAGAGAAGAAAAAGAAGAAGGAAGAAGAAATAAAAGAAAGAAGAAGAAGAAGAAGAAGAAGAAGAAGAAGAAGAAGAAGAAGAAGAAGAAAAGAGAAGAAATAAGGAAAGAGAGGGTGGTGGCAATGGTGGCTTCAGCGGCAGCGGTGGTGGTTGCCGGAAGAAGGCTGGGTCGGGATAGGGAGGTAGAAGAAGAAAGAAGGAAAGAAGAAAGGGGGTGAAGAGTGGCACAACAGGGCGGCTTTCAAATTACTGTCCAGAACGCGACTTGTGCATACGCACAAGGATATGTGCGCACTCACACAAGCAAAAATTGGGGGCGTTCAATGGTGCAGAGTTTTTATAACCCACAAACTAACCGGCAAGTGCACCGGGTCGTACCAAGTAATACCTCAGATGAGTGAGGGTCGATCCTACGAGGATTGATGGATTAAGCAACAATGGTTAAATGATTTACTTAGTTAGGCAAACAAAAAATAGTGTTTGAGAGTTTAAAGACATTAAACAATAGAAAGAATACTAAAGAAAGGCAAGTAAATAAGTTGGGAATAAAGTATGGAGAAACAGTTAAGGCTTCAGAGTTATCTATTTTTTGGATTGACTTTTCTTATTAACTATTTTAATCATGCAAGATTTAATTCATGGCAAACTATATGTGACTAGACCCTAATTCCTTAGACCTTTCTAGTCTCCTCTAAAATTCATCAATCACCAATTCCTTGGTCAATTAATTCCAATTAGAAGGTGAAGTTTAATTCTAGTTTATGTGCCACAGAAACTCTAATTACCCAAATATAAGAGGATTATATGTCACGTATCCCGTTAAGTCCAGATAATTAGAAATTTAGGAGAATATGTTTTCAAGCTGTTGTTCAAGTAAAGAGCTTTTCCAAGTTATACAAGAACTCAATTAGAAGGAGGGTCATACTTCCATTCCACCCAAATTCGTAAAATAAAGAACGAAAACAATTCTTGAAATATAAATCAAAACATGAATTAAAATAAAAAAAATAATAGTATCAATCCATACAATAGACAGAGCTCCTAACCTTAACAGTGGAGGTTTAGTTGCTCATGACAAAAAGAGAAAAATAAGGATTTTGATAAAATGTATTTTGGTAGTGTGGAATGGGATCCCCTGTGGAATAGTTCCAATTCCCTTTTATATCTAATCCTAATTAATTTAAAATCTATCTTCTAAAACTAAAATAATATCTTTCCTATTTTAAATTAAAAATAAAGTTTAAATCAGAATTAATTAAAGCAATCAGCATGTCTTCAATTGATGTATGGGGACCACTTGCTTTGTAGGGTCCACGCCTAACTTGGAGTGGGCATAACCATTCTTGTGTGAATCTCCCTTGAGCCTCTGCTATACCCTGGCTCTAGTCTGTGTTTCTGGGCCAAAAATTAGGTCGAAACTCGGCATGAAATTGCCGCCAGCATTTTCTGCGAATTCTGCATGTTGCCCATGTCACGCATACGTGTCGATGGTCTTCTTTGCGTGTCACGCGTACGCGTCAGGTACGCACACGCGTCGCTGAGCAACTTTGCTTTTCACGCGTCGCTGAGCAACTTTGCTTTTCACGCGTACACGTCAAGTACGCGCACGCGTCGCCATACACAGCTCCGAATCACGTATACGCTTCGCTCCATGCTGGTCAGCTCCTTGATTTCTTCTCTTTCTCTTGCAGAAACTCCATCAAATCCATCCGAATGCTACCTAATAATAAACAGAATTGCACAAGACTCAAAGTAGCATCCATAGTGGCTAAAAGATAATTAATTCTTGATTAAACTCAACAATTTAAATGCAAATTCACTAGGAAAAGATAGGAAAGATGCTCACGCATCATTCATACGCACAGGATGTGCGAGCGCTACTGGCAAAGAGGGTCTCAAGACGTCTGCGTGCGCACGCATAGCACACCTTTTTTTATAAAAAAATTGGGCAAAATGACTATGTGTGCGTACGCACAAAGGAGTGTGCGTACGCACAGAATGAAAATGTACTGGGGTGCACGTGTACAAGCGCTGCGAGTGCTGTGAACAGAGCATGTGACAACGAGTGTGCGTACGCACAAGGCTGTGCGCACGCACAGAACTCTATTTCTGCAACATTTTTAATGCCTCTAAGGCACCAACCATGATATCAATCAAAGGTTTTCAAGCCCAAAACACATCATTCTTCAAAAACACATGATCAAACATAAAATGCAACTAAATCAAGCCTAGAATGCAATCAAACTATGCTAATCAAACAGACAAAATTCAATAAACAAAACTAAAAGAAAGAAGGGTTGAAAGGATATTACCATGGTGTGGTGTCTCCCACCTAGCACTTTGGTTTTAAGTCCTCAAGTTGGACTTTTGGTTGGAGTTCACATCAAGGAGGCTTGTGCTTCCATCCATCCGTGAGTCGCCACCCATGCTTGCTCTTCAAAAAACCTCCGGGATACCAAATGAAGTACATTAAGCTCTCAAGCAACCTCAAGCAAGAAATTGGGATCCAAAATTGTTGGTTGTAGAGTTGTATGTCCAGATCCGACACTTTGGTTTCTCTATCATCCTCTTGTTGACTTTTACTTGTACCCTTGGATGAACAACCTCTCCAAGCACCTTTGAAACACCCACCTGAATCTTGTGATCCTCCCAATTGGACCTTGCACCAGTTATGCTTTGAACTCCTTTGACAACCAATACCCGTTTCTTCATCGTTGAGCACTCTAAGAAGGGCCTTAAGTTGAT
This sequence comes from Arachis ipaensis, assembly GCF_059453495.1. Lineage (NCBI taxonomy): Eukaryota > Viridiplantae > Streptophyta > Magnoliopsida > Fabales > Fabaceae > Arachis > Arachis ipaensis. The sequence continues at coordinate 91,550,363 of NC_142438.1, forward strand.
GATCTATTCCCAAGATAGCAAATTGATGTGGGCCGATGAAGCTCATTGAGGATACTATTTGGTGCACGAAATTGTGATCTCCAGGCTCGAACAAATCCTGGTAATGGCTCCAAAGCTTGGTGCTCTGATCTTAATTCATGATTGTCACAACTTCGATACAACTAACCAGCAAGTGCACTGGGTCGTCCAAGTAATACCTTACGTGAGTAAGGGTCGAATCCCACGGAGATTGTTGGTATGAAGCAAGCTATGGTCACCTTGTAAATCTCAGTTAGGCAGATATAAAGTGATAATGGTGTTTTCGAATGTTATATAATAAAAGAGGGATAGAGATACTTATGTAATTCATTGGTAGGAATTTCAGATAAGCGAATGGAGATGCTTTTCGTTCCTCTGAACCTCTGCTTTCCCGCTATCTTCATCCAGTCAGTCTTACTCCTTTCCATGGCTGGCTTTATGCAAGGGCATCACCGTTGTCAGTGGCTACATCCCCTCCTCTCAGTGAATAATATGCTCACGCACCCTATCACGGCACGACTATTCATCTGTCGGTTCTCGATCATGCTGGAATAGGATTCACCCTCCTTTTGCGTCTGTCACTAACGCCCAACAATCGCGAGTTTGAAGCTCGTCACAGTCATTCAATCATTGAATCCTACTCAGAATACCACAGACAAGGTTTAGACCTTCCGGATTCTCTTGAATGCCGCCATCATTCTAGCTTACGCCACGAAGATTCTGGTTAGGAGATCTAAGAGATACTCATTCTAGCTTAATTCATGTAGAACAGAAGTGTTTGTCAGGCACGCGTTCATAAGGGAGAAGGATGATGAGCGTCACACATAATCATCACCTTCATCACGTTCTTGGGTGCGAATGGATATCTTAGAAGCGAAATAAGAAGAATTGAATAGAAAACAGTAGTACTTTGCATTAATCTTTGAGGAACAGCAGAGCTCCACACCTTAATCTATGGAGTGTAGAAACTCTACCGTATGAAAATACATAAGTGAAGGTCCAGGCATGGCCGAGATGGCCAGCCCCCTAAAACGTGATCACAGGATCAAAATACAATCCAGGATCCAAAGATGGTCAAAAAGACCAGTAAAAGGTCCTATTTATAATAAACTAGTCACTAGGGTTTACATGAGTAAGTAATTGATGCATAAATCCACTTCCGGGGCCCACTTGGTGTGTGTTTGGGCTGAGCTTAAGTGTAGCACGTGCCATTTGTGGAGTTGAACGCCAGTTTCTGTGCCAGTTTGGGCGTTCAACTATGGTTTTGGATCCTTTTCTGGCGCTGGACGCCAGATTTGGGCAGAAGGCTGGCGTTGAACGCCAGTTTACGTCGTCAATTCTTGGCCAAAGTATGGACTATTATATATTGCTGGAAAGCCCTGGATGTCTACTTTCCAACCCAATTGGAAGCGCGCCATTGCGAGTTCTGTAGCTCCAGAAAATCCACTTTGAGTGCAGGGAGGTCAGAATCCAATAGCATCAGCAGTCCTTTTTCAACCTCTGAATCTGATTTCTGCTCAAGTCCCTCAATTTCAGCCAGAAAATACCTGAAATCACAGAAAAACACACAAACTCATAGGAAAGTCCAGAAATGTGAATTTAACATAAAAACTTATGAAAACATCCCTAAAAGTAACTAGATCCTACTAAAAACATACTAAAAACAATGCCAAAGAGCGTATAAATTATCCACTCATCACAACACCAAACTTAAATTGTTGCTTGTCCCCAAGCAACTAAAAATCAAATAGGATAAAAAGAAGAGAATATACTATAAATTCCAAACTATCAATGAAACAGAGCTTCAATCATATGAGCGGGACTTATAGCTTTTTGCCTCTTGAATAGTTTTGGCATCTCACTCTATCCATTGAGGTTCAGAATGATTGGCATCTATAGGAACTTCAGATTTCGAATAGTGTTATTGACTCTCCTAGTTCAGTATGATGATTCTTGAACACAGCTTCTTTATGAGTCTTGGCCGTGGCCCTAAGCACTTTGTTTTCCAGTAATACCACCGGATACATAAATGCCACAGACACATAATTGGGTGAACCTTTTCAGATTGTGACTCAGCTTTGCTAAAGTCCCCAATTAGAGGTGTCCAGGGTTCTTAAGCACACTCTTTGTTTTTGCTTTGGACCTTGACTTTAACCGCTCAGTCTCAAGTTTTCACTTGACACCTACACGCCACAAGCACATGGTTAGGGACAGCTTGGTTTAGCCGCTTAGACCAGGATTTTATTCCTTCAGGCCCTCCTATCCACTGATGCTCAAAGCCTTGGGATCCTTTTTATTTGCCCTTGCCTTTTGGTTTTAAGGGTTATTGGCTTTTTCTGCTTGCTTTTTCTTTTTCTTTCTATATTTTTTTTTTCGCCTATTTTTTTTTCTTTTTTCTTCTTTTTTTCTCTTTTTTTTTTTTTCTGCAAGCTTTGTTCTTTGCTGCTTTTTCTTGCTTCAAGAATCATTTTTATGATTTTTCAGATTATCAAATAACATGTCTCCTAGTCATCATTCTTTCAAGAGCCAACATATTTAACATTCTTAAACAACAACTTCAAAAGACATATGCACTGTTCAAGCATACATTCAGAAAACAAGAAGCATTGTCACCACATCAATATAATTAAGCTAAGTTCAAGGATGAATTCGAAACTCATGTACTTCTTGTTCTTTTGAATTAAAACAGTTTTTTTTTAAGAGAGGTGATGGATTCATAGGACATTTATAACTTTAAGACATAGTTACTACTACTAATGATCATGTAATGAAGACACAAACATAGATAAGCACATAACATAGAAAATGAAAAACAGAGAAAGTAAGAACAAGGAATGAGTCCACCTTAGTGATGTCCTTGAGCTCTTCTATGTCTCTTCCTTGTCTTTGCTGCTCCTCCTTCATTGCTTTTAGATCTTCTCTGATTTCATGAAGGATGATGGAGTGCTCTTGATGTTCCACCCTTAGTTGCTTCCAATAATTGTGTGGAAGAAAATGTATCCCCTGAGGTATCTCAGGGATCTCTTGATTTGCAGTCAAATGTTCTACCACTGAGCTATAGACCCTTGATGGAAGCTTTTGTCTTCCCTTTCCTCTTTCTAGAGGCTTCTCTGGCCTTAGGTGCCATCAATGGTTATGGAAAAAACAAAAAAGCTATGCTTTTTACCACACCAAACTTAGAATGTTGCTCGCCCTCGAGCAAAAGAAGAAAGAATAGAAGAATAAGAAGAAGATATGGAGGAGATGGAGGGAGATGTGTATTCGGCCATATGGGTGGGATTGGGTGGGAAAGAGATGTTGAATTTTGAAGGAAAGTGGGTGTTTGGATGTGAGTGGTAAAGAGTTAATAAGGAAGAGTGTTTATTGGGAATAGATGATGATTGAGAAGAGAGAAGAAAGTGAGTGGAGGTAGGTGGGGATCCTGTGGGATCTACAGATCCTGAGGTGATCCTGTGAGGTCCACAGATCTTGAGGTGTCAAGGCATTTACATCCCTGCACCAATTTAGGCATGCAAAATGCCCTTGCACACAACTCTGGGCGTTCAGCGCCAGGTTGGTGCCCATTTTGGGCGTTCAACGCCCATTTGCTGCCATTTCTGGCGTTGAACGCCAGAACCATGCTTGTTCTGGGCGTTCAGTGCCAGGATGCTCCCATTCTGGGCGTTCAGCGCCAGAACTATGCTCTGTTCTGGCGTTTGAACGCCAGACAGATGCTCCTCCAGGGTGTGATTTTTCTTCTGCTGTTTTTGATTCCGTTTTCAATTTTTATATTTATTTTGTGACTCCACATGATCATGAACCTAAGAAAACATGAAAAACAATAAAAATAAGAATTAGATAAACATTGGGTTACCTCCCAACAAGCGCTTCTTTAATGTCAATAGCTTGACAGTGGGCTCTCATGGAGCCTCACAGATGTGCAGAGCTTTGTTGAGACTCTCCAACACCAAACTTAGAGTTTGGATATGGGAGTTCAACACCAAACTTAGAGTTTGGTTGTGGCCTCCCAACACCAAACTTAGAGTTTGACTGTGGGGGCTCTGGTTGACTCTGCTTTGAGAGAAGCTTTTCATGCTTCATCTTCATGGTTGCAGAGGGAGATCCTTGAGTTTTAAACACAAGGGAGTCCTCATTCCATTGAAGGACTATTTCACCTCTGTCAACATCAATCACAGCTCTTGCAGTGGCCAGGAAAGGTCTTCCTAGGATGATGGATTCATCCTCTTCCTTTCCAGTATCCAGGACTATGAAATCAGTAGGTATGTAAAGGCCCTCAACCTTTACTAATACATCTTCTACTTGTCCATAAGCCTATTTTCTTGAGCTGTCTGCCATCTCTAGTGAGATTTTAGCAGCTTGCACCCCATAGATTCCCAGTTTCTCTATTACAGAGAGGGGCATGAGGTTTATTCCTGAACCAAGGTCACACAGAGCCTTAAAGATCATGGTGCCTATGGTACAGGGTATTATGAACTTTCCAGGATCCTGTCTCTTCTGAGGCAATGTCAGTTGATCCAGATCACTTAGTTCATTGATGAACAAGGGAGGTTCAACTTCCCAAGTATCAATGCCAAATAATTTGGCATTCAGCTTCATGATTGCACCAAGAAACTTGGCAGTTTGCTCTTCAGTAACATCCTCATTCTCTTCAGAAGAGGAATACTCATCAGAGCTCATGAAGAGCATAAGGAGGTTCAATGGAATCTCTATGGTCTCTAGATGAGCCTCAGAGTCCTTTGGTTCCTCAGAGGGAAGCTCCTTATTGATCACTGGACGTCCCAGGAGGTCTTCCTCCTTGGGATTCACGTCCTCTCCTCTCCTCACAGGTTCGGCCATGGCGCTTATGTCAATGGCCTTGCACTCTCCTTTTGGATTCTCTTCTGTATTGCTTGGGAGAGTACTAGGAGGGATTTCAGTGCTCCTTTTACTCAGCTGGCCCACTTGTGCTTCCAGATTTCTAATGGAAGATCTTGTTTCATTCATGAAACTTACAGTGGCCTTAGATAGATCAGAGACTAGATTTGCTAAATTAGAAGCATTTTGTTCAGAGTTCTCTGTCTATTGCTGAGTTGATGATGGAAAAGGCTTGCTATTGCTAAACCTATTTCTTCCACCATTATTAAAGCCTTGTTGGGGCTTTTGATCCTTCCATGAGAAATTTGGATGATTTCTCCATGTTGAGTTATAGGTGTTTCCATAAGGTTCACCTAAGTAATTTACCTCTGCTATTGCAGGGTTCTCAGGATCATAAGCTTCTTCTTCAGAAGATGCCTCTTGAGTACTGTTGGATGCAGCTTGCATTCCATGCAGACTCTGAGAAATCATATTGACTTGCTGAGTCAATATTTTATTCTGAGCTAATATGGCATTCAGAGTATCAACCTCAAGAACTCCCTTCTTTATAGGCGTCCCATTGTTCACAGGATTCCTTTCAGAAGTGTACATGAACTGGTTATTAGCAACCATGTCAATGAGTTCTTGAGCTTCTGCAGGCGTTTTCTTTAGGTGAATGGATCCACCTGCAGAAGTGTCCAGTGACATCTTTGATAGCTCAGATAAACCATCATAGAATATATCCAGGATGGTCCATTCTGAAAGCATGTCAGAAGGACACTTTTTGGTCAACTATTTGTATCTTTCCCAAGCTTCATAGAGGGATTCACCTTCTTTCTGTCTGAAGGTTTGAACATCAGCTCTAAGCTTGCTCAGCTTTTGAGGAGGAAAGTACTTGGCTAAGAAAGCCGTGACCAGCTTATCCCAAGAGTTCAGGCTGTCTTTGGGTTGAGAATCCAACCATAATCTAGCTCTGTCTCTTACAGCAAAAGGGAAAAGCATGAGCCTGTAGACTTCAGGATCTACTCCATTAGTCTTAACAGTATCACATATCTGCAAGAATTCAGTTAAGAACTGAAAAGGATCTTCAGATGGAAGTCCATGAAACTTGCAGTTCTGCTGCATCAGAGAAACTAATTGAGGTTTCAGCTCAAAGTTGTTTGCTCCAATGGCAGGAATGGAGATGCTTCTTCCATGTAAATTGGAATTAGGTGCAGTGAAGTCACCAAGCATCTTCCTTACATTATTATTATTTTCGGCTGCCATCTCCTCTTCCTGTTCGAGAATTTCTGAAAGGTTATCTCTGGATTACTGTATTTTGGCTTCTCTTAATTTTCTCTTCAGAGTCCTTTCAGGTTCTGGATCTGCTTCCACAAGAATGTTCTTATCCTTGCTCTTGCTCATATGACAAAGAAGAAGGCACAGAAAAATAATAATAATAATGGAGATCCTTTATACCACAGTATAGGGATCCCTGTGTGAGTGGAAGAAAAGAGGGGGAGACAAAGAATGTGATGTAAAGGAAGAAACACAACTGTACAGATGGAAGAGATGTGAGATGAGATGTTAGGATATGAATGAATAAATAGAATAGGATGGGGGAGGGATAATTTTCGAAAATTATTTTGAAAAAGAGTTAGTGATTTTTGAAAAATGGTTTTTGAAAAATGTTAGAAATTTTCGAAAAAAAAAATTTTTTTTTAAAATTTAAAAATAAAAATAATTAGTTAATAAAAAAGAAAATTTTTTTTTTGAAAAAGAGGGGAGATATTTTCGAAAATTAGAGAGAGAGAGAGAGAGTTAGTTAGGTAGTTTTGAAAAGGTTAAGAAACAAACAAAAAGTTAGTTAGTTAGTTGAAACAAATTTTGAAAAGATAAGAAGTTAGGAAGTTAGAAAAGATATTTTGAAATCAAATTTTTGAAAAAGATAAGATGAGAAGATATTTTTGAAAAGATATGATAAAATTAGTTTTTGAAAAAGATTTGATTTTTAAAATCTCAATTAATGACTTGATTCACTAGAAATCACAAGATATGATTCTAGAACTTGAAGTTTGAATCTTTCTTAACAAGTAAGTAACAAACTTGAAATTTTTGAATCAAAACATTAATTGTTTATGTTATTTTCGAAAATTTAATACAAAAATAAGAAAAAGATTTTTGAAAAATATTTTTGGAATTTTCGAAAATAACTAAGAATTTTGAAAAAGATTTGATTTTTGAAAAAGATTTTGAAAAAGATAAGATTTTCAAATTGAAAATTTGATTTGACTCATAAGAAACAATTTGATTTTAAAATTTTTTGAAAAAGTCAACTCAAATTTTCGAATTTGATGAGAGAAAAAGGGAAAGATATTTTTTTGATTTTTGAAATTTTTTATGAAAAACATGAAAAATATGCAATGCATGAAATTTTTAGATCAAAACATGTGATGCATGCAAGAATGCTATGAATGTCAAGATGAACACCAAGAACACTTTGAATGTCATGGTGAACATCAAGAACATATTTTTGAAAAATTTTTAATGCAAAAAAAACATGCAAGACACCAAACTTAGAATTCTTTAATGCTTACGCACTAAGAATTCAAAAATGCATATGATAAACATGAAAAGACACAAAACAAAAAATCATCAAGATCAAACAAGAAGACTTACGAAGAACAACTTGAAGATCATGAAGAATACTATGAATGCATGATATTTTCGAAAAAATGCAAGATGCATATGCAAGTGACACCAAACTTATGATGTGACTCAAGACTCAAACAAGAAACACAAAATATTTTTTTGATTTTTATGATTTTCTAATTTTTTTTTTGGATTTTTTTGAAAATTATATGAAAAAGAAAAATAAGAATTCCAAAATTTAAATATGAATTCCAGGAATCTTGCATTCTTAGTCTAAAGCTTCAGTCCAGGAATTAGACATGGCTCACTAGCTAGCCAAGCTTTCAATGAAAGCTCCGGTCCAAAACACTAGACATGGCCAACGGCCAGCCAAGCTTTAGCATGTAATTCAGATATGACATGCTTGACATACTCATTCCCAAAGGAATAGACATGGCTTTACAACCAGCCAGGCTTCAACATGCTTCATGAAACACTAGAATTCATTCTTAAAAATTTTGAATAAAATTTTTTGAAAATTTTTATTTTTTTTTTTCGAAAACAAAGGAGAAATTTTTGAAAGATTTTTTTTTGAAAAATATTTTTTTTTTGAAAAGAAAACAAAAAGAAAATTACCTAATCTGAGCAACAAGATGAACCGTCAGTTGTCCAAACTCAAACAATCCCCAGCAATGGCGCCAAAAACTTGGTGCACAAAATTGTGATCTCCAGGCTCGAACAAATCCTGGTAATGGCTCCAAAGCTTGGTGCTCTGATCTTAATTCATGATTGTCACAACTTCGATACAACTAACCAGCAAGTGCACTGGGTCGTCCAAGTAATACCTTACGTGAGTAAGGGTCGAATCCCACGGAGATTGTTGGTATGAAGCAAGCTATGATCACCTTGTAAATCTCAGTTAGGCAGATATAAAGTGATAATGGTGTTTTCGAATGTTATATAATAAAAGAGGGATAGAGATACTTATGTAATTCATTGGTAGGAATTTCAGATAAGCGAATGGAGATGCTTTTCGTTCCTCTGAACCTCTGCTTTCCCGCTATCTTCATCCAGTCAGTCTTACTCCTTTCCATGGCTGGCTTTATGCAAGGGCATCACCGTTGTCAGTGGCTACATCCCCTCCTCTCAGTGAATAATATGCTCATGCACCCTGTCACGGCACGGCTATTCATCTGTCGGTTCTCGATCATGCTGGAATAGGATTCACCCTCCTTTTGCGTCTGTCACTAACGCCCAACAATCGCGAGTTTGAAGCTCGTCACAGTCATTCAATCATTGAATCCTACTCAGAATACCACAGACAAGGTTTAGACCTTCCGGATTCTCTTGAATGCCGCCATCATTCTAGCTTACGCCACGAAGATTCTGGTTAGGAGATCAAAGAGATACTCATTCTAGCTTAATTCATGTAGAACAGAAGTGTTTGTCAGGCACGCGTTCATAAGGGAGAAGGATGATGAGCGTCACACATAATCATCACCTTCATCACGTTCTTGGGTGTGAATGGATATCTTAGAAGCGAAATAAGAAGAATTGAATAGAAAACAGTAGTACTTTGCATTAATCTTTGAGGAACAGTAGAGCTCCACACCTTAATCTATGGAGTGTAGAAACTCTACCGTATGAAAATACATAAGTGAAGGTCCAGGCATGGCCGAGATGGCCAGCCCCCTAAAACGTGATCACAGGATCAAAATACAATCCAGGATCCAAAGATGGTCAAAAAGACCAGTAAAAGGTCCTATTTATAATAAACTAGTCACTAGGGTTTACATGAGTAAGTAATTGATGCATAAATCCACTTCCGGGGCCCACTTGGTGTGTGTTTGGGCTGAGCTTAAGTGTAGCACGTGCAGATGCCATTTGTGGAGTTGAACGCCAGTTTCTGTGCCAGTTTGGGCGTTCAACTCTGGTTTTGGATCCTTTTCTGGCGCTGGACGCCAGATTTGGGCAGAAGGCTGGTGTTGAACGCCAGTTTACGTCGTCAATTCTTGGCCAAAGTATGGACTATTATATATTGCCGGAAAGCCCTGGATGTCTACTCTCCAACGCAATTGGAAGCGCGCCATTTCGAGTTCTGTAGCTCCAGAAAATCCACTTTGAGTGCAGGGAGGTCAGAATCCAACAGCATCAGCAGTCCTTTTTCAACCTCTGAATCTGATTTCTGCTCAAGTCCCTCAATTTCAGCCAGAAAATACCTGAAATCACAGAAAAACACACAAACTCATAGTAAAGTCCAGAAATGTGAATTTAACATAAAAACTTATGAAAACATCCCTAAAAGTAACTAGATCCTACTAAAAACATACTAAAAATAATGCCAAAAAGCGTATAAATTATCCGCTCATCACTATTACCCACTCAATTTTTCCTTGGGTTGGAGTCATCTTTTTGGGCTCTTCCATGAAAGCTTCCACTTCTTGGGTGATTACCTCTTCCTCACCACTCTTTTCTAGCTCTTCACTTTCTCTCTCAAACTCGAGAGAGGAAGGTTCCTCAAGATCATTGAGGGGATTGACCAAGGTGGACAAAAAATTATTGATGATGGAATCCACTTCTTGATCAAACTCCCTCAATTCTCCATTTACCTCTCCCGGTTCAAAAGTTCTACTTTCCTCCTCTTGTTGCAATTCTTGTCCTAGCTCTTCTTCTTCTACCTTAGACTCCATGTTCTACTCCTCACTACACTCCTTACTTGATCATCCACCTTCTTCAAGGGGAATGTCTTGAGTGGTTGAGTGTAGTGAGGCCAAGCGGTTCACCGCTTCGGCTATGGTAGCAATGAACTCCCCTTGCTTTTTTCGGAACCCTTCTTGCTCTTGGAAGAATGCTTGAAGGTCTTGTTGTTCTTGGGATAAGGGTTGGAAAACATCACAATTGGATGAAAGAGAAGGTTCATTGGTTGGGAAAATGGTTGTATAGACATCTTGATTCCATGGAGGTGGATGGTGTGGAGCTTGAAGGTTTGGTGGTTGATGGTTGTGTATGGGGTATCTTTCATATCTTTGGATTTGTGATGAGCGGATATTTTATACGCTTTTTGGGGTTAATTTCATATAGTTTTTAGTATGATTTGGTTAGTTTTTAGTATATTTTCATTAGTTTTTAGGCAAAATTTATATTTCTGGACTTTACTATGAGTTTGTGTGTTTTTCTGTAATTTCAGGTATTTTCTGGCTGAAATTGAGGGAGCTGAGCAAAAATCTGATTCAGGCTGAAAAAGGACTGCTGATGCTGTTGGATTCTGACCTCTCATCACTCGGAATGGATTTTCAAGAGCTACAAAAGTCCAATCGGCGCGCTTCTAATTGCGTTGGAAAGTAGACATCCAGGGCTTTCTAGCAATATATAATAGTCCATACTTTGATCAAGGATAGACGACGTAAACTGGCATTCAACGCCAGTTCTATGTTGTAGTCTGGCGTCCAGCGCCAAAAACAGGCTACAAGTTGGAGTTCAACGCCAGAAACAGGTTACAACCTGGTGTTGAACGCCTAAAACAGCCCAAGCATGTGAGAAGCTTAAGTCTCAGCCCCAACACACACCAAGTGGGCCCCAGAAGTGGATTTCTGCACTATCCATCATAGTTTACTCATTTTCTGTAAACCTAGGTTACTAGTTTAGTATTTAAACAACTTTTAGAAATTTATTTTGTATCTCATGACATTTTTAGATCTAAACTTTGTACTTTTTGACGGCATGAGTGTCTAAACTCCATTGTTGGGGGTGAGGAGCTCTGCTGTATCTCGATGAATTAATGCAACTATTTCTATTTTCTATTCAACACGCTTGTTTCTATCTAAGATGTTCATTCGTGCTTCATTATGACGAAGGTGATGATCCGTGACATTCATCACCATTCTCAACCTATGAAGGTGTGCCTGACAACCACCTCTGTTCTACATTAGATTGAATGAGGATCTATTAGATTCCTTAATCAGAATCTTCGTGGTATAAGCTAGAATCCATTGGCAGCATCCTTGAGAATCCGAAAAGTCTAAACCCTATCTGTGGTATTCCGAGTAGGATTCAAGGATTGGATGATTGTGACGAGCTTCAAACTCGCGAGTGCTGGGCATAGTGATAGACGCAAAAGGATAGTAAATCCTATTCCGGTATGATCGAGAACCTACAGATGATTAGCCGTGTGGTGACAGCGCACCTGGACCATTTTCACTGAGAGGACGGATGGTAGCCATTGACAACGATGATCCACCAACACACAGCTTGCCATAGAAGGAACCTTGCGTGCGTGAAGAAGAAGGCAGAGAGAAAGCAGAAATTCAGAAGACAAAGCATCTCTAAAACTCCAACATATTCTCCATTACTGCAGAATAAGTATTTATTTTATGCCCTTTCATTTTTCACAATTCAAACTAAGAATTATTATTGATATTATATCCTGACTAAGAGTTGCAAGATAACCATAGATTGCTTCAAACCAACAATCTCCGTGGGATTCGACCCTTACTCACGTAAGGTATTACTTGGACGACCCAGTGCACTTGCTGGTTAGTTGTACGGAATTACATAGTGTGAAGTAATTTTCGTGCACCAAGTTTTTGGCGCCGTTGCCGGGGATTATTCGAGTTTGGACAACTGACGGTTTATTTTGTTGCTTAGATTAGGAAAAATTTTTCTTTTTGGTTTAGAGTCTTCTATTATTGTTTTGGTTGAAATTTTCTTTTTTTTAAAAATCCTTATTTTCTCTTTTTAAATTTCTTGAAAATTTTTTTTACTGATAATTGAGTTTTTCTGTTTGAGTTTAGTTTCATATCTTAAGTTTGGTGTCAATTGTATGTTTTTATTTTCTTTTAAAATTTTCGAAATTGGTGTTCTTTGTTTTTCCTGGATCTTCAAGTTGTTCTTGTTTATTTTTCTTGTTTGATCTTTGGTTTTTTTTTTTTGTTCTGTTTCTTTTCTTGTTTTTCTTGTGCCTTTTCAAAACTTTAGTTTTCGAAAAAAAAAATTCATTCTTAGTTATTAAAAATACTTCTTCAAAACAAGTGTTACATTTACTGCCCAATTGGCTAGAGCGTTGGTCTATGTTCTTGGTAATTGGGTATCTTCTTTTTAAATTCTTTTTTTCAAAAAATAATTTTTCTATTAAATCTTGTGCCAAACTTTAAGTTTGGTATTTTCTTGTTGATTTTTCTTTGGTTTTCGAAAATTTTATTTTGGTTTTCTAAAAATTTTAAGTTTGATGTTCTACCTTCATGTTCTTGTTGTTCTTGTGATTCTTCGAAGTATTCTTGAGTCTTCTTTGTGTTTTGATCTTAAAATTTTTAAGTTTGGTGTTCCTTGGTGTTTTCCCTCCAAAATTTTCGAAAACAAGGAGCATTAAATCCAAAAATTTTAAGTTGTGTGTCTTTTATGAGTTTTTCTCTTTCATCATAAAATTCAAAAATCAAAAAAATATCTTTTCTTCATTCCACTCATAATTTTTGAAAAGTTAGCATTAAATTAGTCATCAAATTTAAAAATCATATCTTTTTCAAATCATATCTTTTTCAAATCATATCTTTTCCAATCAAATCCTTTCAATCATATCTTTTTCAAAACTTCCCAACAAATTTCTTTTTTCTTCTTTCTCTCTCTTCATTTTTCAAAAATCTTCACTCATTTTTATTTCTTTTATTTTAATTTATTTTATTTTCGAAATAAATAAATAAATAAATAAATTTTTTTTTTATTTTACATCATCTCCCTTTCTCCATCATGGATCTAAGTGGAAATGAACAGTCCAGAAGGACTCTGGGGTCATATGCTAACCCCACTACTGCTTCATATGGGAGTAGTAGCAGTATACCCTCCATTGGAGTCAGTAGCTTTGAGTTGAATCCTCAGCTCATTATCATGGTGCAGCAAAGTTGCCAGTATTCCAGTCTTCCACAGGAAGAACCTATAGAGTTTCTGGCACAGTTTTTACAAATTGCTGACACAGTCCATGATAAGGAAGTAGATCAGGATGTCTACAGACTATTACTGTTTCCATTTGTTGTAAAAGACCAAGCTAAGAGGTGGTTAAATAACCAACCTAAGGCTAGCATAAGGACATGGAAACAGCTGTCAGAAAAATTCCTGAATCAATATTTTCCTCCAAAAAGGATGACACAGCTAAGGCTGGACATCCAAGGCTTTAAACAAGGAGATAATGAATCTCTTTATGATGCCTGGGAGAGATACAGAGAGATGCTAAGAAAATGCCCCTCTGAAATGTTTTCAGAGTGGGTTTAGTTAGACATTTTCTATTATGGGCTTACAGAAAGAGCTCAGATTTCTCTAGATTACTCAGCTGATGAATCTATCCACATGAGAAAGACAATTGAAGAAGCTCAAGAGCTCATGGATACAGTTGCCAGAAATCAGTATCTGTACCTAAGCAGTGAATCTTCTATGAAAGAAGAGGCTAGAACAGTGACTGCTGAACTGAGTCCTGCAGAACAAGCTACTGAATTCAATCAGCAATTGGATTTTCTAACAAAACAGTTAGCCGAATTCAAAGAGAGACTACAAGAGACAAGAATGGCTAATATAAATATGGAAGTACAATTAAAGCAAACAAAGCAGCAGCTATCAAAACAAATAACAGAAGAGTGCCAAGCAGTTCAATTGAGAAGTGGGAAAACATTAGATGCCCAACCTCAAGGTAGCAGGAAGCCAAGAAATGAGAAAACTACCCAAAATCCATCTGAGGACAGTAAGAGCCCGGAGAGGAATGATTCTGGCAATCAAACGCCAGAAATTGGGTGAAAAGATGGCGTTGAATGCCCAAACCATGCTCAGTCCTGGCGTTCAGCGCCAGAAACAAGCAAGGAATTGGCGTTGAACGCCCAAAAGAAGCACAATTCTGGCGTTCAAACGCCAGGAACAAGTAAGGATTTGGTGTCCAATGCTACTCCAGCTTCTGACTCTGGCAATCAAATGCCAGTGAGGGATCAGACACACACCAGTGCTGATAACAACCCCTCTAAAAAGGCTTCTCCAACCACCTCTATAGGAAGTAAACCTGCTGGAATTAAGGTTGAGGAATACAAAGCCAAGATGCCTTATCCTCAAAAACTCCACAAAGAGGAGCAGCATAAGCAATTTGCTCGCTTTGCAGACTATCTTCAGACTCTTGAAATAAAGATTCCGTTTGCAGAGGCACTTGAGCAAATACCTTCTTATGCCAAGTTCATGAAAGAGATCTTGAGTCATAAGAAGGATTGGAGAGAAACTAAAAGAGTTCTCCTCACTGAAGAATGTACTGCAGTCATTCTGAAAAGCTTCCCAGAAAAGCTTAAGGATCCCGGGAGCTTTTTGATACCATGCACACTAGAGGGTAATTGCACCAAGACAGCTTTATGTGATCTTAGAGCAAGCATCAATCTAATACCTGCATCCACTATCAGAAAGCTTGGTTTAACTAAAGAAGTCAAACCAACCCGGATATGTCTCCAACTTGCTGATGGCTCCATTAAATACCCATCAGGCGTGATTGAGGACATGATTGTCAGGGTTGGGCCATTCGCGTTTCCCACTAACTTTGTAGTGCTGGAAATGGAGGAGCACAAGAGTGCTACTCTCATCCTAGGAAGACCTTTCCTAGCAACTGGACGAACTCTCATTGATGTCCAAAAGGGAGAAGTCACCCTGAGAGTCAATGAGGATGAGTTTAAGTTGAATGCTGTCAATGCCATGCAGCATCCAGACACACCAAAAGACTGCATGAAAGTTGATCTTATTGACTCTTTGGTAGAGGAGATCAACATGGCTGAGAGTCTCGAATCAGAGTTGGAAGATATCTTTAAAGATGTCCAACCTGATCTTGAGGATTCAGAGGAATTGAAAGAGCCTCTGAAATTTCCTCAGGAAGAGGAAAAACCTCCTAAACCCGAGCTCAAACCATTACCACCATCCCTGAAATATGCATTTCTGGGAGAAGGTGACACTTTTCCAGTGATCATAAGCTTTGCTTTAAATCCACAGGAAGAGGAAGCACTAATTCAAGTGCTAAGGACACACAAGACAGCTCTTGGGTGGTCCATAGGTGACCTTAAGGGCATAAGCCCAGCTAGATGCATGCACAAGATCTTATTGGAGGACAATGCTAAGCCAGTGGTTCAACCACAGAGGCGGCTAAATCCAGCCATAAAGGAAGTGGTGCAGAAAGAGGTCACCAAATTACTGGAGGTTGGGATTATTTATCCTATTTCTGATAGCCCCTGGGTAAGCCTTGTCCAAGTTGTCCCCAAAAAGGGAGGCATGACAGTGGTTCATAATGAAAAAAATAAACTGGTTCCTACAAGAACAGTTACAGGGTGGCGCATGTGTATTGACTACAGAAGGCTCAATACAGCCACCAGAAAGGATCATTTTCCTTTACCATTCATAGACCAGATGCTAGAAAGACTAGCAGGTCATGATTATTACTGTTTTTTGGATGGCTATTCAGGCTACAACCAAATTGCAGTAGATCCCCAAGATCAAGAGAAAACAGCATTCACATGTCCATCTGGAGTGTTTGCTTACAGAAGGATGCCATTTGGGCTGTGTAATGCGCCTGCAACCTTTTAGAGATGCATGCTCTCTATTTTCTCTGATATGGTGGAAAATTTTCTGGAAGTCTTCATGGATGACTTCTCAGTATATGGAGACTCATTCAGCTCCGGTCTTGATCACCTGACATTGGTTTTGAAAAGATGCCAAGAGACCAACCTGGTTTTAAACTGGGAAAAATGTCACTTTATGGTGACTAACAGGATTGCCCTTGGGCATAAAATTTCAAACAAGGGAATAGAGGTGGATCAAGCTAAAATAGAGGTAATTGAAAAATTACCACCACCTGCTAATGTTAAGGCAATCAGAAGCTTTCTGGGGCATGCAGGATTCTACAGGAGGTTTATAAAGGATTTTTCAAAAATCGCAAAACCCCTGAGCAATCTGCTAGCTGCTGACACACCATTTGTGTTTAACACAGAGTGTCTGCAGGCGTTTGAAACTTTGAAAGCTAAGCTGGTCACAGCACCAGTTATTTCTGCACCAGACTGGACATTACCATTTGAACTAATGTGTGATGCCAGTGACCATGCCATTGGTGCAGTACTGGGACAAAGGCATGACAAGCTTCTGCATGTCATTTATTATGCTAGCCGCATTTTAAATGATGCCCAGAAAAACTACACAACCACAGAAAAAAATTGCTTGCAGTGGTTTATGCCATTGAGAAGTTTAGATCATACTTAGTAGGATCAAAAGTGATTGTGTACACTGACCATGCTGCTCTTAAATATCTAATCACAAAGCAAGATTCAAAACCCAGACTCATAAGATGGGTGTTACTTCTGCAGGAGTTTGATATAGAAATAAGAGACAGAAAAGGGACAGAAAACCAAGTGGCTGACCATCTGTCCCGGATAGAGCCAGTAGAAGGGGCGTCCTTTCCCTCTATTGAGATCTCTGAAACCTTTCCAGATGAGCATTTGTTTGCCATTCAGGAAACACCATGGTTTGCAGACATTGCAAACTATAAAGCTGCAAGGTTCATACCCAAGGAGTACAGCAGGCAACAAAAGAAAAAATTAATTACTGATGCAAAGTAGTACTTGTGGGATGAACCCTATCTCTTTAAGAGATGTGCAGACAGAATAATCCATAGGTGTGTGCCTAGAGAAGAAGCACAGAGGATCTTATGGCATTGCCATGGATCACAATATGGAGGCCATTTCGGAGGTGAGCGAACAGCCACCAAGGTCCTCCAATGTGGCTGACGAGAGGATTTTTACCAGTAAAGAGATTCATGGAAACAGTTGCATTGTAGATATAGTCTCTAAACCGACAAAAATCCCTTCGTACAAACGTTTTGGGTGTCACAAGTAACAAACCCCTTTAGAAATTGTTAACCGAGTATTCAAACCTCGGGTCGTCTTCTCAAGGAACTGCGAGGCAGTATGTTCTTATTATTGGCTATAAAGGTTGTAATCGGGGTTTAGAAGATGAGAAGCAAGTAATTTAAATGACAAGTGAAGTAAATGGCAATTAAAATAAATAAATACTATAAAGCAGACTTTTGGCAAGGTAAGAGAAGTTGGAGGTCCAACGTAGTTATCTCTCTCAACTATAATGAAAGTTGAATCTAAACTCCACTTGATCAACCTGTACTAGGGCAAGGGAAAGTCAAGGGACTAATTAAATTGACCTTTGAATCCTATTTATTTCCTAAGAAAAGGTTAGGATTACTCAAGTTCAGCTCAATTAGCAAGATAACGATTATCAATTATGTTGAGTTTAATAACTGTTGAGTTACTGAATTCTTAACCAGAACCAAAAGGGGAAAAAGTAAAATTGCTGGAATAATAAAATTATCCTTAGATGGGAAGCAATGGTAACTTAAATCAAAGAAAACAATCATAAACTGAAAATACCTCAATTATCATTAATTCAAATAACAGTCTGTAACATGGAAGAATTCTTAAATCAAATTATAATAATCAATTCAAATGTTGGAATAAATAAATAAAAGTAAAACTAAATTAAGAGAACATTAAACCTGGGATCTAGAGTTACTCTTAAAACAAGAAGAAATCCTAAATCCTAAAAGAGAGAGAGAAGATCTCCCTCTCAACTAAATCTAAATCATTGAAAGGTAAAATATGCGAGCTCCCTTTGAATGGGTGCATTTCCACACTTTATAACCTCTGGTCTATGTTGTCTGTACTTGGATCTGGGCCAAAAAGGGCTTCAGAATTCACTGGGGGCGCATTCTGTAAATTCTGATGCGTGGCCTCTGTCACGCGTCCGCGTGGGTCACGCGGTCGCGTCATTTGGAGCTTTTTCTTGCCACGCAGTCGCGTCAGTCATGCGACCGCGTCATATGCGTTCTGCTTAAGGCGCGCGGTCGCGTCAGTCATGCGGCCGCGTCGCTGCTGATTTGTGCTTGGCACGCGATCGCGTCGTCCATGCGATCGCGTGGATGCCAGTTTCCTTAAAGCTCCGTTTTGCTTTCTCCTTCCATTTTAGTATGTTTTCTTTTCCATCCTTTAAGTCATTCTGCCTTAGAAAATCTGAAACTACTCAACACACTGATCACGGCATCAAATGGAAATAAAGGTAATTAAAATAATTAATTTTTAAAGCTTAGGAAACATGTTTTTCACAATATGACATAATAAGGAAGGGAAAGTGAAATCGTGTAATTAATGTGAATAAGTGGGTGAAGGATTGTATAAATCACTCAAATTAAGCACAAAAGAACTCATGAAATATGGGTTTATCAACCTCCCCACACTTAAACACTAGCATGTCCTCATACTAAATCCAAGGTAAATAATTAAGGTTAAAGTGATGGAATGTCATGCAATGCAACCTAATTTGAATGCAACTACCTAAATGAATGATGCATCATGCAACTCTAATTTATTCACTCATATATAAAGCTTACATGTAGCCAAGTTAATTCACATTCTCAAGGAGTCATGTATATATATAGCCAACCCTTAAATAATAAAGCATTTTAGCAAATGAGATGGGAAAGAAAACATTGTACAAACTTGCAAAACAATTAGTAAATTTAAGCACAGATATATGTTGATGAGTTATTGAACCCTCACTGGATTTTGTGTTTACTCTCTAGTCACTCAGTGTTTCTTGGGTTTATTCACTCTATTTTTCTTTTTATTCTTAATTTCGATGGCTTTGTTCTTCATCTAACCAATCAACAATTATAGAATATAGTCATACCAAAAAGTCATGAGGTCTTAATTAAGGTTGTAATGGGGCCAAGGTAAAGGTAAGGATTTATGTATAGGGTTAAGTGAGCTAATAAGTGAATCCTTAATTAGACTAAGATCTCACCTAACATACATATTTAGTAAAACAAAATCTCTTTACCTATTTTCCCATATTTTCCACTTATTGTTACATGCTCATGTTTCACTTTTTTTGCTTTTTCTATTCCATGTGCATTGCTTTTATTTTGCATTGGGGAATTTCTTTTGGATCCCCTTTTATTAAATGCAGAAAAATAACTCTCTTTTTTTTTTTTGCACATGGTAATTGAATTACTTAGATTTTTTTTTCATGAACATGCTTCCCAAATTTATTTTATTTCTTTTAACTTCTCTTACCTTTTTGTTTCTATCATCCATGTTCCCAAAAGATTTCCCACATTTAACTCTATTTATAATTTCCTATCTTAAGCTAACCAAGGATTCACTTGGGGTTTTCTTTTGTTTTTCTGCTTAAGGCTAGTAATTTGGCTAAATAGAATAAAGGGGTTTTAAAAGGCTCAAGGGGGCTAACAAGGGTGATGTAAAAGGTAGGCTAATTTGGGGTGAGTGAGCTAAAATCAAATGATGGCCTCAATCATTCTCTTGGTATGTATCTATTCTATATTCTATAATTGGACATATAGATTAAAGCAAAGGAAAGAACATCAGAATAAAAAGAAATGTAACACACAGAAATGAAATTATGGTTTGAATGCAACCATACAATTTAAGCTCAAGACTCACAGGCTGTGTGTTCTCTAACTCAAGCATCATATATCATTTATATATTGTATGCAGGTTTAGTTAAAAATTCCCATTATTCTCATAAAAAAAAATTATTTAGGGTGGCTTTTAAAGTTTTAATGTTCCTCCTTGATGAAATGTTGTCAGCTTAACTACATCATGTAATGCTATATACAAGTTTTTGTGGATTTAAATCTGATATGTTCAATTTCCTAGCTTACTTCCTTTTTTATATTTTTCAACTTAAACTATACTATCTTATGCTAAAAAGGGTAAACTATACTAATTAATCCACTAATAAATCAGAATTGCAAACTAAACTAAATAACTAAAATAAACTAAATGGCTAAAATATGAACTAAAGATGCAAAATGCAAAAAATAGAGTAAAAATACATAAAAGTAATGTATAAGTACTCAGAAAATAACAATAAAAAGAAAAATATAGAAAAATATCCAAAATAAAAGAAAAAGTATGTAGTGGTTCACCAAAATAAACGCCAGAGATGGCGACCTCCCCACACT
This sequence comes from Arachis ipaensis, assembly GCF_059453495.1. NCBI lineage: Eukaryota > Viridiplantae > Streptophyta > Magnoliopsida > Fabales > Fabaceae > Arachis > Arachis ipaensis. Next base: position 91,570,863 of record NC_142438.1, read on the forward strand.
TAAAAGGAAGCATCGTCCTCGATGCTCAATCAAGCCGGGTGTGAAGGAGTGTCATCACTGGGAGGGATGGTAGTGGGGGTCTCAGTGGTGGTGGTAGGCTGAGGGTCTGGCTGCTGTGGAGGAGGTGCTGACTGGATCGGGATCTCAAGATCCGCAGCCTCAATCTGGTGTGGGACCGCTACCTGTGGTGCGGCAGGTGTTGCCTCCTGGGGATGGGTCTCTGCCTCGGGCGCATCCGCCTCCTCCTCAGATGCCTCGGATGGTGTGTCGGTCTCAGAGGAGATGTCGCCAGATCGTATCATCAGCTTTAGGTGCTCATAGCGCCGCTTGTTGCAACGCTCCATCTGGTCAAGTCGTCGGAACAAGCGGTGCACCAGATGATAGACAGGCTCTGTGGCAGGTGGAGGTGCAGTGGTGGTAGCAGGGGTAGGTGGTGCAGCAGTGGAGGAAGAGGGTCCAGCAGACTGTGGGGCTGACTCATCAGTAGCAGTGAATGGTGCTGGTCTGTGGCCCAGGGCTAAGAAGTTCCGGCTGTGCGGAATGATCTTCCTGCAATCCGTCGCTGGTGGTCTCTCATCAGCATCCTCCCATGGCACGTCAGCTCGACGGCCAAGCTGTGTAACTAGATATGGAAAGGGGAGGGTGCCTCGGACGTGGACCCTGGCCATATAATGCCGAATGAAACGTGGCAGATAAAGGTCCTTACCCTCCAGCACACACCAAAGGAGGGTGATCATAACAGCCGGGATCTCGGTCTCGTGAGTACTCGGCATCACATAATTACTCAAGATCTGATGCCATAACCGAGCCTCATCGTTCAAGTATGCTCTCTTGATCCCTCTAGGCATGGTAGTGTCCTGACCCATCTCCCAAGGAACTGTCGGGTCGAGAGCTATCCGTGCCTTCACGGTATCCCAATCAAACTTCATCTGGCGCATGTCCTCCTCAGCCTTTGAATACCCATCAGGCTGATCGAACTTGGCTGGGAGCCAGAGAATGTCCTCTAAGGCCTCCTCAGTGACCAGAATTTGTTTTCCTCTCAGGTTCACTGCATCTAGGGTAGTGAGATAGTAGTTGCAGTAGAATTCCCGTACCCAAGATGAATTGACCTCTGTCAGTGTTCTCTCCAGAAAGAACCAGCCCCTTTGCTTAATTTGCTCAGTGGTGTACTGCTGGAGGGCTTCTGGAATCTTCAAAGTTCGTTCCAGGTATAGATTTCTGGAGTTTGCAAAAGCCGGGTACTTCAACTCACAGTACCGGTTTGCAAATTTTATAGGATCATTCGCAGGGAGCAGCTGGTCAGCTTTTTCCTGCTGAGTGAAGTTCTTCTCCCGCCATGAAGAATCATGCATTAGAGCAATGATGGACTGGGAGGAATCTCCTCTCTTGCGCTTGCCAGTAGCTTTGCCTTTTCCTTTCCTCTGTGAGGCAGACATCCTGAAAAATAGAAAACCAGGATATGGATAAAATAGGAAAGCAAATAGGCAATTAAACAAAGGAAACTCAAAGCGGCAAAGGAGAAATAGAATAAGGAAGATGAGTAAATGAAATGTGATTGAATTCATGTTAAATGGAAAAAAATAAATAATATGCCATGGTTAGAAAGTTAGAGGAAAGTGAAAATAATCAGAAAAGAGATGAAAAGGGTTAATATGGTTAGAATTTGAAAAAGAAATTAGTAAATAAAATTAGTGAGTTAGTAAAGTGCGGGTTAAAGTAACTGGCATAGAAAAATTCCATATAACAAGGATTCACAGGTAAGAATAGAAGTACTCATAATCGAACAAGGAAAACAGGGTGATGCTGATTCGAATAGAAATAAAGAAAGCAAAAATTGGAATCAGTGAATCACAAATGCAGTTTATGAACCAAGAAATCGAAGAGGATAAGAAAGTCTGCCATAGCATTCATGAAATAGTTTGGGTAAAGCAGAGTAAAACAGAGTTCAGAAATGCCAAACCAAAACATGAATGAAAAAAAAAATTTTTAAATTTGGGCAGAATTCCGTTTAAAATTGGATTATCCCGGAAAATAAACAGCAATCATAGCAGTTCATATGAATTTAAAAACTAGCTGCAGTTACCAGCAATGAATAGAAACAGGAAAATTTAGAGTAACAAGCAGCAATTCCAAGAAATCACAACATATGAACGAGGTCACAGGAACAGAAAAATTGCAATTATGATAAGACATAAACAGGAACAGTGCAAGTAAACAGACCTAGAACCACTAACCAGAGCCTAAGCTACCTAACAACCTAAAAATCCACTACAGCATGCGTATCTATCTATCCTAATGATGAACAGAAATGGAAAAAAGTACAGAAAAACGACGAACGGATAAAAGGGGGTTGCGTTTTGCGGAATCTGGTAGGCGAGAAGGGTGGAACGGGGAAGAAGGTGGTTGCGGCGGCGTCTGGCGCGGTGGCGGGGCACGGTGTCGCGGTGGCGGCTGATGGGGGCAGTGGCGGCGAGGGTTTTGGGTTGGTGATAGAAGAAGGGGGGTGCGGGTGGGTGGCGGAGAGAGAGGGGGGCGCGGCTGGGTGGCCGGCGGGGGCGGTGGTCACGGAGGCAGTGGTAGAGAGGGGAGGAGAGAGGAAGAAGGGAGAAGAAGGGAGGGGAGGGGGTTGCGGCGGCGGCGTCCGGGGTGGCGACGGCGTCTGGGTGGGCGGCGGTGGCGGCTGGGTGGTGCTGGGTGGTGGTTGGAAGGAGAGGGGGCAGAGAGGGAGAAGAGGGTTGGGGGTGGGGGGCTCGCGACTGATAGGGTTCGCAGGCTGGGGGGTTATATTTTTGAATCCACGCGGCCACGTGGGGCATGCGATCGCGTGGTTGGGGTGAAAATGGGAGTGACGCGATCGCGTGGGGTGCGCGATCGCATGAGAGGCGGGAAAAGAAGGATGACGCAATCGCATGGGTCGCGCGATCGCGTTGCTGGAATTTGTGCTAAACGCACGACTCCAGCGCCGTTTTAGCGCAACTCTCTGTCTCCTTTTGGGGTGATGTGCAATCCATGCGACGCGATCGCGTCGCTCACGCGGTCGCGTGGGATTGGTATTGTGCAAGTGACGCGATCGCATGGGACATGCGATCGCGTGGGCCAATTTGTGCGAAACGCACAGGGGCCGCACGATTCCAGCCTAACTTTCTGTTCGTTGGATCCTTACGCCGATATATATATCACGCGTCCGCATGGGTCACGCGGTCGCGCGGGTGGTGTTTTCCGCGATATGACGCGATCGCATGGGCATGCGGTCGCGTCGTGCACCCCTTTTTTTTATATGCATGAAAAATGCAGAATGCAATGATTAACATGAATACTATGTATGATTCCAGGTTTAATAAATTAAAATAAAAAAGGAAAAATGAAAGCAATTAAAAAAATAAATTGAAAAAGAAGCGACCATACCATGGTGGGTTGTCTCCCACCTAGCACTTTTAGTTAAAGTCCTTAAGTTGGACATTGGAGGGGTATCCTGTTATGGTGGCTTATGTTTAAATTCGTCCAAAAATCTCCACCAGTGCTTGGAATGCCAATAGCCTCCGGGGTCCCAAACTAAGCACGCAAAGCTTCCGAACAGCTTTAAATATATTGTTAGGCTCCCGGGATGACAAATGTCAAAATAAACTCCAGGATTCCAAGCCTTGCTTTTAAATCCGCCTCCGTCTTGGTCTACATGTCTCCATTCGGGTGGGTTAAAAAGTAGAATCTCACCTTGGTGACCAAACGTTTTCCATGATCCATGTGATTGAGCATGATACCAATCCGTGTACTTCGAAGTGAAGCGTGGAACCTTATTGAACCTTGTGCACCAGCTCTGAGTACGAGCCATTTCCCTCTTACTCTTAAAGCCGCAGAGAGCTCTAAGCTGGCCATCTGTTTCAAGCAAACCATATTCAAGTGAATAAGTAAAGTTATAAGTTAAGGATTGTACCCACTTGAAGCTTGTATTAGGTGGTAATGGCCTTGGGATAGGTGGTTTTGGTGGTTCTGCAAGTTCCGTTTCCTTGTGCTCTTCTGTGAATTCCTCCACTTCTTTGCAAAGATCTTCAATTGTATCTGTGTCCTGGTCAAAGTCTTCTGTGTCTTCCTCATCACTTGAGTCATAGATTGGAGGTTGAGAGAAATCTACCTCTGCATCATCTTCATATTCACTTGAGGAAGATTCTTCTATCTCAGAGAATTCACTTGCGGATGCAAGTTCATCACCAAGAGAGCTAGACTTGTGAGCATTATCATCAAGGGAAATTGCTTCTTGGATTATTCCGTCTGATTCTTCATAAACGACTTGCCTTGGAGATTGTACAGTATCCTCCTTAGCATCAACTGTAGCATCTTGGACGGAGTTTTCCTCAATTCTGGATTCCCATGGAAGTTCAGCATCTCCTAGGTCTTCAACCAACTCTTCTTCTTGAACAAAGACAGCTTCTTCTAATTGTTCCAGTATAAATTCATTCTCTGTCTTGTCTACTGGAGTTTCTGGCATCTCCTTCATGCTACGCTCTTCATTGGGCTGTCCACATGAAGCTGTGGTTGATCCTTGTATATTTGAGCGCCTAGAAGCCCATTGAATCATTGCTTGCTCCAGTTGTTTAATGGTTGTTTGAAATTTAATTACTGTTTCCCTTAGGCGATCCTCTGCTTCTCGGGTTGCTGGACTTGGACATGCTACAAAGGAAAGTGGTGGTGATTGGGGGCGATTGGATTGGTATTGGGGTAAGGATGGATCATATGGTGGCGAATGGTGAAGAGAAGCTTGTGAGTGTGGTGGTTCAAGGTTATGTTGAAAGGGTGGTTTATATGTACGGGGTGGGGCTTGTTGGTAGTTACAAGGTTGTCCACCATGTCTTCCAGCTGGGTATGTACTGTAGAATGGTCTTTGTCCAGGATATCTCGGAGGGTGTTGCTGCCAAAAGGGTTGATTAGATCCTCTTGGTTCCATCCATCCTTGATTGGTCTGACCTTGGTACACATTCCTGCTGTAACTCCTATTTCCCTTAACAACATTAGAACCAAACTCAAAGCGAGAGGGGTGAGAGTTCATAGCAGCAAATAAAGATAAAAAGGAAAAACAAAAATAAATAAACAAGCAAAAGAAAAATATTTACAATAACCAATAATAAGGCACACGTTAGCAGTTCCCCGGCAACGGCAGCATTTTGACGAGAGGATTTTTACCAGTAAAGAGATTCATGGAAACAGTTGCATTGTAGATATAGTCTCTAAACCGACAAAAATCCATTCGTACAAACGTTTTGGGTGTCACAAGTAACAAACCCCTTTAGAAATTGTTAACCGAGTATTCAAACCTCGGGTCGTCTTCTCAAGGAACTGCGAGGCAGTATGTTCTTATTATTGGCTATAAAGGTTGTAATTGGGGTTTAAAAGATGAGAAGAAAGTAATTTAAATGACAAGTGAAGTAAATGGCAATTAAAATAAATAAATACTATAAAGCAGACTTTTGGCAAGGTAAGAGAAGTTGGAGGTCCAACGTAGTTATCTCTCTCAACTATAATGAAAGTTGAATCTAAACTCCACTTGATCAACCTGTACTAGGGCAAGGGAAAGTCAATGGACTAATTAAATTGACCTTTGAATCCTATTTATTTCCTAAGAAAAGGTTGGGATTACTCAAGTTCAGCTCAATTAGCAAGATAACGATTATCAATTATGTTGAGTTTAATAACTGTTGAGTTACTGAATTCTTAACCAAAACCAAAAGGGGAAAAAGTAAAATTGCTGGAATAATAAAATTATCCTTAGATGGGAAGCAATAGTAACTTAAATCAAAGAAAACAATCATAAACTGAAAATACCTCAATTATCATTAATTCAAATAACAGTCTGTAACATGGAAGAATTCTTAAATCAAATTATAATAATCAATTCAAATGTTGGAATAAATAAATAAAAGTAAAACTAAATTAAAAGAACATTAAACCTGGGATCTAGAGTTACTCTTAAAACAAGAAGAAATCCTAAATCCTAAAAGAGAGAGAGAAGATCTCCCTCTCAACTAAATCTAAATCATTGAAAGGTAAAATATGCGAGCTCCCTTTGAATGGGTGCATTCCCACACTTTATAACCTCTGGTCTATGCTGTCTGTACTTGGATCTGGGCCAAAAAGAGCTTCAGAATTCGCTGGGGGCATATTCTGTAAATTCTGATGCGTGGCCTCTGTCACGTGTCCGCGTGGGTCACGCGGTCGCGTCAGTCATGCGACCGCGTCATATGCGTTTTGCTTAAGGCGCGTGGTCGCGTCAGTCATGCGGCCGCGTCGCTGCTGATTCGTGCTTGGCACGCGATCGCGTCGTCCATGCGATCGCGTGGATACCAGTTTCCTTAAAGCTCCGTTTTGCTTTCTCCTTCCATTTTAGTATGTTTCCTTTTCCATCCTTTAAGTCATTCTGCCTTAGAAAATCTGAAACTACTCAACACACTGATCATGGCATCGAATGGAAATAAAGGTAATTAAAATAATTAATTTTTAAAGCTTAGGAAACATGTTTTTCACAATATGACATAATAAGGAAGGGAAAGTGAAATCATGTAATTAATGTGAATAAGTGGGTGAAGGATTGTATAAATCACTCAAATTAAGCACAAAAGACATCATGAAATATGGGTTTATCAGTGGCTTCTACTGGCCTACCCTCTATAGAGATTCCCGAGAGTTTGTACGTAACTGTGACAGTTGCCAGAGAGCTGGTAATCTGCCTTATGGTTACGCCATGCCTCAACAAGGGATCTTGGAGATTGAGTTGTTTGATGTCTGGGGAATTGACTTCATGGGGCCTTTCCCACCATCATACTCAAACACTTATATTCTGGTGGCAGTCGATTATGTATCAAAATGGGTAGAGGCCATTGCCACACCCACTAATGATAATAAAACAGTGCTGAAGTTCCTCCAGAAACATATCTTCAGCAGGTTTGGTGTCCCTAGAGTACTAATCAGTGATGGGGGCACTCACTTCTGCAACAAACAGCTTTACTCTGCCATGGTCCGGTATGGAATTAGCCACAAGGTGGCCACTCCATATCATCCACAGACAAATGGACAAGCTGAAGTCTCTAATAGAGAACTAAAAAGAATCCTGGAACGGACTGTCAGTACCCGTAGAAAGGATTGGGCAAGAGGGCTGAATGATGCTCTGTGGGCTTACAGAACAGCATTCAAGACTCCTATAGGAACCTCTCCATACCAGCTTGTGTATGGTAAGGCCTGTCATCTGCCCGTGGAACTGGAACATTAGGCCTATTGGGCAACCAGATTCCTGAACTTTGATGCCAAACTAGCTGGAGAAAAAAGATTGCTCCAGCTGAATGAGCTAGAGGAATTCAGATTCACTGCTTTCGAAAATGCCAAGCTTTATAAAGAGAAATAAAAAAGGTGGCATGACAGAAAGTTGTCATCTAGAATCTTTGAACCAGGACAAAAGGTTCTGCTGTTTAACTCTAGGCTCAGGCTATTCCCCGGGAAACTGAAATCCCGGTGGAGGGGACCATATATGATTACAAGTGTATCGCCATATGGTTATGTGGAGCTTCAAGACATTGATTCTGATAAGAAGTTCATTGTTAATGGACAGAGAATCAAGCACTATCTTGAAGGCAATGTTGAGCAAGAGTGCTCAAGGCTGAAGCTAGATTAAAAGCTTAGCAAGGTCCAGCTAAAGACAATAAAGAAGCGCTTGCTGGGAGGCAACCCAGCCATTGGCAAAACTTTTTCTATTGTTTTGCCCTATTCTTGATTTTATTTGTTTATATAAAGTTCACTATTAATAAGGCAAAGAGTCAATTGCATAGGTTCACAGGGTTACAGAAGGATTCAGCACTCAAAACAGAGAAAAAGAGCTCACTGGCAAGAAAATGCCAGTAATGATAGCCATCTGGGCGTTAAACGCCAGAAAGAAGCAGCTTCTGGGCGTTTAACGCCAGATTGACAGCATCCTGGGCGTTCAGAAAAACGCCCAGTGACAAAGGAGTTCTTGGCGTTCAACACCAGAAAGAAGCAACAGCTGGGCGTTGAACGCCCAGGAGAAGCAGCATTTGGGCGTTAAACGCCCAAAACATGCAGCATTTGGGCGTTTAACGCCAGGATGGTGGGGAGGAGGTAAATTCGTTTTTATTTCACATTTTTTATTTTAATTTTAATTTTCATGTTTCAATTCATGATTTCTTGCATAAACATGTTACCAACCCTAATTTCTAAAAACTCTAATTTCTAAAGACCCTACTTTAAAAATATCAAATGTATATTAATCCATAAACACAAATTCTTTTTCAATCCAATCCAACTCTTTTTCAAATTTTCCAAAACAAATCTATCTCTTTTCCTTCTAAAATCTTTTCAACTCATCAATATATTTTTTAAATCTCCACATTATCTTTTTCAAAATCCAAATTTATCTTTTTCAAATATCTTTCATATCTTTTCAATTTTAAATCACATCTTTTCATATCATACTTATTTTTTATAAATCATATCTTTTATCTTATCTTTTTAAAATTTTCGAAAACTCACCCCCCTCCCTTTTAAATCCACATTCGGCCTCCCTCCTCTCATCTACCATTCGACACTAGCTCTCCTTCTATCCATCTCCTTTCTTTTCTTTTGCTTGAGGACAAGCAAACCTCTAAGTTTGGGGTGTTTATCCATGATCACTAAATTATACCCACTAAGATCATGGCTCCTAAAGGAAAACAACCCACTCCAAGAGGCAAGAAAGAGAGTATTCCAAAACCACTTTAGAATCAAGGGAAGTTCTTAACCAAAGAACATTCAGACCATTACTACAAAATAATGGGTCTAAGATCAGTGATCCCGAAAGTCAAGTTCGATCTGAAGGAAGATGAATATCCGAAGATCCAAGAGCAGATTCGAAACAGGAACTGGGAAGTCCTAGCTAATCCTGAAACAAAAGTGGGAAGGAATATGGTTCAGGAGTTCTACGCTAATCTGTGGCAAATAGACAGGCAGAGAATATCTGGAACTGTCCTCTATGACTATCGAACTATGGTCAGAGGAAAGATTGTTCACATCCACCCTGACAAAATCAGGGAGATCTTTAAGCTACCTCAGCTGAAAGATGACCCAGACTCCTTCAATAGGAGAATGATGAGAACAAACAAGGGCCTGAAAAAGATTCTAGAGGATATATGCATCCTTGGAGCCAGGTGGACCACCAGCAGCAAGGGTGTCCCAAATCAACTCAAGAGAGAAGATCTCAAACCAGTCGCCAGAGGATGGCTGGACTTTATTGGGCGTTCTATATTGCCCACTAGCAACCGTTCTGAAGTCACCGTTAAAAGAGCAGTGATGATCCATTGCATTATGTTGGGAAAAGAAGTGGAAGTTCATCAACTGATTCCATCTGAATTTTACATACTTGCAAACAAAAACTCCAAGGATGCCAGGTTGGCTTATCCAAGCCTAATCTCTATGCTCTGCAAGGATGCTGGAGTAAGGATGGGAATAACGGAGTACATCTCAGTGGAGCAACCAATCACTAAAACCACAATGGAAAAAAAACAAGTGCAGGATGACCCCATCAAGAGAAGGGCGCAAGAATTTCTCCCGGAAGTCCCTCAATTTGAATATTGGGAACAACTTGAAGCATCTGTTACCAAGTTGCAAGAATCTATGGACCAAATAAAGGAAGAACAGCAAAATCAAAATAGTATGCTCTACAAACTGCTCAGGGAACAAGAAGAGCAAGGGCGTGACTTAAAGGAACTGAAGCGTCAGAAGTTATCTCTTGAAGGACCAAGCACCCCACAGACTAGAGGAACATCCACATCCCAAACTCAAGGTTGTTGAGTTCTAATCTTAGCCTTAACTCTGTGATACTTGTTCTTATTTGAGTTTTACCTTAGAAGTTATAGTAGTAAATAGTAGTGATTTTATTTCCAATTAAGCTATAATTTATTTTTCTCATCATCATTAAACATGAATAAAATAGAAGATTTTCTTTAGAATAAGGAGGCAATATTTTTTCGAATTCTTAATAAAAGAAATTCTAATTATTTACATGTGGTGGCAATGCTTTCTGCCTTCTGAATGAATGCCTGAACAGAGCATATGTCTTTGGAATTTGATGTTCTTGAATGTTAAATATGTTGGCTCTTGAAAGAATGATGAACATGAGACATGTTATTGATAATCTGAAAAATCATAAAAATGATTCTTGAAGCAAGAAAAAGCAATGAATACAAAGCTTGCAAAAAAAAAAGCAAGCAGAAAAAGCCAATAGCCCTTAAAACCAAAAGGCAAGGGTAATAAAGGATCCAAGGCTTTGAGCATCAGTGGATAGGAGGGCCTAAGGGAATCAAATCCTGGTCTAAGCAACTAAACCAAGCTGTCCCTAACCATGTGCTTGTGGCGTGAAGGTGTCAAGTGAAAACTTGAGACTGAGCGGTTAAAGTCAAGGTCCAAAGCAAAAAGAAGAGTGTGCTTAAGAACCTTGGACACCTCTAATTGGGGACTTTAGCAAAGCTGAGTCACAATCCGAAAAGGTTCACCCAATTATGTGTCTGTGGCATTTATGTATCCGGTGGTAATACTGGAAAACAAAATGCTTAGGGCCACGGCCAAGACTCATAAAGTAGCTGTGTTCAAGAATCAATATACTGAACTAGGAGAATCAATAACATTATCTGAATTCTAAGTTCCTATAGATGCCAATCATTCTGAGCTTCAATGGATAAAGTGAGATACCAAAACTGTTCGAAAGCAAAAAGCTACTAGTCCCGCTCATCTAATTAGAATCTGAGCTTCACTCAAGAACTCTGAGATATTATTGCTTCGTGACTTATTTGTATTCTATTTTATTTGTCTAGTTGCTTGGGGACAAGCAACAGTTTAAGTTTGGTGTTGTGATGAGCGGATATTTTATACGCTTTTTGGGGTTAATTTCATATAGTTTTTAGTATGATTTGGTTAGTTTTTAGTATATTTTCATTAGTTTTTAGGCAAAATTCATATTTCTAGACTTTACTATGAGTTTGTGTATTTTTCTGTAATTTCAGGTATTTTTTGGCTGAAATTGAGGGAGATGAGCAAAAATCTGATTCAGGCTGAAAAAGGACTGCTGATGCTGTTGGATTCTGACCTCTCAGCACTCGGAATGGATTTTCAGGAGCTACAGGAGTCCAATTGGCGCGCTTCCAATTGCGTTGAAAAGTACACATCTAGGTCTTTCAAGCAATATATAATAGTCCATACTTTGCTCAAGGATAGATGACGTAAACTGGCGTTCAACGCCAGTTCCATGTTGCGGTCTGGCGTCCAGCGCCAGAAACAGGTTACAAGTTGGAGTTCAACGCCAGAAACAGGTTACAACCTGGCATTGAACGCCCAAAACAGCCCAGGCACGTGAGAAGCTTAAGTCTCAGCCCCAGCACACACCAAGTGGGCCCCAGAAGTAGATTTCTGCACTATCTATCATAGTTTACTCGTTTTCTGTAAACCTAGGTTACTAGTTTAGTATTTAAACAACTTTTAGAAATTTATTTTGTATCTCATGACATTTTTTGATCTGAACTTTGTACTCTTTGACGGCATGAGTCTCTAAACTCCATTGTTGGGGGTGAGGAGCTCTGCTGTATCTCGATGAATTAATGCAACTATTTCTGTTTTCTATTCAACACGCTTGTTTCTATCTAAGATGTTCATTCGTGCTTCACTTTGACAAAGGTGATGATCCGTGACATTCATCACCATTCTCAACCTATGAACGTGTGCCTGACAACCACCTCTGTTCTACATTAGATTGAATGAGGATCTCTTAGATTCCTTAATCAAAATCTTCGTCGTATAAGCTAGAATCCATTGGCAGCATCCTTGAGAATCCGGAAAGTCTAAACCTTGTCTGTGGTATTCCGAGTAGGATTCAAGGATTGGATGACTGTGACGAGCTTCAAACTCGCGAGTGCTGGGCGTAGTGATAGACGCAAAAGGATAGTAAATCCTATTCCGGTATGATCGAGAACCTACAGATGATTAGCCGTGCAGTGACAGCGCACCTGGACCATTTTCACTGAGAGGACAGATGGTAGCCATTGACAACGGTGATCCACCAACACACAGCTTGCCATAGAAGGAACCTTGCGTGCGTGAAGAAGAAGGCAGAGAGAAAGCAGAAATTCAGAAGACAAAGCATCTCCAAAACTCCAACATATTCTCCATTACTGCAGAACAAGTATTTATTTTATGCCCTTTCATTTTTCACAATTCAAACTAAGAATTATTATTGATATTATATCCTGACTAAGAGTTGCAAGATAACCATAGATTGCTTCAAACCAACAATCTCCGTGGGATTCGACCCTTACTCACGTAAGGTATTACTTGGACGACCCAGTGCACTTGCTGGTTAGTTGTGCGGAATTACATAGTGTGAAGTAATTTTCGTGCACCAATTTGGTATTCACATAGGGGGGTTTGGCTCGTTGTAGTATAGAGGAGGTGTTTACCATGAGTGTTGCTCATACGCAATTGGTTCCTCCCTAAATTGATTCTCTCACTCCATAAAGCAATCCCAATTTGAATTCATCATACCCTACAAAATAATCACAACCAAGCTCCAACCAAGGGTGGTAGCTCATAGAGAAAGTAGAAAATAAAAGCAAAAGACATTAACAAACAAGAACAACAAATACCTAGATATTAACAAAAACGACCAAACAACCAAAAAGTAAGATATTTACACTACCAACATATTCACAACAACTAAAAGATAGCACTCAATTGCATCCCCGGCAACGGTGCCAAAAACTTGATGAAGAGGATCACGATGGTTCGGAAATTTTGGCAAAACAATTTCTTCATTGATAGCATAGTCCAAACCAACAAATCATCCTCTCAATCAAAGTTTAATTTCAAAATGATAATAACCGAGAGTAATTCAACCTCGGGTCGTTCTCCCTCGGAATGCAATTGAAGTTTCACGCTTTCGGTTGTGAGGAAAAAGGGGGTTTTTCAAATCAAAGAACAAAAGATTAAAGGAACCCAAGAAACAAAAGAACTAAGAAATGATCAAAATTGCAATCAATGCTATTAACAAGGAAACAAGATCAAAACTAGTGAAAATGCTAATATATGCATAAAAGTGCCTTGACTTGGAAATGAGAATGCAAGGAATCCTATCATCGCCATAACAACAACTATGATAATTATGATGAGTAAATCTCGCTTAGTATACCCCTAACATCGAGGAGTATGTCAAGCAAGCATAATTGACCTTAATCCATAAGTCCTAGCTAACTTATCATACTAGTTGATAAAAAGCTAGCGTCAATGGAAACAAGAGTCAACTAACTACCCAAGAATTACCACTAAATGTCGGACATTATGACTCTAGTATCCTAGGAACTCAAATTCCAAGTCAAGATGTGAAAATCTACTCAAAACTCATAATTGGCATTTTCACAAACACCTTGTGGGCATAAAAGTAAAACATGGAAAATTGCAAAGACAAATAAAAGCTATAACCAAAATATTCACAATACCAACTATAAGCAAGCAATCAAGCATATATAAAGTATAAAACATGAAATTCATCAATCAAAACTTCAAGATACCAAAATTGCATATATAAACAAAGTAACTTGAACCATAAGAACATAAAAGCAAAAGTAGTGAAATTAAAGAGGAAATTGAGAGTACTTACAAAAGAGTTGATCAACCCAAGATTAAAGCTTGCTATAAAATGCTACAATGAAGACTACATAAACCCTAGGAGAGAATTTCCTACTCTACACTACTCCTAGTCCTAATTAACTATACTAAAAATGTAAGAAATGAGGCCTCCTACTCTAATGACTTCATATGGCTTCAATTCCCCTTCATATGGCATTTCTATTCAGCATAAAGTCCTCCAAAACGGGGCCAAAGGTCCCCAAAATCGCAGATCACGTGTTTCATTAATAAAACTACGTGCAGAGACCTGTGCGTACGCACAAATGTATGCGTACGCACACTTTGCTGTTTGTTCACCTGTGCGTACGCACAGAGGGTTGTGCGTACGCACACATGTTAATTCCTTCTTGTACGTACGCATAGATGCTTGTGCGCACGCACACTTATCTGTGTGTGTTTTTCCTTGTTTTCTTCAAGTGTTCTCCCTTGTACATGCTTTCTTCCACTTTTGCCTAGCCAATCTTGCCAAAATGACCTGAAATCACTCAACAAACATATCACGGCATCGAATGAAATAAAAGTCGGATTAAATTGCTCAATTTAAGCATAAAAACACATGTTTTCACATTTATGTCCAAATTAGGGAGAAATCACAAAAGTATGCTATTTTGGTGAATAAGTGTGAGTTTATGTGATGAAAGCCATTCAAATCAAGTCAAAATATCTCATCAAATATGGACTCATCAATCATAGGGGCTCAGATCTTCACCCCTCATAGTGAACGTTTTTCCTATGCTCTCATGAATTAGCTCAACATGCTCCATAGACAGAATTCTATTCATAGTATGAGGTACAATTAGACTTCTAGTGAACACCATCTTCATGCTTGGTAAGAAGTTCTTAGTAGGAATCTTCTTGTTCCTCCATCCCTTGGGTAATTTCTTCTTGGGACCTCCTTCATCTTTGGTGGGTGATGAATGGCCAACACCAAACTTAGGTTTGATGTTAGGGGGTACTGTATGGCTTTCCACCAAGTGCGACGGCTTAAGCATTGAGTTCTGCACGCCAGTACCTCCTTTGTTAGAGAGTGGTGGAGGTTTGAAAACCTTGAAGACCAAATAGTCTTCACATTGCCTCAGAACTAACTCTCCTCTCTCAACATCAATCAGAGCTCTTTCAGTGGCTAGAAATGGCCTTCCTAGGATGATGGAGTCATCTGTATCCTCTCCCGTGTCGAGTATCACAAAGTCTACAGGGAGGTAGAGATCGTTAACCTTTACTAGGACATTCTCCACCAATCTATATGCTGAAACTTGTTAGCCCTCTCCAATGCAATTCTTGTGGGTTGCGCCTCTTGGATTCACAGCTTCTTCATCACAGAAAGAGGCATCAGATTTATGCTTGAACCCAGATCACACAATGCTTTCTCAAATGTGATGGTCCCTATAGTGCAAGGAATCAGGAAGCTTCTGGGATCTGGCATTTTCTTGGGTAGGCTCGTCTGGGCCAGTGCACTGTACTCCTTGATCAACACCACAGTTTCATCTCCCTTTAAGGCCTTCTTCTCACAGAGTACACTTTTCAAATAGGCTATATAGGGAGGCATCTTCTCCAATACCTCAGCAAACAGAATATTTATGCTAGGGCATCTTAGGCTAGTTTTACTAGCCTTTTTCTTTGTTTTTAATAGGTTTTATGCACTTTCTTGAGTTATAAGTAAGAAATTGGGGTAAAAATTCATGCATGCCTGGATTCAGCCAACCATAGTTAATTTGATGCAATTTCATGAGAATTATGCTATAATTACTTGTGTGCTAAGAATGATAAGAATTCTCATGACTTATTTCAAGGCTTTGATGAGTTTGTTTGGTTGATGACAGGTGAAGGAAGGTGTTCATACCCTGGGTCGAGCTATCCGACCTGGGATGATCGGCGACAAAACGACCGACCTCTTCAGGTCAGACTATCCGACCTCTTCCTAAAAGAGCTCGGCCAAATCGACGGGAAAGCCCAAGAAAGGGCCCAATCCAAGGAATACGACCCAAATCCACAGGCCGTCCAAGCCTATAGAGATAAGGGTGGTTCCCTTGAAGATAAGCTGACCTCAACTCAAAGATAAAGATAAGATAAGATAACTAACTTATCTTATCTAGAAAGGTCACTCTACAACCACTATAAATATACTGGAGCACCCAGGTATAACTCATACTCTGATTCTACAATAAACCTGCTTAATACCCGTGCTAACTTAAGCATCGAAGTCTCTTGCAGGTACCCCCCACCCTCCGGTGACCAAGGATCAGAAGTGAAGCCAGTCCAACAAGTCGGACACAACAGCTCCGGCCGCCACCAGCCAGCCGGACACGTCATCTCCGACCAGTACAGAAGATCTCATCCGAGATCGGCCTACAGTTTCAGGTAACCCTCGGAACGTTGGCGCCATTTCCGGGGAACCTGGAAGTCATCCCATCATTACGGCGGACGACCATGACAACGACTATGATTCAGATCTAGAGGACAGAATGCCGTACAAAAACGCGGACACTACACTAAAAGATACTCCGAAATCTAATGGAGACAAAAACTCATCACATCCGGGAGTAATAGAAGCGCTTCAAGAACATCTAAAGCAACTTGACAAAGAAAGCCAGCATCAACGAGAAGTTGGCAAGGATCTACAAAGAGAGGTAAGGAGACGTCGAGAGCTAGAAGATAAAATCCTACAACTCGAAGCCGATCTCAAAGCAAAGGCTACCCGGACTACCCCTGAGGACAATTCACGCAAAGATCAAAATCCATTCACTAGGGACATCATGAAAACCAAAATTCCTAAGGACTTCAAACTTCCAGATATGACTCTGTATGATGGCACTACAGATCCCAACCATCATCTCAGCAACTTCAGAAGCAGAATGTACCTCATCGACGCCTCGGACGCTGTACGCTGCAAAGCTTTTCCAACGACCCTCACGAAGACAGTAATTAGATGGTTCGACAACTTACCTCCTAAGTCCATCTCAAGCTTTGACGACCTAGCCAAAAAAATTCCTGGCCAGATTCTCCATCCAAAAAGACAAGGCCAATCATGCCCCCAGTCTACTAGGAATCAGGCAAGGAGATCGGGAAAGTCTTCGCAACTACATGGAGAGATTCAACAAAACATGCCTAGACATACAAAGCTTGCCAACAGAGGCCACCATCAAGGGCCTTATCAATGGCCTACGAGAGGGACCTTTCAGCCAATCTATATTGAAGAAATATCCCATATCTCTAGATGAGGTGCAGGAGCGAGCGGAAAAATATATCAACATGGAAGAAAACTCTTGGTTGGGAGAAACCTCAAAATCCGGATTCTCCTACCGAGACAAAGATAAAGAATCCAAAAAGAAGGAAGATCGACAAGGGGAAAAATTAAAAAATATCATAATTACACCCCTCTTAGGGTATCCCTGGTAGATGTCTACAAAGAAGTCTGCCATACGGAAAAGATACCCCCAGCTCGACCACTCAAAGGTAAAAGAGGAGGAGGAAATCGGAACGAATACTGTGAATATCACCGAGTCCGAGGGCATTCCACCAACGAATGCTTCGACTTAAAAAATATCATAGAAAAATTAGTAAGAGAAGGAAAACTAGATCGGTTTCTGGCCACCCGAGATGATGATCAAAGAAAGAGAAGAAGGGATGAAGATGTCGGACGAATCGAGCGATCACCTCGTATGCCAGAAAGACATGTCCATATGATACACAGAGGATTTGTAGGAGGAGGAATCTCCAAATTATCCTGCAAAAGATATCTCAAAGAAGTATATCATGTTGAAGGAAAGGAGGAAGCTCCCGACATCCCTGCAATCACATTCACCAAAAAAGATGCAACCGGTATCATCTTAGGACACGACGACCCCATGGTCATCACCATCATACTGGCAAACGCCAATCTCCACCACACATTAATAGACCAAGGGAGCTCCGCCGACATCTTATTCAAAACTGCCTTCGACAAGCTCGGCTTAGAAGAAAAGGAGCTTAGAGCATACCCTAACAGCCTGTTCGGACTGGGAGATACCCCAGTACAACCGCTGGGATACGTGTCACTACATACAACCTTCAGAATAGGAAACCAATCCAGAACACTCAAGATAGACTACATAGTGGTCGACGTGAGTTCAGCCTACAATGCCCTAATAGGTCGGACAACACTAAATCAACTCGGTGCAATAGTCTCAACTCCACATCTATGTATGAAATTCCCAACTACAGAAGGGATAGCTACAATAAAAGCAGATCAAAAGATGGCACGGCGCTGTTATAACGAAAGTCTAAACCTCAGAGGCAGAGGAGAAGAGTTCCATACAATTGAGCTCGGTGGAGTTCAGAGACGTGAAGAACTCCATCCACAACCCGAAGGAGACCTAGACAAAGTTCAGATCGGGGATACCTCGGACAAAACAACTAATATTGGCACGATCCTGAAGGGAGACGCAAAAGAATTACTAGTACAGTTCTTACGAGATAATGTCGATCTCTTCGCATGGAAAGCTGCAGACATGCCAGGCATAGACCAAGCTAATGAGTCACAAGTTGGCGGTCTATCCAAGATCTCGGCCGGTACAGCAGAGACGAAGAAAACTTGGGCCAGAACGATCCCAAGCTGTGGAAGAACAGGTACAAGCACTACTGGAGGCAGGATTCATAAGAGAACTCAAGTACCCACTATGGCTAGCTAACGTCGTTGATAAACCACTATTTTATGGTTTATATTGTGTTTAATTGTGTGGTTTTATCATGATCCTTACCCACTTATTCATTAAATTAGCATGCATTTAGATTTCCTTCCTGAATTTATTACATGTTTGAAAACTGCTTCCTAGAGACTTTAATTATTTATTTTTAATTCTCCTTTATTCCATTCGATGCCGTGATCTGTGTGTTAAGTGTTTCAGACTTTATAGGGCATGAATGAGTTGGAGATTGAAAAGGAAGCTAGCAAAAATGGAAGAAACACAAGAATTTGAGGAGATAACCAGCGAGAAGTGACGCGGTCGCATGGTTCACGCGACCACGCGAAGGAGAGCAAATTGCAGTGACGCGGCCGCATGGCTCACGCGGCTGCGCAAATTGGAAAAGTTCTGGCGACGCGGTAGCGTGGACGACGCGAACGCGTGGCGAGGAAAAGCACGAATGACGCGTCCGCATGGATGACGCGATCGCATGACATGTGCGATCTGCATAATCTGCAGAATTCGTTGGGGGCGATTTTGGGCCCTATTTCGACCCAGTTTTCGGCCCGAAACAGCAGACTAGAGTCAAAGAACATGCAGAAACAAATAACACATTCATTCAGAGACAGTTTCAGATCTAGTTTTACTCTCTTAGGTTTTTCTTTCTAGGTTTTAGAATTTTAATTTTGAATTGGTCTTAGCATTGGAATATTGAGAAGAGTTATTTCCTCATCAAGACTTCATTATTCTAGTTTGTTTTCTTAACTTGGTTCCATTCTTCTATGTTCCTTGTTTTGTTCAATTTTGTTACTTGAATATTTTTATGATTAATTAATGCAAGGATTATTTCTTTTTAATTCAATTTCAATTTCAATAATCATGTCTTCTTTTAATTTCCTTTCATGCGTTATGGATTCTTTATTTACAATGCGTAAGTAGTTTCCTTACTTGATGGGGAGTTGATAAAAAGGAATTCTTGAGTTGGAAGGATTGAAAGAAAAATTTGTAATTGGGTTAAAAGTTGGATTGCTATCCTGTCACCAACGCCAATCCCTTTGAACTAAGTGGGTTGCAACTTGTGAACAGATCTGGCATTCCAGCTTGTTTGACTTTCCCTTACTTGGTAAAAGATAACCAAACAGAACAACCATTAATTATAAATTAATCTTACATTCACTCCACCAATAATAGAAATTCCAACCAATCAACTCCCAGTCAAGGCTTTTATTCCTATTATTTAAATTTCCTCAATTTACATTCCAATTTACTTAGCTCAACTTCTTGGCACATCTGATTAATAAGGTAGCACACTTTTCTGCAACTCGTTGGGAGACGACCTGGGACTTAAAACTCCCAGTAATTTTTAATTTAATTCTCTGTGACATATTTCTAAATTGATAGGCAGATTTTCGGTGAGTTAAGAACTATACTTGCAACGTAACCATTTAATAATTTTTAATTCACCAGCTTCTGCGTCTCATCAATTTTTGGCGCCGTTGCCGGAGAGTTGCAATAGAGTGCTAATTTTATTAATTAGAATTTATTTATTTGCATTTTTTTTTATTTTGCTACTATGAGTTGCATGTTTCTTCCGTCAAATGACGCGTTCACTTCTTGATTCGTGCTTGCTAATATTCGATCCTGAAATTGAAAGGACAATTTCATGAATAAGGCGAGAACAGCGTCGGTTAGCCCGCTCTGAGGGCGGATCTGAAAGTGAATCTGAGGAAGAAACCAGCCCCCGTTCTATTGATTCGGTTGTTTTACGTGCAGAAAACATGGCAGCTAGGAGAGTTACCATCCAGGAGGAAGGAGCCCCTAATTTTACAATGCAACCGTTTCAAGCGCATCATCCAGCGGTAGCTACAGATTTTGAAATAAAGCCCGCACTGCTAAATTTGATGCCCAGGTTTCATGGCCTACCTGCTCAAGAGCCTATCAAGCACTTGAGAGATTTCCAGGCAGCCTGTTCTACTGTCAGGCGTGATGGCACTGATGAAACTTCAATACTGCTGAAAGCTTTTCCGTTTTCTCTTGAGGGAAAAGCAAGAGAGTGGTACTACACTCAACCTCTAGCAAATGTATCCAACTGGGATACACTCAGAAAGGAGTTTCTGGAGAAATTCTTCCCATCTGAAGTCACTGATAAGCTAAGGAAGGATATCTCCACAATTGTTCAAGATGACAATGAGACTCTCTTTGAATACTGGGAGCGCTTCAATAATCTTCTGGAAGCATGCCCCCACCACATGATTGACAAGATCGTGCTACTCAGCTATATCACACAGGGTATGAGGCCCCAAGATAAGACCATACTGGAAAGTGCCAGCAATGGGTCTATGAAGAAGTACAAGACCACTGATGAAGCTTGGCAATTGATCAGTGATTTAGCTGAATCCACTAGGAACCACAGACAGAAGCAAGGCCATTCAAAAACTGTTACAGAAGTATCTTCTAGCAGCGAGACTGCTGCTCTACGTGAAGGCATCTGTGAAATGACCAACTTGCTGAAGCAAATACAGTTGAATCAACAAGCTCAGCAAGCTCAACCTCCTCCACCACAGCAAAACCAACAACTAGTCCCACAAAGAATTTGCAGAATCTGTGCTGATTACAGCCATTACACTGATGAATGCCCACAGCTCTAACAAGAAGACAACATGGTGGCATCCACTCACAACTTCTATGACCGCCCCAACCAAGGGTACAATCAAAGTGGAAATAATAACCATGGATGGCAGGACAATTCAAACCAGAATTGGAGGGACAACAATAACAGAGGATTCAGAGATAATCAGGGAAATCAGAGGTGGAACAATAACAATAACAGGCAGCAAAATCAACCTTACAGAGCACCTCCCCTGAGGCAGAACCAAGGACCACAGAACAATCAGCAGCAGACCTCTCAATTTACCCATTCTTCTTCACCTTCTACTGAAGACCTACTGCAATCTTTTGAGAAAAGACAACATGCCATGGAAAGTAACATCATGAATAGTATTAATGCCAGTCTGAAGGGTCTCACCTCTACTATGCAAGCTTTTATGACACAGTTTGTACCAGCACAAAATTCCAATAACCAACCTTCAAGCACCATTGGAATACCCTCTCAACCATTACCCAACCCAAAGGGAGGCATTAATGCCATCACCCTGAGGTCCGGAACCACACTGCAGGAGAGGAATCAGGAGGAACCAAGCTCACCAGAATACGCCTCAGCTGAAGAGGTGGTAGAAATCGAAGATGTTGAAGAGGAAGAGGATATACAGGACATAGCTGAAGAAGAAATAGCTCAACCACAGGAGGAAGCACCAAAAGGTGCAGACGCCACAGACAACACTACTCCTATTCCATTTCCACAACTTGCAAGGAAGCCCAGGAAGCAGCTGGAACCCGATCCTAAAATGGTAGAGATATTCAAAAAGGTCAAGGTAACTGTTCCCCTTTTTGATGTTATTCAGCAGGTACCTAAATATGCAAAGTTTCTAAAAGACTTATGTATCCATAAAGACAGAATTAATGAATTAGAAACTATTCCTTTAGGTAGTTCTATATCTGATTTAATGGGAGGATTACCTGAAAAATGTAGTGATCCAGGTCCTTGCATAGTTAGTTGTACTATTGGTGGTGTAGTAATTTACGATTGCATGTGTGATTTAGGAGCATGTGTCAGTATAATGCCTTTGTCTATATATGATGTTTTGAGGCTCCCTCCCTTAAAAAGGTCGGCAACTCGTTTTGTGTTAGCAGATAAAAGCATTATTACAGTGGCTGGAGTTGCTGAAGATGTTTTGGTGAACATTAAAGGGCTCACATTTCCCACTGATTTTTATATCTTGGAGATGCCCCACAATGATTCAGATAAGCCATCATCAATCCTACTTGGAAGACCATTCCTGAAGACATCAAAATTCAAATTGGATGCTTTTTCAGGAACATACTCCTTTGAAATAGATGGCCGCATAGTAATCTTCAATCTGAATGGAGTCATTGACAATCCCCCAGAAGATCGTTCTATCTTCCAGTGTGATGTCATAGACGAAAGTGTGGCTGAAATTCAAGAGGAAGAGTTTGAAGAGAGGCACACTGGACAAGGTCCCAGTGTGGGGACCCTCTTAACTGACAATGAGGGCACTTCGCCATTTTCACAAGCCCCAGATAATCCAGAGCCTGCCCATGATCAAAAGTTAGAATTGAAACCTCTCCCTCCACATCTCAAATATGCTTATCTTGAGGATGAGCAGAAGCTTCCGGTTATTATTGCAAGGGAACTGACTTCTCAACAAGAAGAGCAGTTACTTGATGTACTGAGGAAGCATAAGAAGGCAATTGGGTGGAGTTTGGCAGACATAGTGGGAATCAACCCTCAAGTATGCGAGCATAGAATATTTCTTGAAGAGGGAGCAAGACCTGTCCGTCAACCCCAGAGAAGATTGAATCCCACCATCTTGGAAGTTGTCAAAAAGGAAGTGACCAGACTATTGGAAGCAGGTATCATATATCCCATTTCAGACAGTGAATGGGTAAGCCCAGTACAAGTGGTGCCCAAGAAATCTGGAGTCACTACAGTGAAGAGTGAGCATGGAGAGCTCATAGCAACTAGAGTTCAGAATGCTTGGAAAGTCTGCATTGATTACAGGCGTCTCAACCAAGCTACCCGTAAGGATCACTACCCACTTCCATTCATTGATCAAATGCTGGATCGCCTGTCAGGTAAATCACATTATTGCTTTTTAGATGGTTACACAGGTTATTTCCAGATTCATATAGCTCCTGAGGATCAGGAAAAGACTACTTTTACATGTCCTTTTGGGACCTATGCTTATAAGAGAATGCCCTTTGGCTTGTGCAATGCACCAGCTACCTTCCAAAGGTGCATGATGAGTCTTTTCTCTGATCTTATCGAGGACTGTATGGAAGTTTTTATGGACGATTTTAGCGTTTACGATGATTCTTTTAGCCTTTGCTTAGATGGATTATCTCGAGTATTAGATAGATGTGTTAACACAAATCTTGTATTGAATTTCGAAAAATGCCACTTTATGGTAAAACAATGGATTGTATTAGGACATGTGGTATCTAATAATGGTATCTCTGTAAACCCAGCAAAGGTGAATGTTATTTCTAGTTTACCTTACCCCTCTTCTGTGAGGGAAGTCCGTTCGTTCCTTGGCCATGCAGGTTTCTACATGAGATTTATTAAGGACTTTAGTAAGGTGGCACTTTCCTTGTCCAGATTACTGCAGAAGGATATTGAGTTCGAGTTCAGTGAGGATTGCGAACAAGCGTTTGATAAGCTAAAGACTGCTCTAACTCAAGCCCCAATTGTGAGAGGATCAGACTGGAGTCAGCCGTTTGAAATCATGTGCGATGCTTCCAACCATGCAGTAGGAGCAGCGCTGGCTCATCGCGAAGGTAAGGATCCTTTTGTTATTGCCTATGCGTCTAAGACTTTAGACACTGCCCAGTCCAATTATACTACTACTGAGAAAGAGCTTCTGGCTATTGTTTTTGCTCTGGATAAATTCCGAGCCTATTTACTTGGTACTAGAGTAGTAGTGTATTCGGACCATGCAGCTCTAAAGTATCTATTAGCTAAAAAGGAATCCAAACCAAGACTTATACGTTGGATACTGCTGTTACAAGAATTTGATTTAGAAATAAAGGATAGGAGTGGTAATCAGAATTTAGTAGCAGACCACTTGAGTCGCCTTGAACATATTAAGGATGATTCTACCCCTATAGATGATAATTTTCCTTTTGACAACCTGCAAGCAGTATCTGCGGTAATCCCTTGGTATGCACCTGTTGCTAATTATTTAGTTAGCCGCACATTTCCTCCACATTTTTCTAAACATCAAAGAGACAAGCTGAAAAGCGAGTCTAAATATTATATATGGGATGACCCATATTTATGGAGATGTGGCGCTGACCAGATAATTAGACATTGTGTGCCTCATTCAGAATTCCAGTCCATTTTAGAGGCCTGTCACTCATCTGAGAGTGGAGGACATTTTGGCCCTCAAAGAACAGCTAGAAAGATCTTAGACTGCGGATTCTGGTGGCCTACTCTTTTTAGAGACGCTGCTGAGTTTTGTAAATCCTGCCCCCCATGCCAGAAATTTGGTAATATATCCAGGAGGGATGAGATGCCTCAACAATATATGCGCTTCTGTGAAATTTTTTATGTTTGGGGCATTGACTTCATGGGTCCATTTCCAAATTCTAATGGATATTTTTATATATTGTTAGCTGTGGATTATGTTTCCAAATGGGTAGAAGCAATTCCTACCCGCACTGATGATGCTAACACTGTTGTTTCCTTTGTGAGAAACCATATTATATGTCGCTTTGGATCACCACGAGCAATCGTGAGCGATCAAGGCACCCATTTTTGTAACAGAAGACTAACAGGATTGATGAAGAAGCATTGGATAATCCATAAAGTTGCAACAGCTTACCATCCCCAAACTAATGGGCAAGCCGAGGTATCAAACAGAGAAGTTAAGCGTATCTTGCAAAAGATAGTAAAGCCTCACAGAAAAAACTAGAGCACCAGGCTACAAGATGCACTGTGGGCATATAGAACAGCATACAAGACGCCCATTGGGATGAGTCCCTTCCGCTTGGTTTATGGAAAAGCTTGTCATCTCCCAGTTGAAATAGAACACAGAGCCTTCTGGGCAGTTAAGGAGTGCAACATGGGAATTGAGAACGCCAGAGCTGAAAGGAAGTTACAACTGCAGGAACTGGAGAACCTTCGCCTAGAAGCTTATGAGAACTCCAGAATTTACAAGGAAAAGATGAAAGCTGTGCATGATCAGAACATCAAGAAGAAAGAGTTTCAACCTGGAGATTTTGTCCTCCTTTACAAATCTCGACTAAGGCTCATGCCCGGTAAGTTGAGATCAAAATGGGAAGATCCATACAGAGTAGAGAAGGCTGAACCGTACGGAGTTTATCACCTAAGCCATCCTTCAAGCTCTGAACTTATTAAGGACAATGGACAACGCCTGAAGCTGTACCATGGTGAGAAGGTGCAAAAAAATAAGGAGCTTGAGATCTTCCGCCTGGAAGATCCCCACATAGCAGCCGATTGAGCTAGTGGAGCGTCCAACTTACGGACGTTAAAGCAAAGTGCTTGGTGGGAGACAACCCACCGCGGTATGATCGTTCTTTTCTTCACTTTTAGTTTTTCTTCTTTAATAACTCTTCTCTTTATTAGTGCTTTCGTGCATTTGCATTTCATGCCTTCATATTTCTTTTTAAAAAAAAGGGTTTTTCACCGCGCGACGCGATCGCATCAGCGACGCGTCCGCATCGCAAAGAGGGTGGAGAAAACAAATAAACGAACAGAGAGTTCGGCTGGAGTCCGGCTGGAGGCATGCCAATGGCACAAATCGACCCACGCGACCGCGTCTCTGACGCGTTTGCGTCGCATAGGAATCATGGCCTCCCACGCGACCGCGTGCCCTGTATTTTCGACGTAAAAGGGTGCACACTGAGATATTGTGCAAGAGTAGTGCTGGATTGGTGCTGGAAGCACAATCCTTTTCACGCGACCGCGTCGCCGATGCGGCCGCGTCACCCATTTTATAACGCACACTCATGCGATCGCGTGACCCACGCGATCGCGTCACCGAATTTTGGCAATTAAAATAAATCGAACAGAGAGTTGTGCTGGAGCGAGGCTGCACTCGCGCCAGCAGCGTAACACGGGTCACGCGACCGCATGACTGATGCGATCGCGTCCCCTTACCTGAGGCACACCCACGCGAATGCGTGCCCCACGTGGCCGTGTCGCATGCGCCGCACAGCTCAACCTAAATTGCTAAATTATCTTATCTTTCTCTCCCCCAAATCCTAATTTTTCTTTTCCCTCTTTATTTCTTCCTTCCCCCTTCTATCTCACCTTTCACTCTCTATCTCTCTCACCACCATTAACAAGGTTTTACCTTCTTCTTCCTTCTTCTCTTTTCCATCATTCTTATTATATTATATACATTTTTATTTTCTTTTTCCCTCCTCTTTCTTTTCACTTTTGTATTTCATTTTCTTCTTTCCCTTTTTATATGGTGCTAGAAAATTTTTGAGTCATTACCCCTCATTATATGCTTGTGACTTGTTACAATTTATTTGACAATTATTATTATTTTTTTTAAGGGGATTGCTTGCATGTTCAATTTCCTACTTTTTATATCTTACTTACCATGCATGCCATGTGTTTGTGAAAAAGCCTATATAGCCCTATGCACTTTTCTACATTACTTTACTCTACTATTCAATGCTTGCTTTTCACAAATTCTCCTTATTATTTTATTAATTAAATTCAATTGTCAATACAAACGTGATGGTTTGTTACGAAGTAATGCTTGGTCTATGCTACTCATGCCCTTTGCCAGCATGCCAATAAACACCTTGCATTCACTTGTTTTTATCTGCACTAGTTATTTTCCATTAATGGCTTTTCATATGTACTCGAGAGCATGTGTTAATGTCATCTACATTTTGATGTGCATCATTCACCCTCTTTTCCGTTTCCTTCCCTGCTGTATGTCTCCTTAAATTTAATTTTCTTTCTCTTCCCTTCTTTTAGGATGGCCACCAAGAAAGGAAAGGAGAAAGCAACTTCCAAACCACCAGCAAGAAGAGGAACTAAAAGAGCATTAGTGGCAGAGCCTTCTTCAACCGCCGTCAAGCCCTCAACAAAAAGAGTTAAGCGGATAATAAAAGTTGACGATAAGGAGAAAGCCTTTCCAGCAAAGGACACTGCGCGATTTTCCAATCGCAACTGTGAGCAGATGTTCCCTATCATGGCAGAAAGGAATTATAACAATGAATACCTTCTTATCCTCCCGCCCAATATTGCAACCTTTGTTGAGCCGCAACTTGAGCGAAGACAATGGGGTTTCCTACGGAGACAGCCGAGGCAGGTCAATCTTTCTTGGGTAGTTGAGTTCAACTCCAACTTCTACATGCCGGCCCTGCAGTCTGTTTATGTCCGGCAAAAGCAAGTCCCCATCACAGAAGAGGCCATTCAGCAAGCTCTGAATCTTCCCCCTATTCCAACAGGAATGGATGCTTTTCAAGAAGCCACTCTTCAGCGCCAGAGATACCAATTCGACTGGGACTCCGTTCTCGGAGTCATCGCATTACCTGGCAGCCGTTGGATCTACGAATACCACCGTACCCCCCTAAGGGAATCTTGGCTTCAGCACTTACCTTGGAGGCTCGCGTATGGGCACAGATCATGTCCCATTACGTCTTTCCGAGCACTCATGAGTCCTCCTTCACTGCGGACATGGCTGTTCTACTATGGTGCATCCTTACAAACCAACCTCTGAATCTCTCAAGACATATCCGGAATGCTATAGAACACGTACAAATTACGGGCAACTTACCTTTCCCCACCCTGGTCTCAGATCTTGTCTCAGCAGCCGGAATCTCATACAGTGCTGGGGACACCAAAGCCATGCTTCCACGGGATGATCAGTATGTCCCTAACGGGAAATACCTCAGACTCTCAGCAGCCACTACAAGCCTTCCTACTGCTCCAGTTGAAGATAATCCTTCTTCAACACCACAAGCATCTACAATTGAGAAATTGCTCCAGCAGATAATCGAATGGTTGGATCGGCAAGAACAGAAAGCAAAGATGAGAGAGCGCCGTAACGAGCGCCGATTCAAACACCTCAAGGAGCTACTCAAAGGACATTTCAGAGACTCAGACACCCTGGACTCCACTTCCTTTACCAGCACAGGGAGCCATGACGGCCACGCCTGTGAAGATACTGCTACCAGCCCACCCCTGTTTCTGACAGATGGCACCGAGGACGGTGCAAAGCCTTAAGTGTGGGGAGGTCGGTCAGTACCTGACTTCCGGAGGTAAATTCTCTTCTCTGGCACCAATAATTAGGATATTTTAGTTAGATTTTCTTTCCTTTATAGAATAGAATAAATTGCATAGGTTAGGATAGTTGCATGCATGTTCTACTTGATTGAAAAGACAATAAGTTTCTTTTAAAAATCTATCTTTGGAACAAAATTTCACTAATTTTTCAAAATTTTTATGATAAATTTGCTTGAGTTGTATTTGGAACACGATATTTGAGTTAAAGAACACACAACCTGTGAAAGATTTGAGCCTTTATGAATGGTTACATTATTTAACCATAATTATTTCGTTCTTGTGTGTTTACTTCTCTATGATTGTAATCTATATTTTGTTTTATCTTATATGTCCAATAGTTATTATATTTGCGTGCTTGCACATGATTGAGGCCATTATTTGTTTAAACTCACTCATCCAAATTAAGCCTATTCTTTTCAATTACCTTTCTTAACCACTTTGAGCCTTTAATTCCCATTTGTTCGATATTTTACCACATTACTAACCTTAAGCCGAAAAACAATCGTATATCCCAAATTGAATCTTTAGTTAGCTTAAGACAGAATTGTGTGTGCTAGTTAAGTATGGGAAATTGTGGGAACAAAAGTTGTTAAGGGAATGTGTCATGAAAATTTAAAGGGAATTTGGATACCTACTCATGTGAAACTACAAGAATTAAAAATCTATGTGCATTGACAAGCTTTATTTATAAAAAAAATTATATATATATATATATATAAAATAATAAATATGAAAAATCAATAAATAAGGGGACAAAATTACCCCAATATTGAATTCAGAATTCGAAGATCAATGCACATATGATAGAACCAAAAATATAAGTTGATACATGAGTATGGATTGAAAAGGGGAATTCTGGGTAGCTAGGTATGAACTTCAAAGATGACATTAAGTGTATACAAGTCATATTAGAGCTTGGGTTAATTAAAGATTCAATTTATTAGCTCACTTGACCAAATATACACCCCTGCCTTTACCTTAGCCCCATTACAACCTTGAAAAGACCTCATGATGTTTGCATTGATGTATTAACTATTGTTGATTGGTTAGGAGAAAAACAAAGGTTAGAAAGCATGATTAGAGAAGGATAGAGTGACCACCCTATACACTAGAGATCAGAGCGTACATACATTATCAGTGAGGGTTCAATACTTAAATTTTCAAGTTCCCTGCTTTCATGAGCTATCTTCTTGCACTTTTATCCATTTTATTGTATAATGATAGAATTAGTGGAATTTGATTTGTAATTGTTTTGAAGAGCTTATTTACTTTTGATCAAGTGGACAAGAATCATATAGTTGCATTTATTTATATGTATATAGGTTTGCACTGTATTTCATGAGTTTCTACATGTTCATACTTATTTCCTTATCTCCTTCAATTAAGCATGAGGACACGCTAATGTTTAAGTGTGGGGAGGTTGATAAACCACTATTTTATGGTTTATATTGTGTTTAATTGTGTGGTTTTATCATGATCCTTACCCACTTATTCATTAAATTAGCAAGCATTTAGATTTCCTTCCTGAATTTATTACATGTTTGAAAATTGCTTCCTAGAGACTTTAATTATTTATTTTTAATTCTCCTTTATTCCATTCGATGCCGTGATCTGTGTGTTAAGTGTTTCAGACTTTATAGGGCATGAATGAGTTGGAGATTGGAAAGGAAGCTAGCAAAAATGGAAGAAACACAAGAATTTGAGGAGATAACCAGCGAGAAGTGACGCGGTTAAAAGTTGGATTGCTATCCTGTCACCAACGCCAATCCCTTTGAACTAAGTGGGTTGCAACTTGTGAACAGATCTGGCATTCCAGCTTGTTTGACTTTCCCTTACTTGGTAAAGGATAACCAAACAGAACAACCATTAATTATAAATTAATCTTACATTCACTCCACCAATAATAGAAATTCCAACCAATCAACTCCCAGTCAAGGCTTTTATTCCTATTATTTAAATTTCCTCAATTTACATTCCAATTTACTTAGCTCAACTTCTTGGCACATCTGATTAATAAGGTAGCACACTTTTCTGCAACTCGTTGGGAGACGACCTGGGACTTAAAACTCCCAGTAATTTTTAATTTAATTCTCTGTGACATATTTCTAAATTGATAGGCAGATTTTCGGTGAGTTAAGAACTATACTTGCAACGTAACCATTTAATAATTTTTAATTCACCAGCTTCTGCGTCTCATTAGTCTTGGTGAAAAAATTAAATGGGAAATGGCGACTGTGCACCGACTGCACCGACCTCAACAAAGCCTGCCCAAAAGATCCTTACCCACTACCAACTATCGACGCTTTGGTAGATGATTCATCCGGATATAGATACCTCTCGTTTATGGATGCATATTCCGGATATAACCAAATCCCCATGTATCCACCAGATCAAGAAAAGACCTCGTTTTTGACGCCAAAAGCAAATTACTGCTATATTGTAATGTCTTTCGGTCTCAAGAGTGCGGGAGCTACGTATCAAAGGCTAATGAATAAAGTCTTTTCAGATCATATCGGAAAAATCATGGAAGTCTACGTGGACGACATGTTAATAAAGACACAAAGTGAAGAGACATTATTGTCCGACCTGGCCCAAGTGTTCGACACTATAAGGAAGCATGACATGCGCCTCAATCCCGCAAAATGCACTTTTGTAGTAAAAGCAGGCAAGTTCTTGGGTTTTATGCTCACACAAAGAGGAATTGAGGCAAATCCGGATAAATGCCAGGCCATATTCAACATGAAGAGCCCAACTTGTGTCAAAGAAGTACAACAACTCAACGGGAGGTTGGCAGCCTTGTCCAGGTTCCTAGCGGGATCAGCGATAAGATCCCTTCCTTTCTATGCCACTCTAAGGAAAGGAAAGAACTTCGAATGGACAATGGAATGCAAGCAAGCCTTCCAGGATTTCAAAAGTTTCCTGGGACGACCACCTATCCTAACTCGACCACGAAAGGAAGAACCACTCGTATTGTACCTTGCGGTAGGAAGTCGGGCAGTAGCCTCAGCACTAGTTCGAGAGGACGACAAAGGGCAACAACCTGTATACTTCATTAGTAAAGCGCTACAGGGATCCGAGCTGAACTACCAAAAAATAGAAAAGTTTTCCTATGCTCTCATACTGACATCTCGACGACTACGCCCGTACATCCAGGCTCACATCATTAAGGTCCGGACCGACCAGCCCATAAAAGAGATACTGCAGAAAACAGATCTAGCAGGCAGAATTTTATAATGGGCAGTTGATTTATCCGAGTTCGACCTCCAATATCAAGCTCGGACAGCCATCAAATCACAATACTTGGCCGACTTCATTGCAGAATTCACAGATACCCTGGAAACTCCCACAGAATGGAATCTCTACGTGGACGGGTCTTCAAATAAGACTGGAAGCGGCACAGGTGTGATAATAGAAAGCAACCAAGGAACCCAAGTTGAGCTTTCCCTCAAATTTGGGTTCCCGGCCTCAAATAACCAGGCAGAATATGAAGCGTTACTAGCTGGTTTGAAGCTGGCTAAGGAGGTTGGAGCTCAAAAACTCAACATCTTCAACGACTCACAAGTAGTCACCTCACAGATAATAGGGAGCTACCAAGCCAAAGATCCCACCATGAAAAAGTATTTGGATAAAACCAAGGAACAGCTCGGACAACTCGAGGAATATAAGATCTGCCACATACCCCGCGAACAAAATGCCCGAGCTGATGCACTCTCAAAGCTAGCCAGCACCAAACCAGGGGGCAACAATAGAAGCCTCATCCAGGAAATGCTACAGAACTCGTCAATCTCGGAAGCGGAAAAAGTCCTAGCTATAACAAGTCAGGATCAAGGATGGATGACCCCCATAATTAATTACCTCAAAAAAGAAACACTCCCCACAAATGAGAAGGAAGTAAAGAGGTTAAAACGGGAGGCTCAGTACTACACTATCATAAACAATACCCTATACAAAAGAAGGATTTTAATACCATTGTTAAAATGTGTGCCGACCTCTAACACAAGGGAAGTTTTAGAGGAAGTACACACCGGCATTTGTGGCAATCATCTTGGGGCACAAGCTTTCACCAAAAAGGTACTTCGGGCGGGATTTTACTGGCCAACTCTACAAAAAGAAGCTACAGAATTTGTAAAGACATGTCCCCCATGCCAGAAACATGCCAACTTTCACATCGCCTCACCAGAAGAGCTCATCAGCATAACTTCACCTTGGCCATTTGCAAAATGGGGACTCGATCATCTCGGACCCTTTCCCCAGGGATCAGGACAAGTCAAATTCCTCATAGTCGGAGTAGACTATTTCACAAAGTGGATTGAGGCAGAGCCCCTAGCCAATGCCACTGCTCAAAGAAGCCGAAAATTCCTATATAGGAACATTGTCACGAGGTTTGGGGTTCCATACTCCATCACCACAGACAATGGCACTCAATTCACAGATGCAGGCTTCAGGAAATTAGTAGCCGACTTGAACATAAAGCACCAGTTCACCTCCGTCGAACATCCTCAAGCCAATGGCCAAGCCGAAGCTGCCAACAAAGTCATATTGGCTGGGTTGAAACGGAGACTGCAAGATGCGAAAGGAGCTTGGGCTGAAGAACTTCCACAGGTCCTATGGCATATCGAACTACGCCACATTCCACCATAAACGAATCACCGTTTCGATTAGCGTACGGAGTGGAGGCAATAATCCCAGTAGAGGTCGAGGAAGGGTCGCCTAGAGTAGTCCACTACAATGAAGAAGCCAACTCTCAACTTCAAAGAGAAGAACTCGACCTACTTCCAGAAATCCAAGAAAGAGCTCGGATCAGGGAAAAAGCGCTAAAGCGCCGAATGGCTTCAAGATATAATCAAAAGGTAGTGCCAAGAGGTTTCATGGAGAATGATCTCATCCTAATCCGAAATTATATTGGAACAACTCGACGCGAAGAAGGAAAGTTGGCAGCAAATTGGAAAGGACCCTACCGAGTCATAGAAGTACTTGGGAAGGGCTACTACAGACTGTCCGAACTCGATGGATGAGAGCTTCCCAGATCGTGGCATGCCTGCAACCTAAGAAGATACTATAGCTAGAGAAGGTAAAAGATCTCATCATAGGATGCACTCTTTTTCCTGAAAAGGTTTTTTAATGAGGCACCAAGTTGAGATCCAGATATTATCCGACTTAAAAGGATGAAAAACTCCAACATGTATATATTTGCACTTTCTTTTGAATAAAATATATTTTAGATATTCTACAAATTCTCAAGACGCATTAATCTGAAACATTCATCGTCCGATTATAAAGCAACAGATCGGCAAAAAGTGAAAAATAGATTCACTACCCGATCACGATAAAAGACCAATAAAGATGAAAACGCGATTCATCTAAAGGTCGACCAAAGAAAGATAGAAACCACCTTCTACAAATCGGCAAAGATGAACACAGAATAATGCAAGAAGTTATTGAAAGTGATCCAAAAAAGAACCTGACGAGGTCTTATGGATTGCTAAATAATAACTTAAAGACTAGCCGACGTTGAGAAGTCGGACCAAGTCAACCCAAGTTATCAGCAAATCCCTGGAAAGAGGTCTGGCCAACCCTATAAAAGAGGAATTGCTATAATTTAGAAGAGATCGACGTGACGAAGTCGGTCTCCTACAAAAAAACAAGTTATAAAAGTAATCCCTGAAAGAGACCTAACAAAGGTCCAAGAAAGAGGATTACAAAAAATAACTTAGAAGAGGACGACGTAAAGAAGTCGACCTCCTACAAACAGCAAGTTATAAAAGTAATCCCTGAAAGAGACCTGACAAAGGTCCAAGAAAGAGGATTACAAAAAATAACTTAGAAGAGGACGACGTAAAGAAGTCGACCTCCTACAAACAACAAGTTATAAAAGTAATCCCTGAAAGAGACCTGACAAAGGTCCAAGAAAGAGGATTACAAAAAATAACTTAGAAGAGGATGATGTAAAGAAGTCGACCTCCTACAAATAACAAGTTATAAAAGTAATCCCTGAAAGAGACCTGACAAAGGTCCAAGAAAGAGGATTACAAAAAATAACTTATAAGAGGACGACGTAAAGAAGTCGACCTCCTACAAACAACAAGTTATAAAAGTAATCCCTGAAAGAGACCTAACAAAGGTCCAAGAAAGAGGATTACAAAATAACTCGGAAAAGAACGACGCAAAGAAGTCGGTCTCCCACAAATAAGTTATAAAAGTAGTCCCTGAAAGAGACCTGACAAGGGTCCAAGAAAGAGGATTACAAAAATAACTAGAAAGTGGACCAACGTGAAGAAATCGGTTACGGAGTACTAGAAATAAATACAAGTAAAAGCGAGAAAACCGAAATACAAGTTGGACCCACATATCCACAACCTCAAAGGATCCAAGCTACAAGCAATAAGTACAAGGCAATCCAAAGAGGCCGTGCAGCAAGGCTCTAACACTCTCAAAACCCAGAAAGGTGTCAAGACAAGTGCAAACAAGCATAATAGAAAATATTATAACAAGCTTCAGGGTCAGGCCCAAAAAGCTTGAAAGCTACTTGTTGTTTTTTCAAAATCAAAATTTGCTAAACAAGAAACCAAAAGGAGTATCAACAATCAGCATAATATTCAAGACTACGAAATAAAGAGTTTAAAAGCCTACAAGTCGGGCTATCCACACAAATATCCAAGAAAATTCAGCTAAGACTAGAAGACTTCTCGGCAGCATCAGTCTGAGGTGAAGGAGGGCGAGCCTGAAGAGGCACTGCATCCACCGTACCGTCATCCCTATTCAGAATTTGACAATCGGGATCTAACTCTAGACGAACGATCCCTGCGGGAGGAGCTATAGAAGTCGACACTCTAGTAGCAGGCACAGGGGGAGGCCCAATGTCATCATCATCCTGGTCGTCTGAGACAATCTTATCATCCCTTACAACGTTGTCCAAGCTGAAGAGAGTAAGGTCAACCTCAGGAGCAAGAACTTGAACCTGCTCCTTTAAATTATCATAAGCAGCATTTACGCTGCCGACAAGATGACCTTGGAGCTCGGAGTAGTCAACTCGGGCAGACTCCAACTCCTCCCTCAGACGTATTACCTCCCGATAAGATGTGACGTAACTGTCCTTATGCCTCAAAGCAGTGTCCTCGGCCAACCTCACAGAGGCCGCCAGGGCAAGAGAGCTAGCCTTCTCGTTCTCCAGATCCTTCTCCAGTTTGGCTACTTTCACCTCAAGCTCCTCCTTCAAGCCCTTCATCCGATCAAACTCTTGTTTGGCCTCCTCCATGAAGGCTTTGGTGGTATGAAGAAGAAGATTTTGAGCAGTCTGATACAGGGCAGTCCCCATATAGGCCATCTTGATGCTACTCCGAGTTATGAAGTCCAAATGGCGAAGGAGAGAGGCGTCGTCAGTAGGGACGACACCATAAGAACCGATCTGCTGGTCAACAAACTCCACCGCATCAAAGCCAGGAGCGTCAAGGTTAAAAGGCTCAATTGTTTTTTGTTTTTTGTTGGGAGAAGCACCAGAAGTAGCAACAGAAGCCTGTGGAGGGTCAGCCAGACGAACTCGAGGAGTGGGGATCACCTTCTTCGGCCCAGGAGAACTCGGCACGGGCGGCTTCATTGGAACTTGAGAAGATCCCTCTCCCGCCACCTTGGTCGAGATATTTTGAGCAGCAGCAACCTTCTTTGCCTTTTTGTAGGCCTTCATGGAATCATTGTTTTTTGACATCTTTGAAAATACAGAATCAACCATAGTGATGAGTTACAATCCAGAAGAAGCAAAACTAAGAAACAAGTATAGAAACAAGTCGGACAGTACCCAAAGCAGTTCGAACCAAAGACGGGTCACTCAAAAACCATTTTGTATCAAGATGGGGTGGTTTCCCCCATAAATCTTTAAGAACAACTACAAAAGCTCGTTCAACCTCGTCAAGCATCTCCCATGTATAGCGAGACACTTTCACATTCTTTTGCCATTCTAGAGGAAAGGCAGGCTCATCATTTTCATCAAGAAAAAAGGGGCGGCCCCCCTCAACATCACGGACTCGGAAGAAATAATTTTTAAAATCTTTAAAAGACTCATCATACATGGCAAAAACTTTATGCCCCTGGGCCGACCTAAAAGAAACCCAGGAAGCTTTCTTTTTGGAAGACCCTCCGGGCTTGGCAGAAACAAGAAGATAGAGGAAAAGAGTCTGAGAAGGTGTTATGCCTAACTCTTGGCAAAGCAGCTGAAAAATCTTGATAAAACCCTAGGAATTCGGATGAAGCTGGGATGGGGAAATATTACAAGACCACAACAAATCGGTCTCGAAAGCAGTAAAAGGAAAGGTAATGTCCAACTGGCTGAAGAAATATTCATAGGTGTAGAAAAAGGGACGCTCCCCCTCAACCGAAGTAGGAAAACAAACCCTCTCATCAGAGTCGAGCACTACAAGCTCATAATCCCTCTCCCGGGCGCTGCTACCATAAATCCTATGACGTTTCCTCAGCTCTACACAAAAATCAGCATCCACCACAGAGACACACATCAAGACAAGGGAGTCCAGCTAATCAGACATCCCCTCGGGAACTTTAGAAGACATCTCTACAATGTTATTGCGAGAAGACATGAGGCCAACTAATCCTACAATAAGAAAAGAAGATGGGATTACTAAAAAATATCTCAGACGAGGGGTAAAATAACTCGACTAATATACAGAAGAACAAATAGAAAAGGAAAACCCCAAGACTCAAACCAAAGTCCTGGGGCATCTTTTGGAGGCAGTAACAAAGCAAGGTTTCAGGAAAAATCCACAGCTTACATCCTGGCATCTCTCAAACAAGAAAAGATTTCAAACAACGAACATTTCAGAAAAGAAAGTCAGAACACAAAAAGTCACTATCTTTTTACAGTCTATCAGCAAAAAGCATCGCCAAACATCAAACATGCCAAGCGAAAATCGTCAAAGGCGCAACCTTTTCTCAAAATCAAACAAAAACCAAAACAAATATCACAGCAAACAGGGAAAGCTATCAACAGAGCAAAAAACCAAGGAGCAATCTTCGATTAAGTGAGTAAAGATGTAGTTTTTCTGGGTATCAGACAGAAGCGACAGTAGAACATGCAAAGCCCTAGAAGCATCAAACAACACGAAAGGCGAAAATGTTCATGCAAAGGACGAAGAAACTCTCAGAACACACATTACAACAGCAAGCAGGTGCGACAAAAAAAGAAAGATCCAAACTTTCTCTAAGCAAAATCAAAACTTCACCACAAAACTAAAGACAAAGCAACAAAGACGAGAAGAAATTACAAATGGAACCAACCTGGAAAAAAGCAGAGCCTCAAAATGGTTGAAGATGGAAAGACGAAATCGCCGGATCGCTGAATGACGCCGCAAAGGAAAAATGTAGGCGAAAAGCAGAAGGTGAGAGAACGAAGGGAGAAGTTACAAAGAAAGATGAAGGAGAGAAACCGTTTTCTGAGTGCAGAAATTCAAAATAAAGCCAAAGGAAACGGGACAATTAATACCAATTAATGAAGGTATTAAACCCTCGCACGTTCCTAAGAACAAAGCTCTGATATAAAAGCGCGCGCTTTAGAAGAAAAACGTTCCACATTCAAAAAGGTTCTACAAAGGAAGGAATCGACTAAATGCTTGAGTTCGGCTTCACTAGAGAAGGACCGAAGTCAAGGACTCGACCTCAAAAAAGAAGACCGAGCTCAAGCAGGGACACTGTTCATACCCTGGGTCGAGCTATCCGACCTGGGATGATGGGCGACAAAACGACCGACCTCTTCAGGACAGACTACCCGACCTCTTCCTAAAAGAGCTCGGCCAAATTGACGGGAAAGCCCAAGAAAGGGCCCAACCCAAGGAATACGACCTAAATCCACAGGCCGTCCAAGCCTATAGAGATAAGGGCGGTTCCCTTGAAGATAAGCTGACCTCAACTCAAAGATAAAGATAAGATAAGATAACTAACTTATCTTATCTAGAAAGGTCACTCTACAACCACTATAAATATACTAGAGCACCCAGGTATAACTCATACTCTGATTCTACAATAAACCTGCTTAATACCCGTGCTAACTTAAGCATCGGAGTCTCTTGCAGGTACCCCCTACCCTCCGGTGACCAAGGATCAGAAGTGAAGCCAGTCCAACAAGTCGGACACAACAGCTCCGGCCGCCACCAGCCAGCCGGACACGTCATCTCCGACCAGTACAGAAGATCTCATCCGAGATCGGCCTACAGTTTCAGGTAACCCTCGGAATAGAAGGCATGAAAGGAAGTTGAAGAAGGAGCATGAAAATATGAAGAAGAAGCAACGTTGGTGGCCAAGTTAGACCACCAACGTTGCCTCAAACATTCAAAGGGAGGCAAAGCAATTCTCTGCATAGTTTGCTGGTGCTCACGTTTGAGGGAACATTGGCAAGCCAACCTTACCCCCAACGTTGTGATAAAATCTTCAATTCTAGAGCTAAAGGATTTTTGAGCGACGCGTACGCGTGAAATAAGAAAATTTCTATATCCACGCGCAAGTGTGAGTCACGCGCACGTGTGGAATGGCAAAATTGACCATCCACGCGTACGCGTCACCAAACGAATGTTGGAGGTCCAACGTTGCCTCAAACATTGCCTCCAACGTCTACGATGAGGAGCCCAGAATTTGGAATTGAGAAACTTGAATCGACGCGCACACATCAGTGACGCGTACGTGTAGATGGAAAAAAGGGCAATGCACGCATAAGCGTGGTGTACGCGCACGCATGAATAAGCAAAATCACAGCCTTCATGCGTACGCGTGGTGCACGCGTATGCGTGGGTAGCAGAATGTTGGCCCTCCAACATTGAGTCAAACGCCATTGACAGCAACTCTATCTAGTTTTTAAGAAGGGCGTTTGAGTCAACGTTGGCCATCAAACGTTGACTCCAACTTGAGCACCAGAACCTTGCAATTCAAACAGATCTCTTCTCAACAGCAAAGGAAACTAATTAGAGCAACTTCAACCCGATTCCATCAAGGCCAAAAGCCCAATTCAGAGATTGAAGATCAATGGAAGAAAGTGTATAAATACCTTAGA
Organism: Arachis ipaensis; assembly: GCF_059453495.1. Lineage (NCBI taxonomy): Eukaryota > Viridiplantae > Streptophyta > Magnoliopsida > Fabales > Fabaceae > Arachis > Arachis ipaensis. The sequence continues at coordinate 91,610,179 of NC_142438.1, forward strand.
ATTTAAGTTAGAGAGGACTTTTACTGCACTTTTCACTTTTCGGTTCATTTTAATTTCCAGCAATGTATTTTTTAATTCGAATTTCCATTTTGAGAGCTATGAACAACTAAACCCCTTTCATTGGGTTAGGGAGCTCTATTGTAATTCAATTTTTCATCTTCTTCTTCTGTCTTTTCTCTTGATTTTTGTTAGAAAGTTTTCGATCTTAATTCAATTGGATAGTTGTCTTGACAGAGAAGCTATCCATAATTGGAATTCTTCGGATCCTTGAGAGAGGGATGAAGAATTCATGCTAGAATTGCTTTCTCACATTGGATTAGATTGGGGGTTGGATGGATATTGTGACATTTAATCCTACCAATACTTTGATCTATGAATTTGTGTGGTATAGTCAGTGACTGAACTTCAACTCTTCCCATGAGCAATTAAATCAAGACATTGGGCAATTGTTCATGCTTAGAGAGATTGGTGAGCCAAGACATTGGGATCCAATTATCTAATATTGCCAAGCAATGTCAATGAATGCATTGATTGAGGAAGAGATGAAAATGATTTGATCTGGAGAATTCAATATCTCCTGAAACCCAATGAATCCCCATCTCTGATCTACCCATTCTATTTACTTTCTACTCTTTAATTTCATGCCCCCATTTCCATTTAATTTCATGCAATTTAAGCTTCTGTCATTTAATTTCTCGCACTTTAATTTTTGTCATTTAATTTCTTGCAATTTATGTTTCCTGCCAAATTTTCATTCTGCAATCTCAACCCAATTTTGATTTCGCTCAACTAGCATAATTCTCCAATTAACATTGATCAACTAACCAATCCCTGTGGGATTCGACCTCACTCTACAGTGAGTTTTTACTTGACGACAATCTGGTACATTTGCCGGTAGGAAATTGTTGAGAGACAGTTTTAGGGTGAATCAAGTTTATGGCGCCGTTGCCGGAGATTGGTTTTGTATTGACAATTACTAAATTGGAGGATAACTAGATTAAGCACTTTTCTTTTTTTTTTTTTTTTGATTAATTGAGTTTTAATTTTAGCTGTTCATTTTTGTTTTTCTGCAATTTTAGTTGTCTCTCTTTAATTTTCCTTCACTTCTTTACTTTCCAGCAAGCTAACCCACTAACTATTTGATAAATTGCTCTAGCCAAGCTAACTATACTCTGTTTTAGTGAACTCTGCATTTGCTGTTTCTTGTACTTGTTCCTTGTATGATAGGTAGGAGAAAGGAAACCTCAACCTCGTTTGATAGTGAACCGGAAAGAACCTTCCTGAGATTAAGGAGGGAAGCAAGAGGAAAGAGGGCTGTTGGTGCAGAAGAAAAAGAGGAAGACTTAGATATAACCATGGAGGATGATATGGAACACCATCATGAAGGAGAGGTGAACAATCATGCCAGAAGAGGTGCAGCCAACCCTGCTGGACAAGAAAGGGGAGTTCTGGGATCCTACATTAATCCAAACCCAGGAAACTGTGGTAGCAGCATTCAAAAGCCAACTATCCATGCTAATAATTTTGAATTGAAGCCTCAGCTCATAACTCTTGTGCAAAACAACTGTTTCTTTGGAGGAAGTGCCCAAGAGGACCCTAATGAACATCTCACTAAATTCCAAAGGATATGTGACACGGTTAAATCTAATGGTATTCATCCTGACACCTATAGATTGCTACTGTTTCCATTTTCTTTGAGGGACAAAGCATCAAAATGGCTAGAATCATTTCCCAAGGAAAGCTTGACAACCTAGGAGGATGTAGTGAATAGATTCTTAACAAGGTTCTACCCTCTACAAAAAGTAAACAGGCTAAGAACTGAAGTACAGACATTCAGACAGCAGGATGGTGAGACTATTTATGAAGCCTGGGAGAGATTCAAAGATTTGACAAGAAAATGCCCCCTGATATGTTTAATGAGTGGGTGCAACTTCATATCTTTTATGAAGGGCTGAATTGTGAGTCAAAGAAAACTGTAGACCACTCATCTGAAGGTTCCCTTAACAAGAAGAAGACCATTGAAGAAGCCATTGATGTTATAGAGACAGTGGCTGACAATGAGTATTTCTATGCCTCAGACAGAAGCAACAACAGGGGAGTCTTAGAATTAAACCATATGGATGCAATCCTGGCCTAGGATAAGATGATCACCAAGCAACTAGCTGAATTGACCAAGCAGATGGAGAAGAATCAGGCTGCGGCCATCCACACTTAACCATCATCTCAAGGAGAGTTGGACACAGAAGAAGCAATTAACTGGGAGGAAGCTAATTACCTTGGAAATTCATCTAGGCAAACTCATTATCCATATTCTAAAACTTATAACTCTGGTTGGAGGAACCACCCAAACTTTGGGTGGGAAAACCAACAAAACCAAGGCCAAGACCACAGATCCCATAATCCAAACCAGTATAACAACTCCACTCACCAAAATTCTAACCATAAACCATACCAGACCACACAAAACACTTATTCATAGCCACCATACCAAAGCCACAATAACCACTCTCAACACCCCAATTTCAACCAACCATCACCACATGATGATGACAGAATGGCCAAAATAGAAGCTATGCTTGCAAACTTTTGCAAGGAGTCTGAAGACATGAAAAAATTCAGGAAAGAAATGAGAGGTAGTATGAAAAGCCGAGGGGAGGTTATTAAGAATCTCGAATCTTAGGTAGGACATCTTTTACAGCAGATTCCGAAGTCTACTTATAGTTTTCCAAGTGATACTGAGAAAAATCTAAGAGGGGAACTGAAGAAGGTGAGATGGGAAGAGTGTAAGGCAGTTACTCTTGCAAATGAAGAAATTTTGGAAGAAGATACCAGCAAACAAACAGAGCACAGTCAAGGAAGTTCCCAGAGCAACTTGGAGAAAAAGGAACAAGGAACTGGATGTGTACAAAGGAAAGAATCAACAAGGAAGGAAATTCTGAAACCTTATGTGCCAAAGGCACCATTTCCTCAGAGACTTAGGGGAGGTGAGAAAGAAAGGTCATATTCAAGATTCCTAGATATGTTTGCATCTCTCAGTGTCAACATCCCATTTATCAAAACTCTCCAATAGATGCCTACATACATCAAGTGCATGAAAGAGCTGTTGACCAAGAAAGGAACCTTAAAAGGGGGACAAACAGTGACAATGAACAATGAATGTAGTCCCCTCATCAAGAAGGACGTACTCCTGAAGAAAAAAGATCCAGGGAGCTTTCATATTCCATGTGCCATAGGAGAGTAAAAAATTGACAGAGGATTTTGTGATCTATGAGCTAGCATAAATGTGATGCCTCTATCTCTTATGAAGAAGTTGCAAATCAATGAGCTGAGATCCACGGATGTAATCATCCAATTGGCGGATAAAACTCAGAAGCAGGGCAAAGGAGTAGTCAAAAATGTATTGGTGAAAGTGGAAAACTACTTCCTCCCTATTGACTTTGTTGTTTGATGAGCGGATAATTTATACGCTTTTTGGCATTGTTTTTACATAGTTTTTAGTATGATTTAGTTAGTTTTTAGTATATTTTTATTAGTTTTTAATTAAAATTCACATTTCTGGACTTTACTATGAGTTTGTGTGTTTTTCTGTGATTTTAGGTATTTTCTAGCTGAAATTGAGGGACCGGAGCAAAAATCAAATTCAGAGGTTGAAGAAGGACTGCAGATGCTGTTGGATTCTGACCTCCCTGCACTCAAAGTGGATTTTCTGGAGCTACAGAACTCCAAATGGCACGCTCTCAATTGCGTTGAAAAGTAGACATCCAGGGCTTTCCAGCAATATATAATAGTCCATACTTTGCCCAAGTTTATATGATGAAAACTGGCGTTTAACGCCAGTTCCATGCTGCATTCTGGAGTTAAACGCCAGAAACAAGTTGCAAAGTGGAGTTAAACGCCAGAAACAGGTTATAAACTGGCGTTCAACTCCAAGAGAAGCTTCTACACGTGTAAATCTCAATGCTCAGCCCAAATACACACCAAGTGGGCCCCAAAAGTGGATTTCTGCATCATTTACTCATTTTTGTAAACCTAGTAACTAGTTTAGTATAAATAGGACTTTTTACCATTGTATTTACATCTTTGGATATCATCTTTGGATTGTCTTTTGATCCTTTGATCACGTTTAGGGGGCTGGCCATTTGGCCATGCCTGGACCTTATCACTTATGTATTTTCAACGGTAGAGTTTCTACACACCGTAGATTAAGGTGTGGAGCTCTGCTGTTCCTCATGAATTAATGCAAAGTACTATTGTTTTTCTATTCAATTCAAGCTTATTCCTATTCTAAGATATCCATTCGCACCCAAGAACATGATGAATGTGATGATTATGTGACGCTCATCATCATTCTCACCTAAGAAAGCGTGCCTGACAAACACTTCCGTTCTACATGCAAACAAGCTAGAATGAGTATCTCTTGGATATCTAATACAGAGGACCGAGTTTGAGATATTAGAATCTTCGTGGTATAAGTTAGAACCCATGGACGGCCATTCTTGAGATCTGGAAAGTCTAAACCTTGTCTGTGGTATTCCGAGTAGGATCTGGGAAGGGATGGTTGTGACGAGCTTCAAACTCACGAGTGCGGGGCGTAGTGACAGATGCAAAAGGATAGTAAATTCTATTCCAGTATGATCGAGAACCGACAGATGATTAGCCATGCAGTGACAGCGCATTGGACCATTTTCACAGAGAGGATGGGATGTAGCCATTGACAACGGTGATGCCCTACATAAAGCTTGCCATGGAAGGGAGTAGGAATGATTGGATGAAGAAAGCAGGAAAGCAGAGGTTCAGAGGAACGAAAGCATCTCTATATGTTTATCTGAAATTCTCACCAATGAATTACATAAGTATCTCTATCCTAGTTTATGTTTTATTATCTTTTAATTATTAAAACTCTATAACCTTTTGAATCCGCCTGACTGAGATTTACAAGGTGACCATAGCTTGCTTCAAGCCGACAATCTCCATGGGATCGACTCTTACTCACGTAAGGTTTATTACTTGGACGACCCAGTGCACTTGCTGGTTAGTTGTATCGAAATTGTGAAGAGAACTAAAATTATGAACGTGCGTACCAAGTTTTTAGCGCCGTTACCAAGGAATGAACAATCACGATTTCGTGCACCAAGTTTTTGGCGCCGTTGCTGGGGATTGTTCGAGTTTGGACAACTGACGGTTCATCTTGTTGCTCAGATTAGGTAATTTTATTTTAATTTTAAGTCTTTGTTTTTATTCTTTTTATTTTCGAAAACTTTTCAAAAAAAATATTTCTTCTTTTTCGTTTTTCCCAAAATAATTTTCGAAAAAACCAAAAAAAAAATTAACAAAATAATAAAATCAAAAATAATTTGATGTTTCTTGTTTGAGTCTAGAGTCAAGTTTTAAGTTTGGTGCCAATTGCATCTTTTTAATTTTCTAAAAAAATTATTTTCGAAAATTTCATGCATTGCATTCTTCATGATCTTCAAGTTGTTCTTGGCCAGTCTTCTTGTTTGATCTTCATATTCTCTTGTTTTGTGTCTTTTCTTGTTTTTCATATGCATTCTTGAAACATTAATGCCTAAAGAATAAATATTTTTAAGTTTGGTGTCTTGCATGTTTTCTTTTCTTGAAAACTTTTCAAAAATAAGTTCTTGGTGTTCATCTTGACATTCAAAATGTTCTTGGTGTTCATCTTGATATTCATAGTGTTCTTGCATGCATCACATGTTTTGATCCAAAATTTTCATGCATTGAGTCTTTTTGATGTTTTTCTCTTTCATCATTAAAAATTCAAAAAATCAAAAAAAATATCTTTCCCTTATTCTATCATAAAATTTCGAAAATTTGGGTTGACTTTTTCAAAAAATTTTCAAAATTAGTTGTTTCTTATGAGTCAAATCAAATTTTCATTTTAAAAACTCTATCTTTTTCAAATCTTTTTCAAAAAAATCAAATCTTTTTCATTTTTCTTTCATAATTTTCGAAAATTTCAAATTGATTTTCAAAAATCTTTTTCTTATTTCTATTTCATATTTTTGAATTTAATACTAACAATTAATGTGATTGATTCAAAAATATTAAGTTGTTACCTGCCTATTAAGAAAGGTTCAATCTTTAAATTTTAAAATCATATCTTTTAGTTTCTTGTTAGTCAAGTAATCAACTTTAATTTTCAAAATCAAATCTTTTTAAATTTCTTTTTCAAATCTTTTTCAAAATAAATTTCAATCACATCTTTTTCAAAATCAATTTCAAAATCTTTTCTAACTTCTTATCTTTTCAAATTTGATTTTCAAATCTTTTTTAATTAACCACTTAACTTTTTGATTGATTCTTATCTTTTTCAAAACTACCTAACTGATTCCCTCTCTCTAATTTTCGAAAATCCCTTCCCTCTTTTTCAAAATTCCCTTTTTTTAACTAATTGTTTTAATTTTTAATTTAATTTGATTTCAATTTTAATTTTCGAAATTTAACTTTAAATTTTATTTTTTTAATTTAATTAATTTTCAAAATTCCCTCTCTCTCATCTCCTTCTATTTATTTATTCATCTACTAACACTTCTCTTCCACCCAAAATTCGAACCCCATATTCCTCTCCGTGTTCGAATTTTACCTCTTCTCCTTCTTATATTCTTCTCTTCTTATACTTGCATAAGGAATATCTATACTGTGACATAGAGGATTCCATATTTTCTTTTCTGTTTTCTTCTTTTTCATATGAGCAGGAACAAGGATAAGAATATTCTTGTTGAAGCTGATCCTGAACCTGAAAGGACTCTGAAGAGAAAGCTAAGGGAAGCTAAAGCACAACTCTCTAGAGAAAACCTGACAGAAATTTTTGAAAAAGAAGGAGGAATGGCCGAAAATAATAACAATGCAAGGAAGATGCTTGGTGACTTTACTGCACCTATTTCCAATTTACATGGAAGAAGCATCTCAATCCCTACCATTGGAGCAAACAATTTTGAGCTGAAACCTCAACTAGTTTCTCTGATGCAACAGAATTGCAAGTTTTATGGACTTCCATCCGAAGATTCCTTTCAGTTCTTAACTGAATTCTTGCAGATCTGTGATACTGTTAAGACCAATGGGGTTGATCACAAGGTCTACAGGCTTATGCTTTTCCCATTTGTTGTAAGAGATAGAGCTAGAATATGGTTGGACTCTCAACCTAAGGATAGCCTGAACTCTTGGGATAAGCTGGTCACGGCTTTCTTAGCCAAGTTCTTTCCTCCTCAAAAGCTTAGTAAGCTTATAGTGGATGTTCAAACCTTCAAACAGAAAGAAGGTGAATCCCTCTATGAAGCTTGGGAGAGATACAAGGAACTGACCAAAAAGTGTCCTTCTGACATGCTTTCATAATGGACCATCTTGGATATATTCTATGATGGTCTGTCTGAGCTATCAAAGATGTCACTAGACCATTATGCAGGTGGATCCATTCACCTAAAGAAAACGCCTGCAGAAGCTCAAGAACTCATTGACATGGTTGCAAATAACCAGTTCATGTACACTTCTGAAAGGAATCCTGTGAATAATGGGACACCTATGAGGAAGGGAGTTCTTGAAATTGATACTCTGAATGCCATATTGGCTCAGAACAAAATATTGACTCAGCAAGTCAATATGATCTCTCAGAGTCTGAATGGATTAAAGGAATCATCCAATAGTACTATAGAGACATCTTCTAAAGGAGAAGCTTATGATCCTGAGAACCCTGCAATAGCAGAGGTGAATTACATGGGTGAACCCTATGAAAACACCTATAATCCCTCATGGAGAAATCATCCAAATTTCTCATGGAAGGATCAACAAAAGCCTCAACAAGGCTTTAATAATGGTGGAAGAAACAGGTTTAGCAATAGCAAGCCTTTTCCATCATCCACTCAGCAACAGACAGAGAGTTCTGAGCAGAATCCATCTAGCTTAGCAAATATAGTCTCTGATCTATCTAAGGCCACTGTAAGTTTCATGAATGAAACACGGTCCTCCATTAGGAATTTGGAGGCACAAGTGGGCCAGCTGAGTAAAAGAGTTACTGAAACTCCTCCTAGTACTCTCCCAAGCAATACATAAGAAAATCCAAAGAGAGAGTGCAAGGCCATTGATTTAACCATCATGGCCGAACCTACAAGGGAGGAGGAGGACGTGAATCCTAGTGAGGAAGACCTCCTGGGACGTCCAGTGACCAATAAGGAGTTTCCCTTTAAGGAACCAAAGGAATCTGAGGCTCAATTAGAGACCATAGAGATTCCATTGAACCTCCTTCTACCCTTTGTGAGCTCTGATGAGTATTCTTCTTCTAAAGAGAATGAGGATGTTACTGAAGAGCAAGTTGCCAAGTACCTTGGTGCAATCATGAAGCTGAATGCCAAGTTATTTGGTAATGAGACTTGGGAAGATGAACCTCCCTTGCTCATCAATGAACTGAGTGATCTGGATCAACTAACATTGCCTCAGAAGAAACAAGATCCTGAAAAGTTCTTAATACCTTGTACCATAGGCACCATGACCTTTGAGAAGGCTCTATGTGACCTTGGGTCAGGGATAAACCTCATGCCACTCACTGTAATGGAGAAACTGGGAATCTTTGAGGTGCAAGCTGCCAGAATCTCATTAAAGATGGCAGACAACTCAAGAAAACAGGCTTATGGACTAGTAGAGGACGTGTTAGTAAAGGTTGAAGGCCTTTACATCCCTGCTGATTTCATAATCCTAGACACTGGGAAGGATGAGGATAAATCCATCATCCTTGGAAGACCCTTCCTAGCCACAACAAGAGCTGTGATTGATGTGGACAGAGGAGAGTTGATCCTTCAACTTCATGAGGACAACCTTGTGTTTAAAACTCAAGGATCTCCTTTTGTAACCATGGAGAGGAAGCATGAAAAGCTTCTCTCACTGCAGAGTCAACCAAAGCCCCCACAGTCAAACTCTAAGTTTGGTGTTGGGAGGCCACAACCAAACTCTAAGTTTGGTGTTGACCCTCACATTCAAACTCTAAGTTTGGTGTTCGGAGGTTCCAACCTTGCTCTGATTATCTGTGAGGCTCTATGAGAGCTCACTGTCAAGCTATTGACATTAAAGAAGCGCTTGTTGGGAGGCAACCCAATGTTATTTAATTATATCTATTTTATTTTCTCTTTGTTATTTCATGTTTTATTAGGTTGATGATCATGTGGAGTCACAAAAACTACTGAAAAAAATCAAAAATAGAATGAAAAATAGCATTAAAAATAGCACACCCTGGAGGAGAGGCATGCTGGCGTTAAACGCCAGAAACAAGCATCTGTCTGGCGTTTAACGCCAGAAACAAGCACCAAGCTGGCGTTTAATGCCAGAACCAAGCATCTACCTGGCGTTAAGCGCCAGAAACAAGCTACATTTGGGCGTTTAACGCCAGGATTGCACAGCAAGGGCGTTTTACATGCCTAATTGGAGCAGGGATGTTAAGTCCTTGATGCCACTTGATCTGTGGACCCCATAGGATCCCCACATCTTCTTCTCTCTCCTCTTCACACCTTTTCATAACTCTCTTCCCCAAATATCCTTCACCAATTAACTCAATCACTCTTCTCCATCACCTCTTCACCACTCACATCCATCCTCTCTTCCCCAAAAACCCAACCCTAATGGCCGAACCCTAACCCTCCCCCCATTCCTATATAAACCCCTCATTATTTCTTCATTTTCACACAACACAAACCTCTCTTCTCCCCCTTGGCCGAAACAACCTCTCTCTCCCTCTCCTCCATTTCTCTTCTTATCCTTCTTCTTTCTTTCTTCTTGTGCTCGGGGACGAGCAAACATTTTAAGTTTGGTGTGGTAAAAAGCATTGCTTTTTGTTTTCCATAACCATCAATGGCACCTAAGGCCAGAGAAACCTCAAGAAAGAGGAAAGGGAAGGTAATTGCTTCCACCTCTGAGCCATGGGAGATGGAGAGATTCATCTCAAAGGTCCATCAAGACCACTTTTATGAAGTTGTGGCCAAGAAGAAAGTGATCCCTGAGGTTCCTTTCAAGCTCAAAAAGAATGAGTATCCGGAGATCCGACTTGAGATCCAAAGAAGAGGTTGGGAAGTTCTCACCAACATTCAACAAGTCGGGATCCTAATGGTTCAAGAGTTCTATGCAAACGCATGGATCACTAGGAACCATGATCAAGTGTGAACCCGAATCCAAAGCATTGGCTTACCATGGTTCGGGGGAAATACTTAGATTTCATTCCGAAAAATGTAAGGCTGGCGTTCAACTTGCCAATGATGGAAGAGAACGCACACCCCTACACAAGAAGGGTCAACTTTGATCAAAGGTTGGACCAAGTCCTCATAGACATATGTGAGGAATGAGCTCAATGGAAAATTGACTCAAGAGGCAAGCCGGTTCAACTAAGAAGGCATGACCTCAAACCAGTGGCTAGGGGATGGTTAGAGTTCATTCAACGCTCAATCATTCCTACTAGTAACCGGTCTGAAGTAACTATAGACCGGGCCATCATGATCCATAGTATCATGATTGGAGAAGAGGTGGAAGTTCATGAGATTATACCTCAAGAACTTTACAAGGTGGCTGACAAGTCCTCCACTTGGGCAAGGTTAGCCTTTCCTCACCTCATATGCCACCTCTGCAATTCGGCTGGAATTGACATAGAGGGAGACATCCTCATTGAAGAGGATAAGCCCATCACTAAGAAAAGGATGGAGCAAACAAGAGATCATGGACCTCAACAAGAGTATGAGGAAATTCCTTACCATGAAATCCCTGAGATGCCTCAGGGGATGCACTTTCCTCCACAGAACTATTGGGAGCAAATCAACACTTCCCTAGGAGAATTAAGTTCTAATATGGGACAACTAAGGGTGGAGCACCAAGAGCATTCCATCATCCTCCATGAAATTAGAGAAGATCAAAGAGCTATGAGGGAGGAGCAACAAAGGCAAAGAAGAGACATAAAGGAGCTCAAAAGCACCATTGGTTCTTCAAGAAGAGGAAAATGCCACCCTCACTAAGGTGGACTCATTCCTTAATCTCCTTGTCTATTTATTTTCTGTTTTCGGTTTCCATGCTTCATGTTTAATTATGTTTGTGTCTTTACTATATGATCATTAGTGTCTAAGTGTCTATGCCTTAAAGTTAAGAATATGAATCCATCACCTCTCTTAAATGAAAACTGTTCTAAAAACAAAAGAACAAGAAGTACATGGTTTCGAGTTCATCCTTGAAACTAGTTTAATTATTTTGATGTGGTGGCAACACTTTTTGTTTTCTGAATGAATGCTTGAACAGTGCATATGTCTTTTGAATTTGTTGTTTATGAATGTTAAATATATTGGCTCTTGAAAGAATGATGAAAAAAGAGAAATGTTATTTGATAATCTGAAAAATCATAAAAATAATTCTTGAAGCAAGAAAAAGCAGTGAATACAAAAGCTTGCAGAAAAAAAAAGAGAAAAGAAAAATGGCGAAAAAAAAGAAAAAGCAAGCAGAAAAAGCCAAAAGCTCTTTAAACCAAAAGGCAAGAGCAAAAAGCCAATAGCCCTTAAAACCAAAAGGTAAGGGTAATAAAAAAGATCCAAGGCTTTGAGCATCAGTGGATACGAGGGCCTAAAGGAATAAAATCCTGGCCTAAGCGGCTAAACCAAGCTGTCCCTAACCATGTGCTTGTGGCGTGAAGGTGTCAAGTGAAAACTTGAGACTGAGCGGTTAAAGTCAAGGTCCAAAGCAAAAACAGAGTGTGCTTAAGAACCCTGGACACCTCTAATTGGGGACTTTAGCAAAGCTGAGTCACAATCTGAAAAGGTTCACCCAGTTATGTGTCTGTGGCATTTATGTATCCGGTGGTAATACTGGAAAATAAAGTGCTTAGGGCCACGGCCAAGACTCATAAAGTAGCTGTGTTCAAGAATCAACATACTGAACTAGGAGAATCAATAACACTGTCTGAATTCTAAGTTCCTATAGATGCCAATCATTCTAAACCTCAATGGATAAAGTGAGATGCCAAAACTATTCAAGAGGCAAAAAGCTACAAGTCCCGCTCATCTGATTAGAGCTAAGTTTCATTGATATTTTGGAATTTATAGTATATTCTCTTCTTTTTATCCTATTTTATTTTCAGTTGCTTGGGGACAAGCAATAATTTAAGTTTGGTGTTGTGATGAGCGGATAATTTATACGCTTTTTGGCATTGTTTTTACATAGTTTTTAGTATGATTTAGTTAGTTTTTAGTATATTTTTATTAGTTTTTAATTAAAATTCACATTTCTGGACTTTACTATGAGTTTTTGTGTTTTTCTGTGATTTCAGGTATTTTCTGGCTGAAATTGAGAGACCTGAGCAAAAATCAGATTCAGAGGTTGAAGAAGGACTACAGATGCTGTTGGATTCTGACCTCCCTGCACTCAAAGTGTATTTTCTGGAGCTACACAACTCCAAATGGCGCGCTCTCAATTGCGTTGGAAAGTAGACATCCAGGGCTTTCCAGAAATATATAATAGTCCATACTTTGTCCAAGTTTAGATGATGCAAACTGGCGTTGAACGCCAGTTCCATGCTGCATTCTGGAGTTAAACGCCAGAAACAGGTTGCAAAGTGGAGTTAAATGCCAGAAACAGGTTACAAACTGGCGTTCAACTCCAAGAGAAGCCTCTACACGTGTAAAGCTCAATGCTCAGCCCAAGCACACACCAAGTGGGCCCCAGAAGTGGATTTCTGCATCATTTACTCATTTCTGTAAACCCTGGTAACTAGTTTAGTATAAATAGGACTTTTTACCATTGTATTTACATCTTTGGATATCATCTTTGGATTATCTTTTGATCCTTTGATCACATTTAGGGGGCTGGCCATTCGGCCACTGATGAGCAGATAATTTATACGCTTTTTGGCATTGTTTTTAGTATGTTTTTAGTAGGATATAGTTACTTTTAGGGATGTTTTCATTAGTTTTTATGTTAAATTCACATTTCTAGACTTTACTATGAGTTTGTGTGTTTTTCTGTGATTTCAGGTATTTTCTGGCTGAAATTGAGGGACTTGAGTAAAAATTAGATTCAGAGGTTGAAGAAGGACTGCTGATGTTGTTGGATTCTGACCTCCCTGCACTCAAAATAAATTTTCTGGAGCTACAGAACTCAAAATGGCGCGCTTCTAATTGCATTGAAAAGTACACATCCAGGGCTTTCCATCAATATATAATAGTTCATACTTTGGCCGAGTTTAGACGATGCAAACTGGCGTTCAACGCCAGCTCTCTGCCCAATTCTGGCGTCCAGCGCCTGAAACAAGTTGCAAAGTGGAGTTCAACGCCCAAAATGGCACAAAAGCTGGCGTTCAACTCCAAGAATGACCTCTCCATGTGTAGACTTCAAGCTCAGCCCAAGCACACACCAAGTGGGCCCCGGAAGTGGATTTATGCATCAATTACTTATTTCTGTAAACCCTAGTAACTAGTTTAGTATAAATAGGACTTTTTACTATTATATTAGACATCCTGAGTTTTATCTTCGGATCATCCTGGATTGTATTCTGATCCTGTGATCACGTTTTAGGGGGCTGGCCATTCGGCCATGCCTGGACCTTTCACTTATGTATTTTCAACGGTAGAGTTTCTACACTCCATAGATTAAGCTGTGGACCTCTGCTGTTTCTCAAAGATTAATGCAAAGTACTACTGTTTTTCTATTCAATTCAACTTATTCCACTTCTAAGATATTCGTTCGCACTTCAACCTGAATGTGATGAACGTGACAATCATCATCATTCCCTATGAATGCGTGCCTGACAACCACTTCCGTTCTACATTAGATTGAATGAGTATCTCTTAGATCTCTTAATCAGAATCTTCGTGGTATAAGCTAGATTGATGGCGGCATTCAGGAGAGTCCAGAAAGTCTAAACCTTGTCCGTGGTATTCCGAGTAGGACTCTGGGATTGAATGACTGTGACGAACTCCAAACTCGCGAGTGCTGGGCGTAGTGACAGACGCAAAAGGATAGTAAATCCTATTCCAGTATGATCGAGAACCTCCAAGATGATTAGCCATGCAGTGACAGTGCATCGGACCATTTTCACAGAGAGGAATAGGATGCAACCATCGACAAGGGTGATGCCTCCAGACGATTAGCCGTGCTGTGACAGAGCATTTGGACCATTTTCCCGAGAGGATTGAAAGTAACCATTTGCACCGGTGACATCCTTACATAAAGCCAGCCATAGAAAGGAGTAAGACTGATTGGATGAAGACAGCAGGAAAGCGGAGGTTCAAAGGAACGAATGCATCTCCATACGCTTATCTGAAATTCTCACCAATGACTTACATAAGTATTTCTATCCTTCTTTTATTACTAAATTTCGAAAACTACATAACTATTTTATATCCGCCTGACTGAGATTTACAAGGTGACCATAGCTTGCTTCATACCAACAATTTCCGTGGGATTCGACCCTTACTCACGTAAGGTATTACTTGGACGACCCAGTGCACTTGCTGGTTAGTTATGCGAAGTTGTGAAGATATGTTTAGACCATGGTTCTGTGCATCCGTTTTTGGTGCCATCGCCAGGAAATCAATTTCGAACAATAATTCACAACCTGAGTAACAATTTCGCACACCAAGTTTTTGGCGCCGTTGCCGGGGATTGTTCGAGTTTGAACAACTGACGGTTCATCCTGTTGCTCAGATTAGGTAATTTTCTTCTTATTTTGTTTTCAAAAAGTTTTCAAAAATATTTCAAAAATTTTCCTTTTGTTTTCGAAAATTTTTCCAAAAAAAAAAAATTTAATAATAAAATAAAATAAAATAAAAATGTTTTCAAAAATATATTTTTCTTCAGAATTTTTAAGAATGAATTCTAGTGTTTCATGAAGCATGTTGAAGCCTGGCTGGCTGTAGGGTATGTCAGGCGTGTCATGTCTGAGTTACATACTAAAGCTTGGCTGGCTATTAAGCCATGCCTGACCCTTTGATTGGAGCTTTAGTCTAAAGAGCATAAGATTCCTGGAATTCATATTAAAAAATTTTGGAATCCTTATTTTTCTTTTTCAAATGATTTTCGAAAAAATTAAAAGAAAATACAAAAAATTCACAAAATCATAAAAATCAAAAATATTTTTGTGTTTCTTGTTTGAGTCTTGAGTCAAGTTGAAAGTTTGGTGTCAATTGCATAATCATCTTGCATTTTTCGAAAAATTCATGCATTCATAGTGTTCTTCATGATCTTCAAGTTGTTCTTGGTAAGTCTTCTTGTTTGATCTTGATATTTTCATGTTTTGTGTCTTTTCTTGTTTTTCATATGCATTCTTGCATCCATAGTGTCCATACATGAAAAATTTCTAAGTTTGGTGTCTTGCATGTTTTCTTTGCATATAAAAATTTTCAAAAATAAGTTCTTGATGTTCATCATGACATTCAAAGCGTTCTTGGTGTTCATCTTGACATTCATAGCATTCTTGCATGCATTCATTGTTTTAATCCAAAATTTTTATGCATTGAGTCTTTTTCATGTTTTTCCTCTTTCATCATAAAAATTCAAAAATAAAAAAAAATATCTTTCCCTTTTTCTCTCTTAAACTTTCGAAAATTAGATTTGACTTTTTCAAAAATTTTTAAAATCTAGTTGTTTTTATGAGTCAAATCAAATTTTCATTTTAAAAAAAAATCCTATCTTTTTCAAAAATCTTTTTCAAAAATCAAATCTTTTTCATTTTTCTTAGTTATTTTCGAAAATTCCAAAAATATTTTTCAAAAATCTTTTTCTTATCTTTACTTCATAATTTTCGAAAATAACATCATCAATTAATGTTTTGATTCAAAAATTTCAAGTTTGTTACTTGCTTGTTAAGAAAGATTCAAACTTTAAGTTCTAGAATCATATCTTGTGATTTCTTGTGAATCAAGTCATTAATTGTGATTTTAAAAATCAAATCTTTCTCAAAACTAATTTCAACCATATCTTTTCAAAAATATCTTCTTATCTTATCTTTTTCAAAATTGATTTTCAAAATTTGTTTCAACTAACTAACTAACTTTTTATTTGTTTCTTATCTTTTTCAAAATCACCTAACTAACTCTCTCTCTCTCTCTCTCTCTCTCTAATTTTTGAAAATATCTTCCCTCTTTTTCAAAAATTCTTTTTAATTAACCAATTATTTTAATTTTTTATTTTAATTTTCGAAAATTACTAACCTTTTTCAAAAACTATTTTCGAAAATCACTAACTCTTTTTAAAAATAATTTTCGAAAATTCTCTTCCTCTCTCATCTCCTTCTATTTATTTATTCATCTACTAACACTCCTCTTCATCTCACACCTCTGCTCCTATCATCACCTTTGTGTTTGGATTATCCATTCTTTTCTTCCACTCACACAGGGACCTCTATACTGTGGTATAAAGAATCCCTATTATTATTATTATTATTTTTCTGTGCCCTCTTCTTTGTCATATGAGCAGGAGCAAAGACAAGAATATTCTTGTTGAAGCAGATCCAGAACCTGAAAGGACTCTGAAGAGGAAACTAAGAGAAGATAAATTACAACAATCCAGAGATAACCTTTCAAAAATTTTCGAACAGGAAGAGGAGATGGAAGCCGAAAATAATAATAATGCAAGGAGGATGCTTGGTGACTTTACTGCACCAAATTCCAATTTACATGGAAGAAGCATCTCCATTCCTGCTATTGGAGCAAACAATTTTGAGCTGAAACCTCAGCTAGTTTCTCTGATGCAGCAGAACTGCAAGTTTCATGGACTTCCATCTGAAGATCCTTTTCAGTTCTTAACTGAATTCTTGCAGATCTGTGATACTGTTAAGACTAATGGAGTAGATCCTGAAGTCTACAGGCTCATGCTTTTCCCTTTTGCTGTGAGAGACAGAGCTAGACTGTGGTTGGACTCTCAACCCAAAGACAGCCTGAACTCTTGGGATAAGCTGGTCACGGCTTTCCTAGCCAAGTTCTTTCCTCCTCAAAAGCTGAGCAAGCTTAGAGTGGATGTTCAAACCTTCAGGCAGAAAGAAGGTGAATCCCTCTATAAAGCTTGGGAGAGATACAAGCAGCTGACCAAAAAGTGTCCTTCTGACATGCTTTCAGAATGGACCATCTTAGATATATACTATGATGGTCTGTCTGAGTTATCTAAGATGTCATTGGATACTTCTGCAGGTGGATCCATTCACCTAAAGAAAACGCCTGCAGAAGCTCAAGAACTCATTGACATGGTTGCTAATAACCAGTTCATGTACACTTCTGAGAGGAATCCTGTGAGTAATGGGATGCCTATGAAGAAGGGAGTTCTTAAAATTGATACTCTGAATGCCATATTGGCTCAGAACAAAATATTGACTCAGCAAGTCAATATGATTTCTCAGAGTCTGAATGGAATGCAGGCTGCGTCCAACAGTACTCAAGAGGCATCTTCTGAAGAAGAGGCCTATGATCCTGAAAACCCTGCAATAGCAGAGGTGAATTACTTAGGTGAACCTTATGGAAACACCTATAATCCATCATGGAGAAATCATCCAAATCTCTCATAGAAGGATCAACAAAAGCCTCAACAAAGCTTTAATAATGGTGGAAGATACAGGTTTAGCAACAGCAAGCCTTTTCCATCATCCACTCAGCAACAGACAGAGAACTCTGAACAAAATACCTCTAATTTAGCAAACTTAGTCTCTGATCTATCCAAGGCCACTGTAAGTTTCATGAATGAAACAAGGTCCTCCATTAGAAATTTGGAAGCACAAGTAGGCCAGCTGAGTAAAAGGATCACTGAAATCCCTCCTAGTACTCTCCCAAGCAATACAGAAGAAAATCCAAAAGGAGAGTGCAAGGCCATTGACATAACCAAAATGGCCGAACCCAAAGAGGGAGAGGAGGACGTGAATCCCAAGGAGGAAGACCTCCTGGGACGTCCAGTGACAAATAAGGAGCTTCCTCCTGAGGAACCAAAGGACTCTGAAGCTCAATTAGAGACCATAGAGATTCTATTGAACCTCCTTATGCCATTCATGAGCTCTGATGAGTATTCATCTTTTGAAGAGAATGAGGATGTTACTGAAGAGCAAGTTACCAAGTACCTTGGTGCAATCATGAAGCTGAATGCCAAATTATTTGGCATTGAAACTTGGGAAGATGAACCTCCCTTGTTCACCAATGAACTAAGTCATCTGGATCAACTGACATTGCCTCAGAAGAAACAGGATCCTGGAAAGTTCTTAATACCTTATACCATAGGTACCATGATCTTTAAGGCTCTGTGTGACCTTGGTTTAGGAATAAACCTCATGCCCCTCTCTGTAATAGAGAAACTGGGAATCTTTGGAGTGCAAGCTGCTAAAATCTCATTAGAGATGGCAGACAATTCAAGAAAACAGGCTTATGGACAAGTAGAGGACATGTTAGTAAAGGTTGAAGGTTTTTACATCCCTGCTGATTTCATAGTCCTAGATACTGGGAAGGATGAGGATGAATTCATCATCCTTGGAAGACCCTTCCTAGCCACAGCAAGAGCTGTGAGTGATGTGGACAGAGGAGAATTGATCCTTCAAATAAATGAGGACAACCTTGTGTTTACAACTCAAGTATCTCTCTCTGCATCCATGGAGAGGAAGCATAAAAAGCTTCTCTCAAAGCAGAGTCAAACAAAGCCCCCACAGTCAAACTCTAAGTTTGGTGTTGGGAGGCCACAACCAAACTCTAAGTTTGGTGTCAAATCCCCATATCCAAACTCTAAGTTTGGTGTTGGGAGGTCTCAACAAAGCTCTGCACATCTCTGAGGCTCCATGAGAGCCCACTGTCAAGCTATTGACATTAAAGAAGCGCTTGTTGGGAGGCAACCCAATGTTTATTTATCTAATTTTCATTGTTTTTCATGTTTTATTAGGTTCATGATCATGTGGAGTCACAAAATAAATATAAAAATTGAAAACAGAATCAAAAACAGCAGAAAAAAAAATCACACCCTGGAGGAAGACCTTACTGGCGTTTAAACGCCAGTAAGAAGCATGTTTTGGGCGTTCAACGCCAGAACAGAGCATGGTTCTGGCGCTGAACGCCAGAAATGGGCAGCATCTGGGCGTTTGAACACCAGAAATGCACCCTGGAGAAGAGCTGGCGCTGAACGCCCAGAACAAGCATGGTTCTGGCGTTCAACGCCAGAAATGGGCAACAAATGGGCGTTCAACGCCCAGAACAAGCACCAATCTGGCGCTGAATGCCCAGAGTTGTGTGCAAAGGAATTTTACATGCCTAATTTGGTGCAAGGTTGTAAATCCTTGAACACCACAGGATCTATGGACCCCACAGGATCATCTCAGGATCTGTGGACCCCACAGGATCCCCACCTACCTCCACTTACTTCTTCTCACCCCTCTTTCACACAATCCCATAAACACTCTTCCCCAAAACCCTTCACCAATCACCTCAATCTCTCTTCCCCTTCCCCTCTTCACCACTCATATCCATCCACTCTTCCCCATAAACCTACCTCATAAACTCCACCTACCTTCAAAATTCAAAATCAATTTTCCACCCAAACCCACCCTAAATGGCCGAACTTACCCCCCTCCCTTCCCTATATATAACCCTCCATTCTTCCTCATTTTCACACAACACACCCCTCTTTTCTCTTCTTGGCCGAAACCCCTTCTCCCTCTCCTCCATTTTCTTCTTCTTCTTTATCTATTCTTTCTTCTCTTGCTCGAGGGCAAGCAAAAATTCTAAGTTTGGTGTGGTAAAAGCATAAGCTTTTTGTTTTTCCATTACCATTGATGGCACCTAAGACCGGAGAATCCTCTAGAAAAGGAAAAGGGAAGACAAAAGCTTCCACCTCCGAGTCATGGGAGATGGAAAGGTTCATCTCCAAAGCCCATCAAGACCACTTCTATGATGTTGTGGCAAGAAGAAGGTGATCCCTGAGGTCCCTTTCAAGCTCAAGCGAAATGAGTATCTGGAGATCCGACATGAAATCCAAAGAAGAGGTTGGGAAGTCCTAACAAACCCCATCCAACAAGTCGGCATCCTAATGGTTCAAGAGTTCTATGCCAATGCATGGATCACTAGGAACCATGATCAAAGTAAGAACCCGAATCCAAAGAATTATGTTACAATGGTTCGGGGGAAATATTTAGATTTTAGTCCGGAGAATGTGAGGTTGTCGTTTAACTTGCCTATGATGCAAGGAGATGAGCGCCCCTACACTAGAAGGGTCAACTTTAATCAAAGGTTGGACCAAGTCCTCATGGACATATGTGTGGAAGGAGCTCAATGGAAGATTGACTCCAAAGGCAAGCCGGTTCAACTAAGAAGATTGGATCTCAAGCCTGTGGCTAGAGGATGGTTGGAGTTCATCCAACGCTCCATCATCCCCACTAGCAACCGATCTGAAGTTACTGTGGATCGGGCCATCATGATCCATGCCATCATGAATGGAGAAGAAGTAGAGGTTCATGAAGTCATCTCCCTTGAACTCTACAAAATAGCCGAAAAGCCCTCTCCTGGGGCAAGGCTAGCTTTTCCTCATCTTATCTGTCATATATGTTACTCAGCTGGAGCTTCCATAGAAGGAGACATTCACATTGAGGAAGAGAAGCCCATCACTAAGAAAAAGATGGAGCAAGCAAGAGAGCCCATTCATGGAGCTCAAGAGGCGCAGGAAGCTCATCACCATGAGATCTCGGAGATGCCTCAAATGCATTTTCCTCCACAAAACTATTGGGAGCAAATCAATACCTCCCTAGGAGAATTAAGTTCCAACATGGGACAATTAAGGGTGGAACATCAAGAGCACTCCATCATCCTTCATGAAATAAGAGAAGATTAAAAAGCAATGAGGGAGGAGCAACAAAGACAAGGAAGAGACATAGAAGAGCTCAAGGACATCATTGGTTCCTCAAGAAGGAAATGCCACCATCACTAAGGTGGATTCATTCCTTGCTCTTAATTCTTCTGTTTTTCGTTTTCTATGTTAAGTGCTTATCTATGTTTGTGTCTTCATTACATGATCATTAGTATTCAGTAACTATGTCTTAAAGTTATGAATGTCCTATGAATCCATCACCTCTCTTAAATGAAAAAAGTTTTAATTCAAAAGAACAAGAAGTACATGAGTTTCGAATTTATCCTTGAACTTAGTTTAATTATATTGATGTGGTGACAATGCTTCTTGTTTTCTGAATGAATGCTTGAACAGTGCATATGTCTTTTGAAGTTGTTGTTTAAGAATGTTAAATATGTTGGATCTTGAAAGAATGATGACAAGGAGACATGTTATTTGATAATCTGAAAAATCATAAAAAATGATTCTTGAAGCAAGAAAAAGTAGCAAAGAACAAAGCTTGCAGAAAAAAAAATAGCGAAAAAAAATAGAAAGAAAAAAGAAAAAGCAAGCAGAAAAAGCCAAAAGCTCTTAAAACCAAGAGGCAAGAGCAAAAAGCCAATGACCCTTAAAACCAAAAGGCAAGGGTAATAAAAAGGATCCCAAGGCTTTGAGCATCAGTGGATAGGAGGGCCTAAAGGAATAAAATCCTGGCCTAAGCGGCTAAACCAAGCTATCCCTAACCATGTGCTTGTGGCGTGTAGGTGTCAAGTGAAAACTTGAGACTGAGCGGTTAAAGTCAAGGTCCAAAGCAAAAGAAGAGTGTGCTTAAGAACCCTGGACACCTCTAATTGGGGACTTTAGCAAAGCTAAGTCACAATCTGAAAAGGTTCACCCAATTATATGTCTGTGGCATTTATGTATCCGGTGGTAATACTGGAAAACAAAGTGCTTAGGGCCACGACCAAGACTCATAAAGAAGCTGTGTTCAAGAATCATCATACTGAACTAGGAGAGTCAATAACACTATCTGAACTCTGAGTTCCTATAGATGCCAATCATTCTGAACCTCAATGGATAGAGTGAGATACCAAAACTATTCAAGAGGCAAAAAGCTACAAGTCCCGCTCATCTTATTGGAGCTATGTTTCATTGATAGTTTGGAATTTATAGTATATTCTCTTCTTTTTATCCTATTTGATTTTCAGTTGCTTGGGGACAAGCAACAATTTAAGTTTGGTGTTGTGATGAGGGGATAATTTATACGCTTTTTGGCATTGTTTTTAGTATGTTTTTAGTAGGATCTAGTTACTTTTAGGGATGTTTTCATTAGTTTTTATGTTAAATTCATATTTCTGGACTTTGCTATGATTTTGTGTTTTTCTGTGATTTCAGGTATTTTCTGGCTGAAATTGAGGGACTTGAGCAAAAATCAGATTCAGAGGTTGAAGAAGGACTGCTGATGCTGTTGGATTCTGACCTCCCTGCACTCAAAATGGATTTTCTGGAGCTACAGAACTCAAAATGGCGCGCTTCCAATTATGTTGGAAGGTAGACATCCTAGGCTTTCCAGAAATATATAATAGTCCATACTTTGGCTGAGTTTAGATGACGCAAACTGGCGTTCAACGCCAGCTCTCTGCCCAATTCTGGCATCCAGCGCCAGAAACAAGTTGCAAAGTAGAGTTCAACGCCCAAAATGGCACAAAAGCTGGCGTTCAACTCCAAGAATGACCTCTCCACGTGTAGACTTCAAGCTCAGCCCAAGCACACACCAAGTGGGCCCTGGAAGTGGATTTATGCATCAATTACTTATTTCTGTAAACCCTAGTAACTAGTTTAGTATAAATAGGACTTTTTACTATTATATTGGACATCCTGAGTTTTATCTTCGGAACATCCTGGATTGTATTCTGATCCTGTGATCACGTTTCAGGGGGCTGGCCATTCGGCCATGCCTGGACCTTTCACTTATGTATTTTCAACGGTAGAGTTTCTACACTCCATAGATTAAGCTGTGGACCTCTGCTGTTTCTCAAAGATTAATGCAAAGTACTACTGTTTTTCTATTCAATTCAACTTATTCCGCTTCTAAGATATTCGTTCGCACTTCAACCTGAATGTGATGAACGTGACAATCATCATCATTCCCTATGAACGCGTGCCTGACAACCACTTCCGTTCTACATTAGATTGAATGAGTATCTCTTAGATCTCTTAATCAGAATCTTCGTGGTATAAGCTAGATTGATGGCGGCATTCATGAGAGTCCGGAAAGTCTAAACCTTGTCCGTGGTATTCCGAGTAGGACTCTGGGATTGAATGACTATGACGAACTCCAAACTCGCGAGTGCTGGGCGTAGTGACAGACGCAAAAGGATAGTAAATCCTATTCCAGTATGATCGAGAACCTCCAAGATGATTAGCCATGCAGTGACAGCGCATCGGACCATTTTCACAGAGAGGAATAGGATGCAACCATCGACAAGGGTGATGCCTCCAGATGATTAGCCGTGCTGTGACAGAGCATTTGGACCATTTTCCCGAGAGGATTGAAAGTAGCCATTGGCACCGGTGACATCCTTACATAAAGCCAGCCATAGAAAGGAGTAAGACTGATTGGATGAAGACAGCAGGAAAGCGGAGGTTCAGAGGAACGAATGCATCTCCATACGCTTATCTGAAATTCTCACCAATGACTTACATAAGTATTTCTATCCTTCTTTTATTACTAAATTTCGAAAACTACATAACTATTTTATATCCGCCTGACTGAGATTTACAAGGTGACCATAGCTTGCTTCATACCAACAATCTCCGTAGGATTCGACCCTTACTCACGTAAGGTATTACTTGGACGACCCAGTGCACTTGCTGGTTAGTTATGCGAAGTTGTGAAGATATGTTTAAACCATGGTTCTGTGCATCCGTTTTTGGTGCCATCGCTAGGGAATCAATTTCGAACAATAATTCACAACCTGAGTAACAATTTCGCACACCAGCCACACCTGGACCTTCTCACTTATGTATTTTCAACGGTAGAGTTTCTACACACCAAAGATTAAGGTGTGGAGCTCTGCTGTTCCTCATGAATTAATGCAAAGTACTATTGTTTTTCTATTCAATTCAAGTTTATTCCTATTCTAAGATATCCATTCGCACCCAAGAACATGATGAATGTGATGATTATATGACGCTCATCATCATTCTCACCTAAGAACGCGTGCCTGACAAACACTTCCGTTCTACATGCAAATAATGTAGAATGAGTATCTCTTAGATATCTAATACAGAGGACCGAGTCCGAGATATTAGAATCTTCGTGGTATAAGTTAGAACTGATGCAAGGGCATTTTGGCCAGTTTCACTGACCTTTTCTTTACTGTTTTTAGGGTAGTTTCATGCATTCCCTTAGGAAATAAGCTAGTTTTGGATAGATATTCACTTACATCTTGATTCAAGCATACATTGTGCACTTTACATGATTTCATGAGGATTTTGCATGAATTTGATGACAAATTAGATGTTGTATTTCCCATGACTTGGACTAGAACTTTGATGCACTTTATTGCTTGATTTCAGGACAAAGGAAGCAAAGAAGAACCACATTAGTGGCTACGTTAGTTACATTAACGTTAACACTAACGTGGAAAGGGAGTAACTTGCAAAGTTAATGAGAAAAGTAATTGCCAATAACGCTCTCGAAGCCATCATTGCCCACGTTAAGAGTCACGTTAACTAAGTTAACGTGAACTCTAACGTGGAAGAAAGAAAATGGAGCCAACGTTAGTGACACTTAACATTATCACTAACGTTGGACCAAGCTCATAAGTGGTCACG
Organism: Arachis ipaensis; assembly: GCF_059453495.1. NCBI lineage: Eukaryota > Viridiplantae > Streptophyta > Magnoliopsida > Fabales > Fabaceae > Arachis > Arachis ipaensis. The sequence continues at coordinate 91,634,824 of NC_142438.1, forward strand.
TTAGTTGCCACGTTAACTTAGTTAACGTGGCCTCTAACGTTAAGAAGTAAAGGGGAAGCCAACGTTAGTGACATTCAACTTTGTCACTAACGTTGGCCAAGTCACAAAAAGCCACGTTAACTTCCACGTTAACCTAGTTAACATGGAAGCTAACGTGAGGAGACAAAGTGGTCGACAACGTTAGTGACACCAAACATTGTCACTAACGTTGGAAGGAACCCACACAAGCCCCAAATAAGCCACGTTAACTCCCACGTTAACTTAGTTAACGTGGAAGTTAACGTGAAGAAGGGAGGTGATCGCCAACGTTAGTGACACCCAACATTGTCACTAACGTTGGAATTAGCCCACATAAGCCACTATGAGCCACGTTAACTCCCACGTTAACTTAGTTAACATGGAAGCTAACGTGGATAAGGGAATGATGAGCCAACGTTAGTGACACTCAACTTTGTCACTAATGTTGGAGATGGCTAGCATGGCCACGTTAGAAGCCACGTTAACCTAGTTAACGTGGACTCTAACGTGAGAAATAGGGGCATGTTGGAATGTTAGTGACAATGGTAAGTGTCACTAACGTTCTCGAAGGTTGGCAAGCCTACGTTAAAAGAGCCACGTTAACTAAGTTAACGTGGACTCTAACGTAGGGAAGGGGGAGACTTCTCAACGTTATTGGGAAAGGCAAGTCCCAATAACGTGTGCGAAGGACAAAGAGGCAACGTTAGTGGCAACATTTGTGCCACTAACGTTGAAGATAACGTGGCTCTTACTTGGGTGAGGAACGTTAGTGAAAAAGGTGATTGTCACTAACGTTCTCGAACCCATATTTTCACTACTAACGTCCTGAGCTAAAGTCTCTGCCCACTTCACACTTTCTCTCTGCAAGTAAAGCCAAGCCCAATGAAGAAGAGAACTGCTTCAAACTCAAGATCCAAAGGCCCATACCCAAGACTTGAAGAGCCAACTAGAAGAACAGAAGAGTAGTATATATAGGAGTAGCTTTGAATTAAATTGAGAGTTGGAAATTATAGGGAGCCTCTTGGCATAGAACTACTCTCTGTATTTTACTTTCTCTGCACTTCTAGTTTCATCATGTATTCTCCCTCTTTGTTTTCATTTTCCAGAGCTATGAACAACTAAACCCCTTTCATTGGGTTAGGGAGCTCTGTTGTAACTTGATGGATCAATACTAGTTTTCATTATTCTTCTTCTATCTTTTCTCTTGATTTTACTTAAAAGCTTTCGATCTTCATCCAATTGGGTAGTTATCTTGGAAAAGAAGCTATTCAAACTTGGATCTCTTCTAAACCTTGAAAGAGGAATGAAGAGATCATGCTAGAAATGCTTTCTCATGCTGGACCAAATTGGGTTTGGATGGATATGTGACTATAATTCTCTCAACACTTGATTTGGGAAATGCATGTGGTATAATCAGTGACCATACTTCATCTCTTCTCATGAGCAATTGGCCAAGGAATTGGCAATTGATCAAGATTTGAGAGATTGAATTACAAGAAATTGTAATTTGATCACTTAAGATTGCCAAGGAGATCAATGAGTGCATTAATTGAGGAAGAGATGAAAATGAAATTGATCCGGAGAATGCAACATCTCCTAAGCCCAATGAACCCCCCCCCATTTCTGATCTTACCCATTCTCTTTAATTTCTGTCATTTACTTTTATGAGCAATTTTCCCATTCCCATTTAAGATTCTGCAATTTACTTTCCGTCATCTACATTCAGCTCTTATTTCTAGCATTTACTTTTCTGTTATTTACTATTCCCGCCATTTAATTTTCTGCAATTCTCAACTCAAATTCTGATTCGCTCAACTAGAACACTCCTCTAATTAAAGTTGCTTGATAAATCAATCCCTGTGGGATTCGACCTCACTCTATTGTGAGTTTTTACTTGACGACAAATTCGGTACACTTGCCGAAGGAAATTTGTTGCGAGACAAGTTTTTCGTGCATCAAGAACCCATGGACGGCCATTCTTAAAATCTGAAAAGTCTAAACCTTGTATGTGGTATTCCGAGTAGGATCTGGGAAGGGATGGCTGTGACGAGCTTCAAACTCGCGAGTGCTGGGCGTAGTGACAGACGCAAAAGGATAGTAAATCATATTCCAATATGATCGAAAACCAACAGATGATTAGCCATGCAGTGATAGCACATTGGACCATTTTCATAGAGAGGATGGGATGTAGCCATTGACAACGATGATGTCCTACATAAAGCTTGCCATGGAAGGGAGTAGGAATGATTGGATAAAGACAGCAGGAAAGCAGAGGTTCAGAGGAACGAAAGCATCTCTATATGCTTATCTGAAATTCTCACCAATGAATTACATAAGTATCTCTATCCTAGTTTATGTTTTATTATCTTTTAATTATTAAAACTCTATAACCTTTTGAATCTGCCTGACTGAGATTTACAAGGTGACCATAGCTTGCTTCAAGCCGACAATCTCCGTGGGATCGACCCTTACTCACGTAAGGTTTATTACTTGGACGACCCAGTGCACTTGTTGGTTAGTTGTATCGAAATTGTGAAGAGAACTAAAATTATGAACGTGCGTACCAAGTTTTTAGCGCCGTTACCAAGGAATGAACAATCACGATTTCGTGCACCATTGTTCTGGACATGGAGGAAAGTTACCTCCATCCCATTATTCTGGGGAGACCATTTCTAGCCACTGCTAGAGCGCTGATAGATGTAGAACAAGGAGAGTTAATCCTGAGAATACATTATGAACACCTCACCTTCCATGTTTTCAAACCTACATCTGAGTATGAGCCAGAACCTAAAGAGTTAAAGGATGATCACAGCAACATGTGCACAAAGAAAAGCAACAGTAAATCAGCAGCTGAACCACTGAAACAGTCCTTTTGTGAACAAGCAAGAATTTCAAGAGATACAACAACCAAGAGAACTCAAGAAAGAACTGAAGCCACAAGAGTTGGGAAGAGCAGCTAACGAGGAACTTCCTGACACAATGATCAATAGAGCACTACTGGAAGAAGAGAAAAGAGTTGTGAAGAAATTACAAAGAGGATGGAGAAATAAGAAAATTCCTACAGAAGATCTTTTCCTTGGAAATAAGGTGATATCAGCCCACCATCCATTAATCTCAACACATCTTCCGACACTTCCATCTCAGTTACCCCAAGTGTTCACAGTCAAAAAGGTCATTTCCTTGGAACATGTAGAAGTCATCAAGGAGTCAAGTGGAGAAAGCTTCACTGTGAGGGGAGAAGATTTGAGGCATTACAATCCGCCCTAACAGTAAACCAACCGTCAAGCTAATGACGTTAAAAGAGCGCTTGTTGGGAGGCAACCCAACCAAAGGTAATTCTATTTTCATAGCTTGTCAATAAGAGAGTTAAGAAGATTTCTCTGCATTGCAATGAGCTAAGTTTGGTGTTGCACACCAAAGAAATTTAAGGGTGAATGTGTAATTCTAAGTTTGGTGTTCCACCACGGATTTCATTAAGAACACATTGCACCCTCAGCATAACTAGTTATCAGCTCCAAACAATTAGAGAGATTACTCAAAAGTTGTTTGTTTTCTAGTTTTGGTCTGTTATCTAGTTCATAGTTGTTTCTGGGTTCATAGTTTACTTTTTTTTAAAATAAAAGTACTTGATGTTTGCTGCATATACCCAATTTGCTGCAAGAAACTAAGTTTGGTGTTCACACACCAATCTAAGTTCGAAAGCCTACAAACATACATGCATGCTAACAATCTCTCAAGTGCTTGGGGAACAAGCAACTTCCAATAACTCTGCAGGAATTCAATCAATCTCTTGGAAGGAATACACACCATTAGAAGAAAAAAAAGGACACAACAGCCAAAGATGGTGATAAAAGAGAGGAAGCAACTGGACTTCAAGAGGTTGTATTATTGCTTAACTATTTCTACTTGAGAATGTGTAAATTGGAAGTCTGAATGCACCCATGTTAATAGTTAACTTTTAGTTTAAGTCGTTTTACATTCTGTGGTGTTTAATTATGCAATAAGTCTGCTAACCTAGGTGTGTGTGTTTTCACTTTCACTTGTTTAAATGCTTGTCTTATCCCCTGAGTCTTTTCAATTTGAATAAAAGAAATGGTTGAGCAGAAGTGGAATAGTTCCTTTTTAGCAAGAAGTGAAATAACAGTAAGTGGTGGTATATATGTTTGATTGTGTAGTAGCTCACTTATAATGAATAAAAGGATAGACTATCTCCCTTTTTAGTGTAAACTAGCATGCTGTCTATGAATCTTAGCAGATAAAAGTCCTTGGATGAAAGAAAAACAAATAAAAAGAAAGAAAAAGACAAGCCAAAAGTGGCAACAAAAACAGAAGAAAGCAAAAGAATAAGGCTAGATACCAATAGCTTGGACCTTAGGACATATGCCTATGGTATCTTTGTACTAGGATCTGCTAGGAGGATTAAGTTCTATGGAGTGCTTTAACACTTGGTAACTTGGGTTAACTAACCCGGGATTATCAACCGAAAATCCATTATCAAGAGCAACCTATTTACAAGACATTTAGTAACCCAAAGAGGGGCTGGGCACCAATGTCTTAAGAAGAATTGTGAGCCAAGTGTCTGTAGTGAATATGTATTGAGTACAAATAAGCTAGTGAATATGTGTTGAGTACAAATAAGCTAAGAAGCTGCTACAACACATGACACTGAGCTGCTAGAATCAAAGAATAAATTTACAGAAAAAGAAAATAAAGAAAAGCAATTACCAAGGATGAGTGAATAATAAGAGGTCATAGCAGTATATTAGTTGATGCTTAAAGGAGACATTCTATTCCTAAGGATCAATAAAAAGTGAGCTACTGCATTGTCTGCATAAAACCCCATGAACTAATAATAGTGACTTGCTGATATGAACATCACTTTCTGTTTCATTCTTTCTTTTCAATAATTCAGTACTTGCTTAGGGAGTGTTGTGATGTCAGGGCATCTTAGGCTAGTTGCACTAGCCTTTTTCTTTGTTTTTAATAGGTTTTATGCACTTTCTTGAGTTATAAGTAAGCAATTGGGGTAGAAATTCATGCATGCCTGGATTCAGCCAACCATAGTTAATTTGATGCAATTTTATGAGAATTATGCTATAATTACTTGTGTGCTAAGAATGATAAGAATTCTCATGACTTATGCCAAGGCTTTGATGAGTTTGTTTGGTTGATGACAGGTGAAGGAAGGCATGGAAGGAAGTTGAAGAAGGAGTGTGAAAAGATGAAGAAGAAGCAACGTTGGTGGCCAAGTTGGACCACCAACGTTGCCTCAAACGTTCAAAGGGAGGCAGAGCAATTTTCTGCATAATTTCCTGGTTCTCGCGTTTGAGGGAACGTTGGCAAGCCAACGTTACCCCCAACGTTGTGATAAAATGTTCAATGCTGGAGCTAAAGGATTTTTTAGCGACGCGTATGAGTCTATGATGCGTACGCATGAAATAGGAAAATTTCTATATCCACGCGCAAACGTGAGTCATGCGCACGCGTGGAATGGCAAAATTGACCATCCACGCGTACGCGTCACCAAACGAACGTTGGAGGTCCAACGTTGCCTCAAACGTTGCCTCCAACATTCGCGATGAGGAGCCTAGAATTTGGAATTGAGAAACTTGAATCGACGCGCACGCGTCAGTGACGCGTACGCGTGGATGGAAAAAAGGGCAATGCACGCGTAAGCGTGGTGTACGCGCACGCGTGAATAAGCGAAATCACAATCTTCACGCGTACGCGTGGTGCACGCGTACGCGTGGGTAGCAGAACGTTGGCCCTCCAACGTTGAGTCAAACGCCAATGACAACAACTCTATCTTGTTTTTAAGAAGGGCGTTTGAGTCAACGTTGGCCATCAAACGTTGACTCCAACTTGAGCACCAGAACCTTGCAATTCAAACAGATCTCTTCTCAAAAGCAAAGGAAACTAATTAGAGCAACTTCATCCCAATTCCATCAAGGCCAAAAGCCCAATTCAGAGATTGAAGATCAATGGAAGAAAGTGTATAAATAGCTTAGAATTTAAGTTAGAGAGGACTTTTACTGCACTTTTCACTTTTCGGTTCATTTTAATTTCCAACAATGTATTTTTCAATTTGAATTTTCATTTTAAGAGCTATGAACAACTAAACCCCTTTCATTGGGTTAGGGAGCTCTATTGTAATTCAATGGATCAATAGTAGTTTTCATCTTCTTCTTCTTTCTTTTCTCTTGATTTTTGTTAGAAAGCTTTTGATCTTAATTCAATTGGATAGTTGTCTTGACAGAGAAGCTATCCATAATTGGAATTCTTCGGATCCTTGAGAGAGGGATGAAGAATTCATACTAGAATTGCTTTCTCATATTGGATTAGATTGGGGGATGGATGGATATTGTGACATTTAATCCTACCAATACTTTGATCTATGAATTTGTGTGGTATAGTCAGTGACCGAACTTCAACTCTTCTCATGAGAAATTAAGTCAAGACATTGGGCAATTGTTCATGCTTAGAGAGATTGGTGAGCCAAGACATTGGGATCCAATCATCTAAGATTGCCAAGCAATGTCAATGAATGCATTGATTGAGGAAGAGATGAAAATGATTTTATCCGAAGAATTCAATATCTCCTGAAACCCAATGAATCCCCATCTCTGATCTACCCATTCTATTTACTTTCTGCTCTTTAATTTCATGCTTAATCCTCATTCCCATTTAATTTCATGCAATTTAAGCTTCTGTCATTTAATTTCTCGCACTTTAATTTTTGTCATTTAATTTCTTGCAATTTAAGTTTTCCGCCAAATTTACATTCTGCAATCTCAACCCAATTTTGATTTCGCTCAACTAGCATAATTCTCCAATTAACATTGATCAACCAACCAATCCCTGTGGGATTCGACCTCACTCTACAGTGAGTTTTTACTTGACGACAATCCGGTACACTTACCGGTAGGAAATTGTTGAGAGACAGTTTTCGGGTGAATCAAATATTGATTTGTAACTTTTTAAAGATTTCTAAAAATTGAGTAAGCTGCTCATCCTGGGTCCCCTCTTGAAGCTTCTGAGGGTGTGGTACTTCAGGCTCATTCGCCACTACTGGGGCATGTATCGGTACTTTTCTAGCTTCTCCTTGAGCCTTTTCTTCCTTCAATTCCTCAGCAGCATACATCTCTCTAGGTTCGACCTCCTTGCCTATGATAAGGGCCTTATATTCTTCTCTTGGATTCACCTCTGTGTTACTTGGAAGAGTGTTAAGAGGTCTCACAAGTATCCTCTTGCTCAACTAACCCACTTATACTTCCAAGTTTTAAATTGAAGCTCTTGTCTCTTGTATAAAGCTGTGAGTGGTCTTGGAAAGTTTAAAAACTATTGTGGCTAAGTCAGAGATGCTCTGTGTTTGAGAGGGCTGGAACTGTCAGTTGTTAAACCTGTTCTGATTGGATCTGCCCTTGTTGTTGTTGAAGCTCTGTTGGGGCTTCTGTGGCTACTCTCTCCACCCAAAGTTAGGGTGATTCCTCCATCCCTGATTGAAAGTATTGGCATAGGGATCATTATTGGGATTTCTAGAGGAATTTTCCATGTAATTTACTTGCTCGGTGGTGGGTTGAGCATAGCCACTTGCATCCTCCTGATTGTAGCTCTCAGTCATGCAATAGGACGCATCTTGAGTATTAACAGCTGAGACTTACATCCCGATTAAGTGCTGAGAGATCATGCTAATCTGCTGGGACATGAGCTTGGTTTGAGCCAAAATGACGTCCAGTGTATCCACCTCCAAGACTCCTTTCTTCTGTGTAGTCCTAGTGTTCACAGGGTTCCTCTCAGAAGTGTATAGATACTGGTTATTGGCAACCATGTCAGTAAGCTCATTCGCCTCTTCAAGCGTTTTCTTCATGTGTAAGGAACAACTAGCAGAGTTGTCCAGTGACATCTTGGCCATCTCAAATAGGCCATCATAAAAGATCCGCAGCCTAGTCCATTCAAAAAATATTTTAGGAGGGCACTTCCCAAGAATCAGCTTGAATCTCTCCCAGGCCTCATAGAGGGATTTTTCATCTTTCTATCTGAAGGTCTGGACATCCACCCTAAGCTTAGTCATCTTCTAAGGTGGAAAAAAATTTGGTCAAAAATCTAGTGACCACCTTCTCCCACGTATCCAAGCTCTCCTTGGGCTGAGAATCAAGCCACTGCTTTGCTCTGTCCCACACAGCAAATGGGAAGAGCATGAGCTTGTAGACCTTAGGATTCACTCCATTCGCCTTTACAGTGTCACAGATATACAGGAAGTTAGAGATGAATAGGTAGGGGTCCTCCTGGGGTGTCCGTGAAACTGGCAGTTCTGTTGTACTAGAGTGATCAACTGTGGCTTCAGTTCAAAATTATTAGCACCAATAGTAGGTACTGAAATACTGCGCCCATAAACGTTAGGAGTAGGGGCAGTGTAAGAGCTCAGAGTCCTCCTTGCATGCTCATTAGCATTCGGATTTCCTCTATTAGGGTCCTTGGTGAGCTCTTCAACTTCCTTCTCAAAAGTTTCCTTGAGATTCTCTCCGGCTTTGTAAGCTTTAGATTGTTGCAAACGCTGCCTCAAGGTCCTCTCAGGCTCAGAATCAAACTCAAGAAGGGGTTCTTTATCCTTGTTCTTGCTCATAAACAAACAAGAGACAAAGAAAAAGTGAGATTCTCTATGTCAAAGTATAGAGAGCTCCCGGTGAAATATCCTAAAATATAAGAAATAAAATAAAATAAATTAAAGTAAACAATTAGACTAAGTTTCGAAAATAAGAATGTGAAAATAACCTAAAAATTTTTGAAAACTAAAAAGAAAAGGACTTAGAAATTTTCAAAATTAAAAAGAAAGGAAAAACACTAAAGGGACACCAAATTTAAAATCAGAAATTAAAAGAAAATGAATAGGACAAAATTCGAAAATAAAGAAAAATAAATAAAATAAAAAATTCAAAAATTAAAAGGAAAAAGTAAATAAACAAAAACTAATAAAAATACCTAATCTAAGCCACAAGACAACTAGTAGTTGTCAATCATAAATAATCCCTGGCAACGGTGCCAAAAACTCGGTGCGCGAAAAGAGATTTCGCACAACTTAACCGGCAAGTGCACCAGGTCATCCAAGTAATACCTCAGGTGAGTGAGGGTCGATCCCACGAGGATTGATGGACTGAGAAAACAATGGTTGTCAGGTTGGTTTAGTTAGGCGAATAGAGAAGAGTTTTGAAGGTTGCAATTCGCATGAAACAGTAAATAAGCAAATAAAGAAAGCAATAAAATGGTTTGGTGTAAAAACAGTATGAGGAAACAATTAAGGCTTCAGAGATATTTACTTTTTAGGATTAAAAGTTCTTACCAACTATTTTAACAATGCATGATTCATACCATGGAAAACTGCAAATGTCTAAATCCTAATCTCTTAGTGATTTAGCATCCTCTAACATTCATCAACCGCCACTCTTGTGGTCACTTAATTCCGATTAGAGGGTTAAGTACAAAAACTAGTTTATGGCTACAAAAACCATAATTACCCAAAACTAACAGGATTATATGTCACATATGCCAATTAGTTCATGTAATTAGCAATTTAGAAGGAATTTGTTTTCAAGCTGTAGTTCAAGCAAGATAACTCTCTCGAGAATCACAAGAACTCATGTAGAATAACAGTCATACTCTCGTTCCACCCAAATTCATAAGATTAAGAACAAAAGCAATCCTTAGAATTGAATCAATACATTAATTAAAATTGAAGAATAATAGTTCTAATCCATAGAAATAAACAGAGCTCCTAACCTTAACCAGGAGGTTTAGTTACTCATGACTTACAGAAAAACTAAGGTTTTGAAAAATGTGCAGAAGGAGGAAGATGATCTCCAATACAAGAGATCTTTTGCCTTTTTATACTAACCTAATTTGATACAGAAATAAAATAAAATAATAAATTCTAAAACTAAAAGATATTGTTTGTAAATAAAAATTATAAAAAGAAGATAAAATAAAACTAATAAATGCTAAATCCACTTGAGAGGCCCATGAGAGGGAATTCGGACAGCACTGCTGACGTTAAATGCCAATTTGGGCTTTTAATGCTCCAAGGGGAGTGAGCTCGCACACGCTTCTGGCGCTAAACACTGGCCTGGCTTTTAGCTCCTTGGAAGGCTGCTGATGACAAGTCATCCTAGCCTATTTTAACTAGTCTTTTTCTTTTGTTTTCATTAGAATTATGCACTTTCTTGAGCTACAAGCAAGCCAATTAGGTAGATTTTCATGTTTCCCTTGATTGAATCAACCATGTATGAATTCATGCTATTTCATGAGGTTTTATACTATAATTGTCACATATTATGAAAGAATGAATATCTCATGATTTTAAGCATAGCTTTGATGTGTTTGGTTGATTAATGATAGGTGAAGAAAGCTTGGAGAAAGGTTGAAGCAAGAAGGAATAGCTAGGAGTAAAGAGAAGACAATGGAATAAGTGAAATTGAACCAGGAAGCAAAAAGCTGGACCTAAAGTTAGCCTCAAACTTTTGCACAAACTTTTGAGTGAAAAGTTAGCCCCAACGTTAGCCCCTAACTTTTGGGCTAACGTTGGAACTTGAAAATCACTCCCTGGGTACCAAAAGTTTGCGCCAACGTTAGCCCCTAACTTTGAGGCTAACGTTGGCACATGAAAATCACCCCTGGGCACCAAAAGTTTGCGCCAACGTTAGCCCCTAACTTTGAGGCTAACGTTGGCATGAAGAAAACCTCCCTGGGCACCAAAAGTTTGCGCCAACGTTAGCCCCTAACTTGGTGGCTAACGTTGGCACATGAAAATCACAAGGGGAGGAGCAAAAGTTTGCGCCAACGTTAGCCCCTAACTTGGTGGCTAACGTTGGCGCCACAAGTGCACAAGGTAAGGCCAACGTTGGGGCCAAAGTTAGACCCCTAACTTTGGCACCAACATTGGTATCAGCTGGATATGGGTGCTGATATGAAAAGTTTGGGCAAAAGTTAGCCCCTAACTTTTGCTCAAACTTTTGGTCCAACTTTTGCAAAACTCAAACCCGGTTCAATTGGTTCGTTTTGGTTCCTCTTCAAACTCCAAGAGCAATCAACCAAGGCCTCTTTCAACCCAATTCCACCAAGAGCAAAGGCCCAACTCAAGGCTTGAAGATCATTGGAAGAAAGTGTATAAATAGGATAGAATTCAAGTTCTTCGGGGAGCTTTCCCTTTGAATTTTCATAATAGTTTTCGGAGAGCTTTGGATATTGAGTGATCTTTAATTTCTTAGTCTTGGGGAAGGAGAATTCACTTCTCTTCCTCTTAGTTTTATTGCTTTCAATTTCAATTACAATTGTCTTGGATCTTGGGTTGAAGAATTGAAGAAATTCTGTTTCAATCTCATCCTTGGATCTCTCTGTTTATTTACTGCTTAATTGAATTTCAGTTTCGGTTAATTGTTCTTCATCTACTTTCTTTGCAATTTACTTTTCCCTTACAATTGTTCTTGTTGGATCAAGGAAGGTAGTGAGATCTAGACCTGGTTTTCTAGTCTCTGGACCCCTGAGATCTAAAATTCCAATTTACATTCTGTTTTTGCTTTTCATGTTCATTTACTTGTTTTGCTTCAGATCCGATTCAACCCAAACACTCTTTTACTTTTCTGTTTGATGCAATTTACTTTTCCTTGTTTAAATTCTGCAAATCCAAGTCCCAATCCCCTTTACAATTCAAGTCATTTACATTTCTTGCACTTTAAGATTCCGCAATTTACATTTCTGGTACTCTAAGTTTCTGCCATTTAATTTATTGTTCTTTAAGATTCAGCAATTTATTTCCTGTTCTCTTTAATTTCATGTCAATTACCAATTCTCTTTACTTTCAATGCAATTTAAATTCTGCAAATCACAAATCACTCAACCAAATCTTGATTCGCTTGACTAAATTAACCACTAAGCTAAAATTGCTCAATCCTTCAATCTCTGTGGGATCGACCTCACTCCCGTGAGTTATTATTACTTGATGCGACCCGGTGCACTTGCCGGTTAGATTTGTGTTGTTTTGGGAGAGATTCGTTTCTCCAACAAAATAACTCATCAAGTTTTTGGTGCCGTTGCCGGGGATTGAATAGATTGACAATGATTAAGTGAGGTGGTGATCTAGATCAAGCACTTTTTCTTCAATTTTTGATTAACCCACTAACTATTTGATTTTTTGTTTAAACTAACTAACACTTTAATATAGCAGTAGATTGAAGTGTCACTGATTTTGTGCATTTCTCATGCTCTGCTTGTATGTCAGGCACAAGAAGAACCATACCCAATTTTCATGAACAAGACGAAAGAACTCTCAGGAGGTTAAGAAGAGCTGAAAAAGGGAAAAATATTGTTGGAGAAGAGGAATCAGACGAGGAATATCAAGAGATGGAGGAACATTCAACCAATCCACCAGGTGGAGCAGACAACAACAATGACAACCCACCCCAGAGGAGAGTTTTGGCCTTCTACACCTTTGCAAATCCTAGACATTGTGGAAGCAGCATCTTAGCTCCAAATGTCAATGCTAACAATTTTGAACTCAAGCCACAACTCATCACTTTGGTTCAGAACAATTGCTCTTTTGATGGAGGACCACTTGAAGACCCGCACCAACACTTATCCACTTTCTTGAGGATATGCAACACTGTCAAAACTAATGGTGTGCCTCCTGACAGTTACAAGCTGATGCTATTCCCATTTTCTCTCAGGGACAAGGCCACTCAATGACTGGAATCTTTTCCAAGGGACAGCATCAACAACTGGGATGATTTGGTAACCAAGTTTCTTGCCAAGTTTTATCCACCTCAGAGGATTATAAGGTTGAAGGCTGAGGTACAAACATTTACACAAATGGAGGCTGAACCCATCTATGAGGCATGGGAGAGGTACAAGGCGCTAATCAGGAAATGTCCCCCTACCATGTTTAATGAGTGGGAGAAGCTGCAGAACTTCTATGAAGGTTTAACACTGAAATCCCAGGAAGCTTTGGATCATTCAGCTGGAGGTTCCTTACAACTCATGAAAACTGCAGAGGAGGCTCAAGAACTCATTGATATGGTGTCCAACAACTAATATTTCTTTGCTCATCAAAGAGGCCGCCAACCATCACAAAGGAGAGGAGTAATGGAGCTAGAAGGAGTGGATTCAATCTTGGCTCAGAACAAGATAATGCAGCAGCAAATTCAACAACAATTTGAGCAAATGGCCAAGAGGATTGATAGTCTCCAAGTTGCAGCAGTTAACACCAGCCAACCATCAACCACATGGGGACAGAGTGAAGAAACTCAAGAAGAACAACCACAAGAGCAAGTACAGTATATGCACAACCAAGGACCAAATGAAGTTTATGGTGATACATACAATCCATCCTGGAAGAACCACCCAAACCTCAGATGGGGAGATAATCATACCCAAAATCAACAACCATGGCAGAGGAACTCAAACCAAAACAACCCAAGAAACAACCAAAACTACAACCAGCAGCAGACTAACCAAAACCCCTACAGAAAACCTCAAAACAACTACCCCAACCCCAACCAATACCAATCTAATAACCAACCCACCAACCAAAATGCCTACCATCCACCACCCACATCTCATAACCCACCTCAAGTATCACCTGAAGCCCAAAGAATCACTAACTTGGAGGCCATGATAGATAAAATGTTGAAACACCAGGAAATGGTAACCAAGAATCAGGAAGCCTCCCTGAAGAGCCTAGAGAGACAGATGGGGCAACTCTCCAAGCAAGTATCTATTGAGAGACCTTCAAACTCACTGCCCAGTGACACAATCCCAAATCCCAAGGAGGAATGCAAGGCAATACAATTAAGGAGTGGGAGAACATTGATAAGCAACAATGACACTACAAAGAAGCAAGCAGAGAACATCAAAGAACCAACAGAGGATGAGAATCAAACAAAGGCAGATGAAGCTAAGGAGCAAGTTGTGATGCCAAACAAAAGCACTGAGAAACTTAAAGAGAAGGACAACCAGCCACATAGCTCAAAGGAAGTAGCTCAGGGACAACAGCAAATAGGAAAGAGCATCACACCTCCACTGCCTTATCCCCAGAGATTCAACAAAGAGGTTAAAGACCAGCATTTTCACAAGTTCCTTGAGACCTTCAAGAAGCTGGAAATTAATATCCCCTTGGCTGAAGCACTTGAGCAAATGCCCCTATATTCCAAGTTTCTGAAGGATCTTATCAACAAGAAAAGAAGTTGGCTTGAGAAGGAAACCGTATTACTCACCGAGGAATGCAGTGCTGTAATTCAACGGGGTATTCCACCAAAACTTAAGGATCCGGGAAGCTTTGTAGTCTCATGCACTATTGGCAAGATAATTCTCAACAAGGCTCTCTGTGACCTGGGTGCCAGCATCAATTTAATGCCTCTCTCAATGATGAGAAAACTTGCCATAGAAGAGCTTAAACCCACCAGGATGTCACTAGTCATGGCTGACAGATCAATCAAGACATCCAATGGAATTGTGGAGAATCTGTTGGTGAAGGTTGGGGAGTTTATTTTCCCAGCAGATTTTGTAATTTTGGATACTGAAGAAGAAGGAAACGACTCAATCATTCTGGGAAGGCCATTTCTACACACAGCAAGGGCCATCATTGATGTAGAAAAAGGAGAAATGATCTTCAGGGTTCATAATGAACAAATGGTCATAAATGTGTTCAAATCAATGCAAAACGCTCCTGAGCAAGAGGATTACGTAAGAGTAGATATGATAGACAGTTTGGTGGAAGAAATATTGGAAGAAAATTTTCAAGAGCAAGAAGGAAATCAAGGGGCAACAGAGGAACAAGTGGCTGAGACCTCTACTGAGTAAGATGAAAGACAAGATAAGAAGGAAGATGTACGAAAACAAGAACTGAAACCTTTACCCACCCATCTCAAATATGCATTCCTTGGCACATCGGAGAGCTTCCCAGTAATCATTAATTCATCCCTGACAAAGAAGGAAGAAGGAGAACTTCTTGACGTACTCAAAGCTCACAAAGATGCTTTAGGATGGACCATTGATGACCTGAAGGGAATCAGCCCTACAGTATGTATGCATAAGATCCTCTTGGAAGATAATTCCAAACCAGTGGTTCAACCGCAAAGAAGGCTAAATCCCACAATGAAGGAAGTTGTCCAGAAGGAAGTAATGAAGTTGTGGAATGCAGGGATAATCTTCCCAATATCTGACAGCCCATGGGTAAGCCCGGTTCAAGTTGTACCAAAGAAAGGAGGAATGACGGTCATTACTAATGAGAAGAATGAGTTGATCCCTACTAGAACAGTGACTGGGTGGAGGATGTACATAGACTATAGAAGATTGAATGATGCCACCAGGAAGGATCATTTCCCTCTCCCATTCATTGATCAGATGTTGGAAAGGTTAGCCGGCCATGCATATTATTACTTTTTGGACGGATATTCTGGGTAAAATCAAATCGTGGTGGACCCCAAGGACCAAGAGAAAACTGCCTTTACATGTCCATTTGGAGTTTTTGCATATCGGAGGATGCCCTTTGGGCTCTGCAACGCCCCTGCCACATTTCAAAGGTGTATGCTCTCCATTTTCTCTGATATGGTCGAAAAGTTTTTAGAAGTCTTCATGGATGACTTCTCTGTTTTTGGTGATAATTTCAATGCTTGCCTAAACCATTTAACCCTTGTCTTGAAACGGTGCCAAGAAACTAATTTGGTTTTAAACTGGGAGAAATGCCATTTCATGGTACCCGAAGGGATTGTTCTTGGCCATAAAGTTTCAAAAAAAGGGATAGAGGTTGATAAGGCAAAGGTTGAGATCATAGAAAAACTCCCTCCACCAATTAATGTGAAATCTGTTAGAAGTTTCTTGGGGCATGCCGGATTTTACAGAAGGTTTATCAAGGACTTTTCAAAAATAGCCAAACCTTTGAGTAATCTGTTAATGCTTGATAACCCTTTTGTTTTTGATGAAAACTGCCAGCATGCCTTTGAAACTTTAAAAAATAGACTCACAACAGCACCAATCATCACACCTCCAGATTGGGAATTACCTTTTGAACTCATGTGTGATGCAAGTGACCTTGCAATTGGTGCTGTACTTGGGCAAAAGAAGGGAAATTTGCATCATGTCATATATTATGCAAGTAAAGTGTTGAATGAGGCCCAAAGAAATTACACCACAACAGAGAAAGAATTGCTAGCTGTAGTCTATGCATTTGATAAGTTTAGATCATATCTAGTAAGATCCAAAGCTGTGGTTTACACTGATCATGCTGCACTTAAGTATTTGATGTCAAAGCAGGATGCTAAACCAAGACTCATCAGGTGGATACTGCTCCAACAAGAATTTGACATAGAGATAAGAGATAGGAAGGGCACTGAAAATCAGGTCGCTGATCATCTGTCGAGGCTACCACATGAAACAAGTCAAAAAGCATCCCAGCCCATAAATGAAAGCTTCCCAGATGAGCACCTTCTGCAGATCCAGCAAGCACCTTGGTTTGCTGACATAGCAAATTACAAAGTGGGAAGGAAGATACCGCAAGAGTTCTCTAAGCAACAAGTGAAGAAGTTGATCAACGAAGCAAGGAAATTTTCATGGGATGAACCCTTCTTGTTCAAGAGATGCTCTGATGGAGTAATCAGAAGGTGTGTTCCCGAAAGTGAAATGAGGGACATCTTGTGGCATTGTCATGGTTCAGCTTATGGTGGACACTTTGGCCCAGAAAAAACAGCCGCAAAAATACTGCAGTGTGGCTTCTATTGGCCAACTATCTTCAAGGATGCCAGAGAATATGTACACCAATGTAATGAATGCCAGAAAGCAGGAGGATTAACAAAAAGGAATGAGATGCCTCAAAACTTTATCTTAGAATTAGAATTGTTCGATCTATGGGGAATTGATTTCATGGGGCCTTTTCCTCCTTCTTATTCTTTTAGATACATCTTGGTAGCAGTGGAGTATGTCTCAAAGTGGGTGGAAGCCATAGCCACAACCACCTGTGATGCACAGATTGTCCTCCAATTCCTTAAAAAACACATTTTCACTAGGTATGGAGTGCCAAAGGGTCTTGTTAGTGATGGTGGTAGTCACTTTTGCAACAAACAGATGGAGAAACTCCTCCACAAATATGGAGTAATTCACAAAGTAGCCACACCTTACCATCCTCAGACTAACGGCCAAGCTGAACTTGCAAATAGAGAATTAAAAAAGATCCTAGAGAAAACAGTGGGAATCACAAGAAAAGATTGGGCTAGAAAGCTAGAGGATGCATTGTGGGCGTACAGGACAGCTTTTAAAACTCCTATTGGCAAGTCACCCTTTCAGCTATTGTATGGCAAATCCTGCCACCTCCCTGTAGAGCTTGAACACAGAGCTTTTTGGGCCACTAAACTCCTCAACCTTGATCCCTAAGCTGCAGGAGAAAAAAGGTTGTTACAACTAAATGAGTTGGATGAATTTAGACTAGAAGCTTATGAAAGTGCTAAGATATACAAGGAGAAAGCTAAGAAGTGGCATGACAAGAAGATCACAAAGAAGGAATTCAAGCCAGGACAGCAAGTGCTCCTGTATAATTCGAGGCTTAAAATCTTCCCTGGCAAACTGAAGTCTAAGTGGACTGGCCCATACTTGGTGACAAAGATTTTTCCCTATGGGAATATTGAACTGCTAGATGAGGCAACAAAGAATCAATTCACAGCAAATGGTCACAGAGCAAAGCTGTACTTGGGAGGACAATGGGGTAAGGAAAAAGAGGTTCAACACCTACAACCCTCTTAAAAAGAATTGAAAGATGTCAAGCTAGTGACAATAAAAGAGCGCTTGTTGGGAGGCAACCCAACCTGAGGTAGTTTTCCTTTCATAACTTTTTCAATAAGAGCGTTGGATAACTGCTATGTATTGCAAGGAGCTAAGTTTGGTGTTGCACACCAAAAACAATCTAAGGGAGAATGCAGGATGCTAAGTTTGGTGTTCCACCAAAACTTCATTTAAAATTACATTCTAACTTCCTACACATTGCTAGTTCCAAGCAATCAGACAGATTATTCAACAACTTAACTATTTTTGTTTAGTCTCAATTTCATAACCTTTAGCAAGGACACAAAAGTTTGCCCAGAGTTAACCACCAATTGAAGATACCATGCATCAAGACTCAAAAAGGGGCACAACAGAAAGAAGAACAAAAGAAATGCAAACCAATAGGTTGTATCTATACTTAACCTTTGCTGTTGAGAAATACTTTAATTGATGTCTTGTTAAAGTGTTCATTTAGTTCAAACAGATTCAAACTTCTCTTAGAATAAGTAAACTAGTTTATGTGTGTGCTTGTGTGTTTACTTTCACTTGACAAGAAGCATGTTTTGTCCCCTGCATCTTTAAGTTCAATAAAAGAAATGTTTGAATGTGAAGCAAGATAGTCTCTGTTAGATAGAAGTAGAATAAAAGTAAATGGTGGTATGTGTGTGGTTATATAATAGCTCACTTTTAGTGAATAAAGAGCTAGGATATCTCATTCTAAGTAAAGAGTGGCCTACTATCTATGAATCTCAATTAAATAAAAAAATTTCTTGGTTAGAAAGAAAAACAAAAAGAAAGAAAGAAAAGAGATAGCCAAAAAGTGGCAGAACAAAAGGAAACAAAAAGAAACAAAGCTGGACACCAATAGCTTGAACTTTAAAATATATGCATGTGGTGTCTTTGTACTAGGATCTGCTTGGATTAGTAAGCTCTTAGGAGTGCATCAACACTCGGTGACTTGGGTTAACTAATCCGGGATCATCAGCTGAAAGTCCACTATCAAGAGCAACCTAACTACAAGGCATTTAGTAACCCAAAGAGGTGCTGGGCATCAATGTTTTAAGAAGGAATGTGAGCCAAGTGTCTATGGTGAATAATGTGTCAAGTATAAAGAAAAGGGAAATGAACTTGCTACACATGACACTCAAATAGAGCTTATAAACAAAGTAATAGCCAAGGATAAAGGAATAATGAGAGGTCATAGCAGTATGTTACTTGAAGCTTGAAGGAGACTTTCTAGGCCTAGGAGTCAATAAGAAGTGAGTATTTACATATCCACACAAAATCCCATGAACTATCAATAATACTCTGCTAGCATGAACATCCTCTTCCATCTCATTCTTTCTTCTCAATAAATCTTTTCTTGCTTGGGGACAAGCAAGCTTTAAGTTTGGTGTTGTGATGACAAGTCATCCTAGCCTATTTTAACTAGTCTTTTTCTTTTGTTTTCATTAGAATTATGCACTTTCTTGAGCTACAAGCAAGCCAATTAGGTAGATTTTCATGTTTCCCTTGATTGAATCAACCATGTATGAATTCATGCTATTTCATGAGGTTTTATACTATAATTGTCACATATTATGAAAGAATGAATATCTCATGATTTTAAGCATAGCTTTGATGTGTTTGGTTGATTAATGATAGGTGAAGAAAGCTTGGAGAAAGGTTGAAGCAAGAAGGAATAGCTAGGAGTAAAGAGAAGACAATGGAATAAGTGAAATTGAACCAGGAAGCAAAAAGCTGGACCTAAAGTTAGCCTCAAACTTTTGCACAAACTTTTGAGTGAAAAGTTAGCCCCAACGTTAGCCCCTAACTTTTGGGCTAACATTGGAACTTGAAAATCACTCCCTGGGTACCAAAAGTTTGCGCCAACGTTAGCCCTTAACTTTAAGGCTAACGTTGGCACATGAAAATCACCCCTGGGCACCAAAAGTTTGCGCCAACGTTAGCCCCTAACTTTGAGGCTAACGTTGGCATGAAGAAAACCTCCCTGGGCACCAAAAGTTTGCGCCAACGTTAGCCCCTAACTTGGTGGCTAACGTTGGCACATGAAAATCACAAGGGGAGGAGCAAGAGTTTGCGCCAACGTTAGCCCCTAACTTGGTGGCTAACGTTGGCGCCACAAGTGCACAAGGTAAGGCCAACGTTGGGGCCAAAGTTAGACCCCTAACTTTGGCACCAACGTTGGTATCAGCTGGATACGGATGCTGATATGAAAAGTTTGGGCAAAAGTTAGCCCCTAACTTTTGCTCAAACTTTTGGTCCAACTTTTGCAAAACTCAAACCCGGTTCAATTGGTTCGTTTTGGTTCCTCTTCAAACTCCAAGAGCAATCAACCAAGGCCTCTTTCAACCCAATTCCACCAAGAGCAAAGGCCCAACTCAAGGCTTGAAGATCATTGGAAGAAAGTGTATAAATAGGATAGAATTCAAGTTCTTCGGGGAGCTTTCCCTTTGAATTTTCATAATAGTTTTCGGAGAGCTTTGGATATTGAGTGATCTTTAATTTCTTAGTCTTGGGGAAGGAGAATTCACTTCTCTTCCTCTTAGTTTTATTGCTTTCAATTTCAATTACAATTGTCTTGGATCTTGGGTTGAAGAATTGAAGAAATTCTGTTTCAATCTCATCCTTGGATCTCTCTGTTTATTTACTGCTTAATTGAATTTCAGTTTCGGTTAATTGTTCTTCATCTACTTTCTTTGCAATTTACTTTTCCCTTGCAATTGTTCTTGTTGGATCAAGGAAGGTAGTGAGATCTAGACCTGGTTTTCTAGTCTCTGGACCCCTGAGATCTGAAATTCCAATTTACATTCTGTTTTTGCTTTTCATGTTCATTTACTTGTTTTGCTTCAGATCCGATTCAACCCAAACACTCTTTTACTTTTCTGTTTGATGCAATTTACTTTTCCTTGTTTAAATTCTGCAAATCCAAGTCCCAATCCCCTTTACAATTCAAGTCATTTACATTTCTTGCACTTTAAGATTCCGCAATTTACATTTCTGGTACTCTAAGTTTCTGCCATTTAATTTCTTGTTCTTTAAGATTCAGCAATTTATTTCCTGTTCTCTTTAATTTCATGTCAATTACCAATTCTCTTTACTTTCAATGCAATTTAAATTCTGCAAATCACAAATCACTCAACCAAATCTTGATTCGCTTGACTAAATTAACCACTAAGCTAAAATTGCTCAATCCTTCAATCTCTGTGGGATCGACCTCACTCCCGTGAGTTATTATTACTTGATGCGACCCGGTGCACTTGCCGGTTAGATTTGTGTTGTTTTGGGAGAGATTCGTTTCTCCAACAAAATAACTCATCAGCTGCCAGCTTTGTTCCTTTTTTTTTGCTCCAAACTCTACCAACCGCTCTGAATTTCACCTGAAATCATAAAAACACCAAAACAACTCAAAGTATCATCCAAAGAGAATTTTTTTACTAAAATCAAGTGAAACTAAATAAAATCTAACTAAAAACAACTGGAAAATTATATAAAAAAAAAGGGTATAAGATGCTCACGCATCAACTACTGGACCCAAACTAGGTACAATGTATAACATACTTCAACTAGTCACTCTCTAGTATATTATATTTCACAGCCCTCTGGTTTTCACAACTAGTACCACTAACCAGCAAGTGCACTGGGTCGTCCAAGTAATACCTTACGTGAGTAAGGGTCGAATCCCACGGAGATTGTTGGTTTGAAGCAAGCTATGGTTATCTTATTATTCTTAGTCAGGATGCCAACAACAGTATTTTTCAACTTCAATTGTAAAGAGTCAAAGGGCATAAATATAAATACTTATTGTGCAATGATGGAGAATATGTTGGGGTTTTGGAGATACTTTGTCTTCTTTATTTCAGTTTTTCTCTTATACTCCTCTTCACACACGCAAGGCTCCTTCCATGGCAAGCTGAATGTAAGGTGTCACCGTTGTCAATGGCTACTTCCCGTCCTCTCAGTGAAAATGGTCCAAATGCTCTGTCACAGCACGGATAATCATCTGTTGGTTCTCGATCATCTCGGAATAGAATCCCTTGATTCTTTTGCGTCTGTCACTACGCCCAACAATCGCGAGTTTGAAGCTCGTCATAGCCATTCAATCCTTGAATCCTACTCGGAATACCACAGACAAGGTTTAGACTTTCCGGATTCTCATGAATGCCGCCATCAATTCTAGCTTATACCATGAAGATTCTGATTAAGAAATCTAAGAGATACTCATTCAATCTGATGTAGAACGGAGGTGGTTGTTAGGCACATGTTCATGGATTGAGGAAGGTGAAGAGTGTCACAGATCATCACCTTCTTCATAGTGAAGCGCGAATGAACATCTTAGATAGAAACAAGCGTGTTTGAATGGAAAACAGAGATAATTGCATTAATTCATCAAGACGCTGCAGAGCTCCTCACCCCCAACAATGGAGTTTAGAGACTCATGCGGTCAAAGAGTACAAAGTTCAGATCTAAAAATGTCATGAGGTACAAAATAAATCTCTAAAAGTTGTTTAAATACTAAACTAGTAACCTAGGTTTACAGAAAATGAGTAAACTATGATAGATAGTGCAGAAATCCACTTCTGGGGCCCACTTGGTGTGTGCTGGGGCTGAGACTTAAGCTTCTCACGTGCCTGGGCTGTTTTGGGCATTCAACGCCAGGTTGTAACCTGTTTCTGGCGTTGAACTCCAAATTGTAACTTGTTTCTGGCGCTGGACGCCAGACTGCAACATGGAACTGGCGTTGAACGCCAATTTACGTCATCTATCCTTGAGCAAAGTATGGACTATTATATATTGCTGGAAAGCCCTAGATGTCTACTTTCCAACGCAATTGAAAGCGCACCATTTGGAGTTCGGTAGCTCTAGAATATCCACTGAGTGCAGCTGGGAGGTCAGAATCCAACAGCATCAGCAGTCCTTTTTCAGCCTGAATCAGATTTTTGCTCAGCTCCCTTAATTTCAGCCAGAAAATACCTGAAATCACAGAAAAACACACAAACTCATAATAAAGTCCAAAAATGTGATTTTTAATTAAAAACTAATAAAAATATACTAAAAACCAACTAAATCATACTAAAAACTAAGTAAAAACAATGCCAAAAAGCATATAAATTATCCGCTCATCACCCTCCTAATGTTGTATGTCTTAACTGCCAAAATAACTTTCTCCTTGTTTTCAAACTGTTGTCCAATATCAAACTCATTGGTGGGATCATCCTCAAGGCCTCCATGACTAAATAAACAATCTAAAGTCATTACCTCGATATTTAAAGTGGAAAAGTGATCTAGCCGATCATATGGTTGAGAAATAGTAGGTTGTGTCAGTGCGATTTATATGTTACCATAGTAGTTCATCTCTTCCTCCTCCTCTTTCTCATCCAGAATTTTCGTTGGTTCAGCCTCAGCATCTTCACCGTCATCAGGGTTAACTTGATAGGGATCCATCATTGAGTCTCTGATAGTAGAACCCTCATGACTTTTAATATCAGATTGCATCATACCATAATTAAAATCTTCAACATTTGACCCCTCTTGACTACCTTCAATTAGCATATTTAGGTCAACCATCATTCTTCTAATGTTTCTTCTGATTGCTCCACTTAAAGGCGGACATCAACAACAGTATCCGCAGATGATCCTTGTCTACCCAAGTCAACTAGAAAAACAAATAATTTCAACAGATGGACATTTGTAAAACGGTTGTGCCAAGCCCTAAAAAGACGTATGTCCTTGTCATTACGTAACTGATACCTAATTCTAAAAAACATAAAATCTTCTCAAAATCATTATCTAATAATAATAATAATAATAAAATAACAATAACTATTGTAATCTATGATATACCTTTTCTAAAACAAAGTATTATCTACTTCAGATAGATATCTGAGTAAACTTTTTCGCTCTTTTCGTGTGTTGTTGGCCAATGGCATGCAATATCAAATTCTTCAATGCTATTAGACTATCAACTTCAGGTGCCATGTATGAAACTACTAGTTGAGCAGACCTAAACACGATAGAATCCTCTTCATCATATGCTATTTTACCATCATAATGAATAGATAACAACGAAATTTCATAAATTGTACAGAGTAAATAGAAGATCAAAATCAAAGAGAATGATGAGCTATTACTACTGAGTTTCGTTCTCAACCAATCTCGGTAGATTTTTTATAGAGGAGCCAGCATGAAGTTAGCCGGGGGGAAGGGATGGCAAACTTCATATAATACATGAAGTTCGCCAAGGGGCAGCGAACTTGACCTCAACGCAAAAAAAATGGAATCTCGGAAATTAAAATTCGAATAATTCTTTTGAGAAATAAAGTTTTTTTTTATTTTGTAACGAAAAAAAAATTTGGAATAATTTATTTTGAAAAACAATGAATATTTTTAATTAAATAAAAAAATCTGCAACAAGGACTTGAGGGGAGATAGAGCAACAAGGTCCATAGATGAAGCTGCATAAGGGTAGGACATAGGCCTACTACCTTTTAGTATGTCATTCTTCCTCCATACAAAGTACTCAGGTTGGACTTACATCAAGAATATTAGGCTTATATCCAATACAAACTTAAGTACCCGATTAACATAGGTTGGAATCTCAAAAAAGAAAGAAAAGAGTCAGAAAAGATGATTTTAATTAATGAATAAATAACCATATCGGATTACAAAAAATTCGATAACCCAAGTTCCTCACCACCTCAATGACCATCACAAGCCTGCATTCTCCACCCACACCTACACCTATGCCCTCTTAGGAATAGAACTAACCAATTCCCACCATCAATGCCACCCGCCTTCAGCCTTCCACCCTCCATCTCTTAAACCGCACATCCACTTTCACTCGCCGCTAATCTTGGAAAACCACCTCTAACAAGACATAGCTCCACCACGTTGCCTTTGGAATTGCGGCCTCTTCGAAGCTTTGGGAGTAGAAAAAAAATACATTAAGCTATGATATAAGGTGACGAAGATGTGTAGTGTGCTATGGTCGGGTGACAAAGTTAGCTCCACCTGAGAGGGAGAGTGGTTGTCACAAATCGTGTTAGAAATGCTGGCATTAGGAATGGAGAATGTGTGAATAGCCCTGATTTCTTGGATTCCATTGGTTATCGTTACCCGACTTGGATTATTCCATTAATTTTGGAAACGCAGTGAATGAAAATTTTGATTTTTGAATGTGGGTAGTGAGCTTCTTATTCTAGTTTTTAGTAAGAAAAATTATGGGTTAATAGTCAAATTAGTTCTTGAAAGATAAGACATTCTTTAAATTCATCCATGAAATTTTTTTTCAATCAAATTGGTCCTTCAAAGATTACGAATTAATCATATATATCTTTCAGTTACTCTACTCACAATTTTTGTCAAGGATTGATGATATAAAGTGTTAACTGATAGCATACATGACACATAACATATTTAATTGGACATTAACTAAATGGTGACGTCTCTGGTGGATGAAAGTGTTTGGTGACTAAGATGGCTAAATAATGTGTTTGGAGGAAAAGTTGACATGTGGAAGGAGATATGTAGTTGATGGTGAGAAGAAGATCTGCTGAAGTCTTTGAAAAGGGTAATCTTTTGTCTAACGTCAATAGTGACAAAGGAGAATATAGTAAATTTGCTATATCAGAGTAGGTGAAGTTTTTCTCAATTTACAAAATTTACCTGATTTTGCATCAGATTTAAATTTTTAATATTAAATATTTTAATTTCATAACAAATTTAGATACCAAATGAGATAAAAATAAAAATAATAAAAAATAACTACAAATAAATAATTACATCTAAATATTGTAAAAGTCAAAATAATTCTAAATATTCCATGATTCTTCTTACAATCTAAGTTCTATATATATATTATTTGTTATTGAATTACCAATTATATTGTTAATCAACAAATTCATATCAAAAAACAATATTTAATATAATTTTCAGTTTAAATTTTATAAAATGTTTACTTAACAAATAAGATAAAAATAAAAATAAAAAAGTGTAATAAAGATTTTTAAAATAAAAATAAATATAATTTAATTGAAAAGTACATTTACCTAGAATAACAAGTAAAAAAAATGTTGAATATATTCTTAAACGCACATAAATATTAATTTTTTATTTATTTACAAAATATATACTTCATTCATACATAGTTATAATTTAAATAAATTAAAAGATAAATAATACTTATAATTTATTATACAAATAATAAAATATTAAAATATTTTATAATTCAAAGTAATTTTAAAATAAATATCATTGTAAAATAAATTAAACTATTTTTTATTTTATATAATATTAATAATATAAATATTTTGTTTTATAATAATAATATTTGGATAAAATACTCTATATAAATTAAGACACCTATTTGTAGTCCATACAAATATGATTTGATTTATTATTTGTTACAAATTGCATTAACTTAACAAAATATTACAAATAGTTGAATACAATTATTTATTATATCGTTTTATTTATTAATTTTTTTAAGTATCTCCTAATCTAATAAATTAAAACTAATTTATTACGATACTGAATTTTATTTGAGGATTTATCACTACTTGCTCCATCCTTTTAATTATTTATTACCACTTTTTTTCTATTATTGGTCAGCCCTTTTTTAGTTTCAGACCTTTTTATTTTTCAATCCCCTCCAATAGCCCACCTAAATAAAACTCCTTTTCTGGAAGCCAATTTTCATATTTGCCATTGCAATTAATGTTGGTAGTATACCACACTCTTTCTTTAAGTATACTGTTCTACGGGTTGCCATACATGCTATATGTTGCAAAGTTATTTGTCAGTCAACATATAGGTATTCTTAGCTATTCAAAACCATGCCACCAAAGAACTCACCTAACTAAATATGTTTAAAAAAATCTATCAATTTAGTCACTAGGTCATATTGGGAATAGAATTTTTGTAATTGAAAAAAATTACTAAATTAATAAATTTTCATAAATATATTTGGTAACATCTAATTAGGCATATTAGGTATTATATATGTTATCAATTAACGTTTTACAGCATCAATCTTTAAAGAAAATTGTTAATGGAGTAGCTAGAGGACAAATATGATTAATTCGTAATTTTTGAAGGACCAATTTGATTAAAAAAAATCTTTCAGGAATGAATTTGAAGAATGTCTTATCTTCTAGAGACTAATTTGAATATTAATTCAAAAAACTATTAATAGGATGAAAATTTTTTATGATAATTTTGAATTTGTGGATTAAATTTTTAAGAGGATTCTTTGAAAATAAATTTGAAGTATAAACAATATCGTGTACTTTTATTTAGGGATCTGGATTTGAATGACATTTTTAAATTTAATAGTTGAATATTTTTGTCAAATGGAATAAATTTTGTGTGGGTATATAAATAGTTTAATTTTTTTTTTGTGATAAAAAATGATTATTTATACTTAATTAATTAATTATAGAAATGATTATTTTTTAAGCATTTTCCTGCTAAATAATTAGGCTGGTGGAGTGGAGAAATAAACTTGAAGGCAGCCATGGCATCGTCGCTGTCGCCACCCAAAGTTCCGATGGAGCTCCACGTCGGAAACCGGCAGAAGCTTCTGGAATCCCTTCGCCAACATCTGCTTCAGTCAAGCCTCCTTCTTCGCGGCTTCGTCCTCCTCCAGGGTGGCCAAGAGCAAACGCGTCACGACACTGATCACCTCGAGCCCTTCAGGTTCTTCATTTCCACACTCGTCAACATTATTAATTAGTTAATAATCAATCATTTGCAGTGCTTACTGCCTGATTTCTCTTGCTTCGTATTTTGCAGGCAAGAGAGTTACTTCGCCTACTTGTTTGGAGTCAGAGAACCTGGTTTCTATGGAGCTATTGTTAGTTCATTTCATCTTACACAATTTTCCATGTACAATTAAATAATGTTTTTGATATAGTAGAGTATAGCTGATTATGATTTGTGTATGTTGTTTAAGGACGTTGAAAGCGGGGAATCTATACTCTTTGCTCCTCGGTTACCTGATGAGTATGCTGTTTGGTTGGGAGAAATAAAACCACTCTCCTATCTTAAGGTGATTCAATTGAATGATTAATAAGCATTGAGTATTCCTTCATGGATTTGCAAGTTAAATTCTGTGTTTTTGAGGGTCACATCTTTGGACTTTTTGATTCTTCTTGCAGGAACACTACATGGTTAGCACGGCATGCTTCACAGATGAAATTGCAAGTGTTTTGCAAGAGCGTTACAAGGGTTCGGGGAAACCCTTGCTCTTTCTCTTGCATGGCCTAAACACAGATAGCAACAATTTCTCTACACCAGCTGACTTTGAGGTTGTCAACGCTCTTCTTGTTGTTTTGATTAAGAAATGGATTAGTATAGTCATTTGCTTCCATTGGTGTCATATTATTTCTTACCCGATAATGTTGTTGCATCTGATCTCAGTTGCACCAATGCTGTTTGTTGTTATTCGTGATGACATGGTTGTACTTGCACATTTCTTCCTTTGGAAACTGGATTTATTTATATTTATAATTTGAATTTCTTAGGGCATCGACAAGTTCAATAAGGATCTGACAACTTTGCATCCCATACTAACTGAATGCCGAGTCATCAAGTCAGAAATGGAGATTGCTCTTATCCAGTATGCAAATGATATTAGCTCTGAAGCTCATGTTGAGGTAACTAATTGTCATGCCTAAATTTTTGCTTTTCTCCTGAATATTGTTTAATATTGATGTGAAATGTTCTGACAGCCATGGAGATAACTATCCCAATAATATTTCATTATGCATGTACTTTACAGAATTTCATTTGAAAACCCTTATAAACCATTATCTTCTTGACACCTATTTTATAGTTAGCAATAATCTTCTGAGTTTTTTTACTTTTTTTGTAGCTTTTAAATGAAAGTGATTATGGGAATTACCTTTTAGATTTAATGATATTTTCGTAGATAAAACAAGGTGCTGATATAGAACAAATAGTCCACAAAGAGGACTAGCTTCATTTACTTTGTTACATTTCTTCCCTTTTTATTCCGTGTAATGGATTTAAGTAACGGAATTAGGAACATTTGTTTGGGGTTTTAAAAGATATCCTATCTATTGGTAGGGGAAAATGATATATAATATCAACAAACTTGAAACGAATTTTGTTGTACATCACAATGAAACAGATTATGAGAAAAGCTAAAGTGGGCATGAAGGAGTATCAGCTAGAAAGCATGTTCCTTCACCACACCTACATGTATGGTGGATGTAGGCATTGCTCCTACACATGTATATGTGCTACTGGTGATAACAGGTACACCTCTTTGATAATGCAACTGTACACTTTTTTATTCATATGGTTCTTGGATAATTCGGTCTATGTCCATTTGTAAGGAATACTTCTTGGTTCTGTTTACCCATAGTAGAAACTGAGTAGTTGAAACACTGTTTAATTTGTTGCTTCATGCCCATATCTGTTCTGCAGTAGCAAAATGAAGGATCATTTACATTTTTTAACTTCAAGTGCTATTTTGTGATACCGTGCATGAAGTTTTCATATTATTTATTATTTATGTTTTTTAAGTAGCTGCATTCTATGTCATAAATATTTGTGCATCAATGCAGTGCTGTTCTCCATTATGGGCATGCAGCAGCTCCAAATGACAAGGTATGGCATATTTATTCCCTTGTTTTTTTGGTCATTATGTTTGCAGGCGATGCTATTAGGATTGATTGGCTATCAGAATTCTGGTCATTAAGATGATTGGTTGTTGTTTGCAAAATTTCTCTGTGCTATATGGTGACTTTATATCTGACAAATCACCATTCTAAAGTGTTGAAAGATTACTTTTTCTGACTCTTTTAGAAAGAGACCAAATAAGATTATTTCTTTTGTCTGAATTCATGGTTAGTAGTTGTTTACTCCTAAGGATTTCGATTGATTGGTTTTTGTTGCAAAATTTTGTGTGCTATATGTGACTTTATATGTGACAAATCAACATGCTAAAGTATTGAAAGCTTACTTTTTTCTTTTCCTTTAGAAAGAGACAAAATAAGATGAAGCTATTGTCTGAATTTCGATGACCAGTACTTGTATACTTCTAAGGTTGTGTAAGTTTTAAAAACATCCCTTTTTTTGTAGACTCTGGAAGATGGAGGGATGGCACTACTTGATATGGGAGCTGAATACCACTTTTATGGGTCCGACATCACATGCTCTTTCCCTGTAAGTCTATCCATTAGCAAATAAATCTGTTCTTTGCGATAAAATTGCGAGTAATCTTACTGTGTCTTCAGACATGACTGCTAACTTGGCATAGCACTACATATCTTTGCTGTTCTTGTATTTTATTGTTTTAGTTATACACTATCCTGTACTAATATTGTTCTGTTATTGTACCAGGCATTAGTGGTATGTGAATTCTCACTTTATGCTCAATTTATACTTTTCTGTGCAGATAAATCGAAAGTTTACGATTGATCAGTCTCTCATATATAATGTAAGTGCTTTCTTCTAATAAATCCTATTTTATCAAAGTCTAAACAAAGATCTTTACTTTGTGCACACTGCACAAATCTGTACCACTGCAGTTTAATCCCGCACTGCTGTGCATTTTCCCCTACAGTTCTTAGTTCCAATTTGCATGTTATGCAGGCTGTCCTTGATGCTCATAATGCTGTTATATCTGCAATGAAGCCTGGAGTATTCTGGGTTGATATGCACATGTATGATCAAATACCAGTATTGCTTCTGACTGATTCTGATAAAATACTGTAGACCCTAAGATGTCTGTGATCCTTGGTTTCAAGTGGTAATGGTTGTGGACAAGTAAAATTATATGTGCTTTATTTAAGCTTCTGGGTTTTTAAATATAACAATTTTCATGAGCAATTAAGTGTATCTCCTCCCCCCCGGGCCCCTTTTCTTTTCTCTTTCTCTCCCCTCTTCTTTTTCCAATATATTTTGGGGGTGCAAATGTGCAATTTTTGATATTGTATGCTGATTTTCAACGTTATTTATAATGAAAACAGTAAGACGAATTTATGCAGGGATCAGAAGTCTGAATGAGTTAATATCCATGGATGGGTTTTTTATATTGAAAATTCCTTTATTACTCTCACGTGAAGGTACATTGCATTGTTGCCTCTGATTTCCTTTTCTAACATTGCAGATTAGCAGAAAGAGTCATTTTAGAGGCACTAAAGAAGGGACAAGTTGTTGTAGGGTAATAACATTTTTATGTGTTTTGTTTATTGTCTTCATGGAGGGAAAACAAATTGAATCTTGATACTACCTCTTGTGTACTGTTAGCTAAATTGTATTTTTGGTGTAGTGATGTTGATGAGATGGTGCCTGCACGCTTGGGTGCTGTTTTTATGCCACATGGTCTCGGCCATTTCCTTGGTCTTGATACACATGACCCTGGGGGCTACATAAAGGTCTTTGTGTAACTTGCTCAGTCACATATTCCACTGTCTTTTTCCCCACTCATATAATGAAAGTTGTTCTGATTTGTAGGGTCTGGAAAGAAGAAAGGAACCTGGACTAAAATCATTGCGTACAGTCAGAGAGCTCCAGGAAGGAATGGTTAGTTATGGCTTTTTTGAGTTAACAGAACTTCCTATAATATGCAAGGGTAGTAGGCTAGTATCTGCCTATCTTGGTAGTTTACCATTTTTGTTTTCTATTGGGTTAATCTACATTAGGAATGACAGTAATGATACACCTGAAACTTGTTTTCTATTTTTATTTTTTAAAGGATAAAAAAAAAAAAGAATCTTTTTGGTTTATTAAGCCATCTAGCTGCCCTCTATATTCTATTTGAAAGATTTGTGACCCAAAGTCCCAAAGTCTTCATTGGAGCTTTACTTGTTAGTCTTTTGGGCATGGTAATGCTGAACGTTAAAATCAAAAGAATTATTATTATAATTGTGAACCCTTGTTTGCTTTAGTTGGTACTTGGTTTGGTAGTAGAAATATGAACTTGGTGATAAGTAACCTTGGTTTACTCTTATAGGTCATCACTGTGGAACCTGGATGCTACTTCATTAATGCTCTGTTATGCCCAGCCATGAATAGTCCAGAAACCTCCAAGTTCATCAACCAGGAAGTAATTAAAAGATTTAATGGCTTTGGTGGAGTCCGTATTGAGAGTGATGTGGTATGCGATTTGTTGAAACCTTGTTTGTCTATTTTAGTTTATCATTTCCATTTTTTCAATATCATTATGTAGGTGTAATCCTTATCTGACTTTATTTATATGTTTATGATGTATTCAGCTGGTTACTGCCGCTGGTTGCTACAATATGACCAAGTGTCCCAGGGAAATAAAGGAGATTGAAGCAGTGATGGCAGGAGCACCATGGCCTATTAAGAAGACTTTGTCTAATCATGTAAATGAGAACAGCTCTCTCTCGGTTTCTAGCTAGTTATATGCATGTATGGCATAGTTGTATAATATTAGAAAATACTTCCTCAGTGTGAGCTTTTCTTATCAGAGATGAGACTGCAAGTTTACTTAATAAATTCCAGTCGTGGAGGATCATAAATTCCGTAAGAATATGAATCACTACCAAGTCTCGACTCTCGAATTTCTTTTTTTGGGGACTTACTATGAAATCGTGTGTTTTTTCATTTGATTAAGCAAAGTTATTATATAATATACCCTCCAAAGGAACACACATAAAAAGCAGCAGCATTATCAGCATCATGGCCTTGGAGAAATGTTTAAGT
Source organism: Arachis ipaensis (assembly GCF_059453495.1). NCBI lineage: Eukaryota > Viridiplantae > Streptophyta > Magnoliopsida > Fabales > Fabaceae > Arachis > Arachis ipaensis. The sequence continues at coordinate 91,667,335 of NC_142438.1, forward strand.
ACCACAGTAGGAACAGCAAGATTTCAATGTCTTTTTCCATTGTCCATTGTCTTAAAGGATAAAACTTGTTTTCCCAACTTAACAGAGGATTTAACAAGTCCTTGCTACACACAACAGTATCAAAGTCAAATTCATCTCTTTACTCAACTGGTGGTACCTCTAGGTAATCCCCTTTCGCTTTGAATGCTCATGAAAACTGAAAAGGTAAATGAAGGTGATTAGTAATTACCATTTACACAAGTAACACAACCCTTTTTTTTTGTGACTCGTAACACAACCCTTTGATAGCCTTAATTGCTTCTTGTAAGGTTTTGAATTTTTTCTTCACACAATAGGGAACTATGACTAGAAGCCATGAAAGTGCATATAGTGGGGTTGTGTTTTATGTAGAGTCAAACTTTTTTTTTTAAAATCATACTATGTATGTACTTTTTTAAAATACAGCTTATAGGAGGTACTGACGTATCACATGTTACAAACTTGGAGAATCAAGAAGTCCAAGAATTGGTTCCTTGGTTAAATTTTGTTGAAGTTGCAGCTAGTTAGTTCCTTGACTTAGTCTTAGAGGAACTTATCTCTCTCTCTCTCTCTCTCTATATATATATATATGAGTGTTCTTAGTTGTATAACGTGCTGTAATTCATTGTGATAATTCAATTCCATCTAATTTTTCTTCTGCTGCAAATTACTGGTTTTCTCTTTATTCTGTTTCTGTTTCCTAGTGCTATCTTCTTTGCATTAGTGCATTCTTCTTCTTTTATAACCCAACCTCACCATTATTCATTCAGAGCTATATTACTTTTGTGTAAATTTTATTGATAGATGATGATGATAATAATGATGATAATGCATTTTTCTTGCCATTATATGTATTAGTTAAATGCATTTTATTTGTACTCGTATTTTCATTAGTTGGGTATATAATTGAACGATGATAAACACCAAATCCATAAATCATTAATTTTTTTTCAACAATTGCTATATAAAATATCAATGCCATTTATATATATAGATGGCCCGAAGCGGATCAAGGAGGGCAAGGGGAAGAAGGCGTGAAATAAAATGTCAGTATGAATGCAATATGACAGATGCAAGAACAAGAAATTAAATATGAAGTTAGATGCGGCGGTAGTCCGCACGCATATACAAGTTAGTATGAGGTTAGATGTGGCAGTAGTCCACACGCATATACAAGTTAGTATATGAAAGCTAAATATGAAACACACGAAGATGAGGAACTGAATAATTTTTTATTAGAAAATAGATTGAAAACAAGAAGAGAAAAGAAGCGGAGCTGAAGAGCTTACAAGAGAACACTCAGAGCTTCTCTCTCTAACTTCTCTCTATGATTGAGTAAACTGAAGGGTGCCTTACAATGAGAATGATGCCTCCTTTTATAATTGAGGATTCTACTGTTTCTACAGTGTAGGTAAGCGTGACCTGAACTATAGCTACAGTACCGTAAAAGTTCGAATTTTGTTTTGGTGATCATAACTACATTTATGGGATTTTAATCACCACCTAGGCAAACTTCGAAACAATCTTCGTCACTTCGTTTGTCTTGATCTTGTTCATCACCTCCTTCTTTAGACGAGGACTCTTCGTCTTCTTGAAGTAAGCGAAGGATTTGTTGAAGCTTTCCTTTGATTGATTCTTTCGATTGGGAGGCTGCAAGGGCTGCCTGGATTTGTGCCTTCTGATTGAGAAACGAAGCTGTTTTTGGATTGGAGATCTTCTGATTATGAGGATTAGTTTTGAACCATTCTCTGACCTTTCCTGGATAGGCCATTGATGAATCAAATTGGGACCACCATTTGACATAAGCATGCCTCTGTAATATTGGGAATGATTTAGGGTGGTCTGACTTTGCATATTTGTATTGCCACGAGAATACCCAGGCTAGTGAAAAGATTGCGAAAAATTTTAACATTACAGGAACACATGTTTCCTAAACGTCAAATTTTGATTGAAAAATTTTATACCCTTCATCGGTAGGTGAGGGTAAGATTTCGGGGATTGGCCCAAAGAAGTCCCACCATTGGTAGAACCAATTTGGAAAAACATAATTTGATTTTCTTTTAAAATAGATTAGCCATGAATGTCTGTACTGGGCATTTTGAAACCAAAATACCTTAGTCCAAGCTTCCATGTAGTCCCAATAATTAAAACCTACTGGGTCATAGTTTTGAGAAAACTTTGGGTTTTGTTTAGATTGTTCCCAAATTGCTTTGGGGTCAAGACTTTGAGGATTTGGATTGTTGAATGGGTTATGAGGTCAGGATTGGTTTTGTCCTTGTAGTGTTTAATAGATACTGAGTCAGTATCTACTAAAATAAATTCATAAAATTGACGGATTTTATTTGGTGCAAATGGCTTGAAATGGAATTCAGTGGGAAAGAATTTTGGGATGACTTTGTTTGGTGAATTATCTCAGAATTCAGGCTCCATTTGAATAATGTTTGAATATTTGTTTGTGGACATGTAATTGGTTTGGGCCTTTTGTGTATTGGTAGTGATTGAGGATGTCTGTGGTGTCAAGACTATGGCTTTTTCTTTTGGTTTTTGGATGATTGTTTTTTGGTTGGCTACTTGGGATATTAGCTGAGCTAGGTCAATTTCTTCATCTGAGTCACTGCAGATGTCGGTCCAAGATTTTTTGTTAAGTTTAGTGAAACCTTGGTCTTGTAAGGCCAAGAGGGTTTCGATTAGAAAGGCGTAATCTGCCTTAGTCTGTTTGGCTTGGTTGATTGCTAGTTCATTAGATTGTTGGGCTGGATTGTTGGAGTGTTGTTAGGTAGATGACCCAGATTCATGATCCGATTGAGAACCTTTGGATGACCCTGGAAAGGCCAGGCGAATACCTCTGCCTCTGCCTCTTGAGGAGGCGATAATTGCCTTTTTAGGCATCTTGTGCTTGCTTGTCTCCCTGCAGATATTCACGTGTAAGAAAGTCAGGGAGAGAGTTTAAGTTACCCTTGATGTGCTCAATATCGAAATCAAAAACGCTTAGGATGGCTTGCCATCTGGCAAAAATTTGTTTTGATACAAGGTTTTTAACATCTTTTTGTAAGACTTCTTTAGCCGATTTGCAATCAACTCGGACAAAAAATTTTTGATTGAGTAAATCAGATTGAAATTTTGTGATGTATAAAACTATTGCTAAAATTTCTTTTTTGATGGTGGAATAGTTTTGTTGAGTACTATTCCAATGCTTTGATGTGAATGCAATGATACACTCTTTATCATGCAATTTTTGTTTTAAGATACCACCATATCCTAAATCAGATGCATATATTTCAATGATTTTGAATGCATGGGGAACAGGTAGGTACATACAAGGAAGATTGCGAACTTTGGTTTTAAGAAATCTGATGATCTCAGAATGTTTGTTTGTCTAAGGTGGAGGATTTTTCTTAAGCCTATCATGGAGAGGCTTAATAAGATTGTTAAGATTTGGGATGAATTCCGTGACATAATTAAGACATCCTAGGAACCTCTGGAGTTGAGGTTTGTTAAAGATATAGTCTGGGAACTTTTGTACAAATAAAATTGATCTTTCGATTGGGGTTATAGTTCCTTGGAAAATCATATGACCAAGAAAACAGATTTTTGTTTGGAAAAGGACAATTTTTGATTTAGAAACAGCAAGTCCGTTTTTTTGGATGATGTACATAAAAGTCTTAACATGTTTGAAATGTTCTCCTAAAGTTTGAGAGAAGATTAAGACATCATCTATATAAATGATTGCAAAGTTTGAATATGGATTAAAAATATCGTTCATGATTTTTTGAAATTCAGATGGGGCATTTTTCAGACCAAACGACATTACAATCCATTCATATTGTCCGAATGGAACAGTAAATGCAGTTTTATATTTGTCAGATTCTTTAATTTGGATTTGCCAAAACCCAGATTTCATATCAAATTTTGAAAAGATATTTGCTGAGTTTAGCCTATTGAGCAAATCTTTTTTGTTTGGGATAGGATAATGAATCAATTGTAAAGCTTGATTCAAAGGTTTGTAATTGATGACAAGCCTGGGGGTTCCTTGTTCTATCTCAACTTGCTTATTGACATAAAAAGCTGAGCAGGACCAAGGACTCTTACTTGGACAAATTAATCCTTTGTCCAGAAGATCTTTAATCTCTTTTTGACAATGCTGCAAAAGCTCCTCATTCATTTGAATGGGGTGAGCTTTTGTAGGGATTCGTGATTCTTTGAAATCTTTTTCATAAGGAAGATCCACAATGTGTTCTTTCCTTTCCCAGAAGGCATGAGGCAGATCTGAACAGATAGACTTTTCAATATGGTTTGAAAGATTTTTTATTTTATCTTGAATCCTTGGTTGGGAAAGTTGGGATTCAAGGATTTTGAAGGAGATTTCTTCTTTCAAAAAACAAATCTGTTTGGTTTTGGATTCAATTAGGTTTAGGGATTTCTGGATTGGTGAGTCTAGAAATTCAAAGAAAGTTTCCTATCCATCCACATAAGAGGTAATTCTAGGAAAATCTGCCATGTATAGATACAAAAGGATTATAAAAGGCATCCCCAGGACTACATCGTTTTTGATATCCTTTGCTATGATGAAATTGGTCGAAATCCTAAGATTACCCTTTTCAACAAAAGCATTGGATAATTTGAATTTGATATTTAGTCTTTCAGCCGTTATCGAGCTAAGACGTTCAGTAGTCTTTTCAAAATACTTTGTGGTGATCAGACCTTCTTTAATACAATTTGAATCTGCACCTGAGTCAAAAAGTGCTATGGTTTCAAGAACAAAATCTTTAACGACAATCTGGATATTAATACGACATTTCATAAAAGAAAATATGTTTATTATTCTCAATATTTCTTTTCCATCATTGTCGTTAGAAATTTCATTTTCTTGTTTTTCAGAAAACTCAGGATGGTTTATAAGAGAATCAAGTTCTTCATCATCAGGCTCTTCTTCTTGCATTAATTGCGAAAGAATGAGTTGATGATTGTCTTGATTTCTTTTGATCTCTCGGATTTCCTTTTTAAGGTTGTTGACCTTAGTATGGAGATCCTGAATGGTTATAGGACGAATAACTTATTTTTCTAATTTTTTAAAAATGGGTTTAACATCATATTTATTATTAAGGACAAGATTTTTGGGTTTCTTTCCCTTTTGTAAAGATTTTTTTAATTTCAAAAGAAAGTCTTTCTTTTGTTCTGGATCCTCAATAGCCTTTATAGCATCAAATAAGAGATCTTGATCTTTAGATAAAACATTAATTTGCTTGACATCAGAATCTGAGGATGATTCAATATCATCAATTTGGATATTATTGATATCATCCGAGGATTCTGGTCCAGAATTATCGTCTGAACTTTCAATTAAAAGATTGTTAATCTGTTCCTCAATCTGGGGGTCAAGGTTCATATTATTAATCTTTCCTTTTAACTTATAGTATTTGCTAACATGTCCTAGTTTTTTACATGTATAGCAAATAATAGGGTTTTTCTGGGGATACTTTTGGAAATTCTTTTGGAAACCTTTTTCATTCTTAGTTCTTTGAAAACTTTTTCTTGGTCTTCTGAAATTCTTTTCAGGATAAGGTTTAAAAACTTTTTGATTGGATGATCTTTTAGATTTCCTAGGGTGACAAGCAGGAAGACCAAATTGTTCACAGAAAGTTCCCAAATCAATACGGTTTTGTTTTTTCTCACGAGCAAGTTGCCGTTGGATCTTATCATCTTGACAAATCTTTAGAGCAACTTTTTGGATGAAAGAGATAATTTGGCCATAACTTAACGCATCATAGGGAATTATCCCATCCAGTTAAGCTACGAATTTTGTCCCTTACTTTATCTCCCAGGGATTTGGGAAGTCCGGCCAGGAATTTTTCCTTCCAAAAAGGTTGTTGACTGTCCTCTCTGGTATAGACCCTAGTAAGAAAGGTATCTTTGTACCATCAGAAGTCGGATAAAGTTTTGCATCTGAGATTGAAAAGTAATTCGGTAGAATGATCTTTCCAAAGAGATGGGTCACCGATGAAATGGCTTGCTATTGTGAAGACTAAGGTGTTAACAGCATCAGGGATAGGCTCCCCGTCATCACCAAGGATGGGTTTGTTTTGATCATTAACCTTTATGGCATAAAAGATTGATTGTTTTTGGTCATCAGAAAGGTAGTTATCCCACCAACCTTTGAGTTGACCGGAAAAACCAGAAACAATAACATTGGCTATTGCTTCCTCAGAGGTTTCGTGAGCAGCTTGATAGGTTGTCCCTACCATGGTCATATGCTGAAGCATACTCATGATATTGTATTCGGTTTTACCATCTATGTTCCATTCATAGACATTATTGGCATTGAAGCTGACAAAACCTAGTTCTCATTCTTTAAGAGCTAGGTCAGGAGCAGATATACGATTATAACTAAGCCCAGAGGGTTTGGTTAAACCCTTCCACTTAGTCATGGAATTGGTCATGATTGGGCTAACTTTGAGAGATGATTTACCTGAATCATCACTTTGATCTGAAGAGGACTCATTTGAGTCTTGGTTAAGAGCATTAATGGCTTTGGATGCACGAGTCTATATCCGAGATGTAGATTCACCAGAGTTTGTAGGAGTTTCAGGGACAGTAGTAAGACGATTTAAAAGTTGGTCAATCTTTTGCATGACTTCTAAATTGCCGGATTCTTGTTTTAAAATAGAAGTTTTAAGACTTTGTTTAGCCTTGCTACTTATTTTGAAAGGTTTAAAAAGTGGTTTTTCAATAGTTTTGGAAGTAGAGGCTTCAGGAGCTTTTTTCAAAGACAAAAGAGATCCTGAAGATGAAAGGTTGTCACCCAGACATTGTAAAAAGCTATTAGTATAATTTGATTGCTCAATGAGATTTTTAATATCTTTTGGGACGACAGCTTCATCTACATTTTTTGTTTTAAATGGAGAGGCCATAACCGGGTTATGTCCTTCCGTATTTGAAATAACAAAAGGTCCTTTTGGAGAAAACTCAGATCTGATTAAATTTCCATCTTTAACTTTCCATGTTGAAATAACATTTGCTGAAGGTGAAATCTTTTTTGTTTTTAAAAGGATAATCAATATTATTTTTGATAGAATAAGCATGAAACCATTCAAAGAAAGAAATATGCATTCTGACTTCATTGAGAAAATTGTAATATTTTTCTTTGAATGATGAGATTTGGGAAGCTGTATATGTACGTAAATACCATTCTCTATGGAGATCATACTCCTTAGAGTAAAGATTTTTACGTAGGACTTCTTTATTTATAACAAATTCTGTGCTATTCATGGGCACCATCATTCATAGAAGAATATGTTGGAGATTGAATAGATTTAGAAGAATATGTTGGAGATTGAGTAGATTCTAAATCAACATCATCATCAGTTTGATAAAATGGTTGAGAAATGTTTGATTTATTTTGTACCCTAGAAATGTTTATTTCAGAATGTACGGGTCTTGAAATTTTTGAAAACTGAGATTGAGAAGTCACAGAAAAAGATCTCCTTGCTGAAGAAAAATCATTAGATGTTCCTGCTTCAGATCTTGAAGAAAAAGAGTTTCATCTGTCGAAGAAGATCTCTACTTTTCCTGATTCATCTTGTTTTATCTCTCGCAAGAGAGGTGTTTGTCTAGGTTGCGTTGGAATGGCTCGATCAATTGACCATGACTGGGGAAGGTCAATTTCATCCCACTTAATGAGCCTTGGGACCGTGACGTTGGCCTTTGTCATGTCTGTGACAAACAAAGTGGTTTCACGGTCTTGGGATTTAAGAACTCTGGAATTACAAGTGTTCATGACCTTGTATTGAATCCTATAGATTAAAACGACTGGGATGGATCCTTCCTTCATGTTAAGACCATGAATTCGGATGTTTAGGAAAAGAGAGTCAAGGATGTTAACATCCAACAAACTGGCCATTTTGTTTGGGAAACAGTTGAAGTAGACCGGACCGTGTCCAAGGCTTGTTTCAACTGTTCCAATTAAGGAGTCTTGGAAATCATTGTGCCTAATGTCTCTAAGGCACATAAGGATGGAAGCATTCAAGCCTTATCTGATGAGAGCCTTGACAGCGACTTGGACACACCCTATATGAAGATATTTGTAGTGGCGGGCATGTTCTCTGACAGATTGCTTAGTTAAAAGATGGAATTCCTCACCGGAGTCAGGTCCTAGAGGAATATTGTTTTCAGTGGTTTTGATAATGTAATCAGACTTTCGTTTGTTGTCATTAGGGACATATAACTCATCTTGAGGGATATTTGGTATTTCCCAATTATCTATGGCTTGATTGATATCTTCGAAGCAAACTTCTTCTTTGAAGATGTTATGTTTGGGAGAAAGTTCCTCAGTCCGAGTTACTTTCTTAGTAAGAGGATTGGAAGAAGAATGGGGTAAAGAAGAAGATGATGAGGATCCCCAATGGAGAGACGTCTAGAGAGTGTTCGGAAGAATTTAGACATATTTTAAAAATATGATATCATTGCCCTCCTTTGGTTCAGAAAGAACATATATATTATCACTAAACTATCACTCAAATTTTTGGATCTGGGAATTATAACTCTTTTTTTTCAATCAATCTTTAGATCCATAGCCACCAGGAGTTCTTACGTTCAGATCTTATCACTTTCAAGAACATCGTCAAATTAGGACCATTCCAAAAAAAATGGTAAAAACTGGTTAAATTCGGTCAAACCAGCAAGAACCGGCAGTCAAAAACCAGTGCACGTACATGGTACACCTGTGTTGTTGAGCGCAGCACTGAGGCACTCTAGTGACGCGCATGTGGCCATTGTTTCTCTCTGAATCAATAACACTATAAGATCATCTCTAGTAGGAACTCATTCCAGTCCCTATTTTATGACCCACCTGTCATAAAAAGTAACTCCACATCAGCTTTTGCATCATAAACAGTAAATAGGAACTCAAAGCAAAACATATTTCTCTTCTCCATTAGGAGGAACTAACTTTAGTCCCTATTGTGGCCCACTTAATTAATTAAAATATTTAAAATTAATGTAATTATTTTTTTAATAATATTATTTAAATTTATAAATTTAAAAATAATTCACTATTAAAAGATATTAATATTAAAAAAATTCATATGTAACAATAATACACAATATATAATTCGGGATTACACTAATTTGTAAAATTACTTAATACAAAGAAAAGCATAATTAAGCTCTATAGTTGACGACAAGCATTGTGAAATTGCCATATGTGTTCAATCAAGTCCTCTTTCAATTGTCTATGCTGCTGCCTATTTCGAAGTTGGGCATTTCTTTGGAGAAATTGATGGTACGGTGCAAAATCTTCCTCTCCTAAATGAGGTTCTGATAAGCCATTTTCGACATCGTCATACTCTAAGCCTTGAGCAAAATTTTCTGCATAAGTGTCTCTTTCATTCTCAACAATCATATTATGCAATATAATACAAGCTCTTATTATGGTGCCAAGCTTCTTCTTTTCCCAAAAGCGAGCTGAACCACGTATAATTGCAAAGCGTGCTTGCAACACTTCGAATGCTCGCTCCACATCTTTTGTTTGCCCTTCTTGATACTGTGCAAATAACTTGCGTTTCTCCCGTTATGGCTTTGAGATTGATTTGACAAATGTGGCCCATTCAGGATAAATACCATCTGCTAAATAGTATCCTATAGTATAATTATTACCATTAATAATATAATTTACCTCCGGAGCACAGTCATTTAGAATATCATCGAACACTGGAGAACAACCTAACATGTTGATATCATTATTTGAACTAGAAACTCCAAAGAACGCATGCCATATCCAAAGGTCTGCAGATGCTACAACCTCAAGTATTATGGTTGCAACCCCACGATAACCACTCATGTACATACCTTTCCACGCCTTTGGACAACTTTTCCATTGCCAATGCATGTAGTCAATGCTACCCAATATGCCAGGAAAGCGACGACCCTCCGCCATTTGTACCAGGCGTTGTACATCATTTGGGATTTGGTTTTCACAAGTATTCATCCTTGAACACCGAAATGACACCTTCAACAAATTTTTCCAAGTATTCAATTGTAGTGCTCTCGCCTATGCGCACATAATCATCAACAACATCAGCTGCTACGCCATATGCTAACATCCGTATCGCAGCGGTGCATTTTTGGAGTGGTGACAAGCCTCTTCTTCTAGTTGCATCAACCCTCTGTTGGAAATACGGAGAGACGTTTGAGAGAGCGTCTACTATTCGAAGGAACACATGTCTTCTCATTCGAAATCTCTGTCAGAAAATGTCAGCATTATACACCGGTTCATCTGCAAAGTAATCTTGGAAAAGGCGATCATGTCCTGCTTCTCGATCTCTGTTGATCCATGTAAGAGGAGTTGGGATAGAGCTTCTATCAATATCTTCTTCTTCTGAATCTTCGAATAAACATTCATCGATCCAATGATCTATGAGTGTGTTATCTTGCCGTCTTTTTTTGCCATACAAAGCCTCATTAAACATATCATCAAAATTTCTAGCCATATCTTGAAATGTAATTTTTAGTACTCTTTCGAGGTGAGAAACAAGAGTTGAAATGGAGTTGCAGAGTCATTGATAGTTGATATTTATAAGTATGTCTCCAACAAGTACCTACTTCTCAACGGTTAGTTTTACAACGGCTACTTAACGGATAGTTTTGCAACGGCTAATTAACGGATAGTTTTGTCTTGTCTAAATTTAAAATGGCTAGTTTTGCAATGGTCACTTTCATGAACAATAACGGCACAATAATATTGACTAATTTGAAAAGTTACATCAGAAATAAATAAAACAGACTACATCACATACCAATAATATGCAATAAAAATAAGAACATATTACGTAACTCTACGAATACAAGGAACCATTAAGTAAACCACTTAGCGATTATTTTCTCACATGCAATCTCATAAAGAGCTCGTCATTTTTCACTCATTGTAGACGTGTCAGCATTAAGTATTTTCATATCCATTTCCCTTTCCATTTCCTTAGCCATCCTTTCCATTTCCTTTTCTTTTGCATTTATCTCCATTTCTTTAATATACCTCTGAGTTTGTAATTCTTGTTCTTTCATTGCCGCTTGAGTTTGTAATTCTTGTTCTTTCATTGCCACTTGAATTTGTATCTCCTTCTCCTTCATTGCCATAATCTTTGCTCTATGTTCCCTCTCCTCTTCTCTTTCTTTTTTCCTATCAATTAGTTCCTTTTCTCTAACATTCTTAATATCTTCCATGAGAGATAGTTTTTTAACAACCGATGATTTCTTTTTGCTAAGATCTTCAGAAATTTATGCTTTTTCCTTACTTTTTTCACTTGCTTTTCTTTGATCCTTGTGGGCGAATGGGAGAGTCCACACTGGGTTCGTCAGCCAACGGTGTTTCTGGTTTTGATGAGGATGAGTATGCTCTAGTTGCACTAACCTTGGTTCTCTTTGAGCCTCCACTCTGTGTAGGTAGTTAGCTTCTCCATTTTTCTCCAAACGAAGCATATTCTAATGCCTTTCAAAAGTCAATTTCTGACCATAATGTGTGGAATAAAGTTTATAGGCCAACTCCTTTATATCATCAGCATTCGAACCACTCTTTATGTTTCGACTAGCTTGATCGTAGCAACCAGCAAATTATGCAACTATTTTGTTGATCTTATACCATCATTTCTTACATGCAACTGCCCCCCTTTTTATGTCGGAGTTGAATTCCACACAATAACTATGAATTCGACTCCAAAATGTTTCGCCCTTTTGGTTGGTACTAACTATAGGGTCGGTTGAAATATTCAACCATGCACTAATCAACATCTCATCCTCTTCCCATTGCCAGTATTGAATACTATCTTGCCTACGATTTTTAATGTCATCTTCATTGAGGTCGATAGCATCTAATCCACGAGGGTTGGCAAAATCTGAATATTGTGAATTTGGACTACATTGTATCAGAGTTTGAAGGGATGGGTTAGAAGAGCCACCAACACCAGATAAGCTATGTCTCGATGCACTGAATTGAGTTGAAAACGGCAAGGATATTGGAGCAACATTTCTCATAGAAGGATTAAATATGGATGAAAATGAAAAATGTGGTGTTTGTGAATTTTAATTTTGTGGTTGGAATATAGGAAATTGATTATTATAAGGAGTTTGAAAATTAAAATTAGGAAGATTTTGTTGATTTGGATTTTGAAATGTATTCAGTAGTGTGAAGTTTTGATTTGTAATTTGAGAGTTTGAGATTTGAGATTGTTGGGTATTTGAAGTTTGAGAAAAGTTTTGTAAGTAATTGAAAAAAGAGTTGAATTGATTTGGATCCATTTTTCTGAACAAAAAATAGTAGAAGTAGAACTTTGATTTTGTAAAATTTGAAAGAAGATGAAGAAGAGTAGAAGAAAGTGTGAGAATAGAAGTGTATGTAAGCAGTATATATAGAGTAACAAAATATTAATTTATTAATAATAACGGTAACATAATAACGGCTAGTTTTGCAACGGCTAGTTCTGTAATGTGGTTAGTATTTCAAATTTCATACATAAAAATATACCACTCACCAAAAAAATTATTTTATAATATGTAAAAAATTAAAATTATTTTTTTATGTAAAAAAATTTAATTAATTATAATTTAATATAATAATATAATTAATATTTAATATTAATTTAATTATTTATATTAATTATAATTTAAATAATTAATATAAATTATTAATTAAATAGAATTATAATTAATAATAAATTAAATATAATTTAATTATTTAATATAATTTTTTAAATAATTATATTAAATCATTAAATCATATTTAATTTATAAATAATTATAATATTTAATTATATACGTAAAGTAAAATATATGTATAGTTAACATATATTATGCAACGTTTATCTTCTATATGTATATAAAATATTGTTAATTTTATTAATAAAATATTATTTATTTTTTTTAATTTAATTGTCACATGTTAGAATATCATTAATTAAAATTAAAAGAAACCAAGTCCCTCTAAGCAGGGCTTTGCTTGCTTTGAAAATTGTGATGAAACTCATCTTCAGTTTATTCCAACAATTAGTCTCCACTTTTTGTCAGACAAATAGTAAATGGGGCCTTCATTTATTCACCATTGGACATGCTCTAAAGGCTTATGCATATCATGGTAGAAACTATGTCGGACTAAGACAATGGCAACCAAGAATTTTGGAATTAATGACTAAAATATAGAAAATTGGGTATTGAATCTGTGATTTCGTGCTTGTTTGGGCGCTATTATTTTGATAAAAAAGATCTTTTTAAATGAAAAAATATCTTTTTAATTTTTTAGCGTGTTTGGCAAATTTCTAGTAGTAAAAGTAAAAGTACTAGAAAAATAAAAAAAAACATCTTAAGCTGTAATTTACATCTTTTTTAGATCTTTTTTCCTTAAAAAAAAAAAGATATTTTTCATATAATAAATAAACAAAAAGTACTTTTATATTGTTATATCCAAACATAATTGATAGATAAAAAGATCTTTTTGCATGAGATACCCAAACATAAAATTACTTTTACTTTTTCATAAGATATTTTAAAAAAAGATAACTCGAAAAAAGATCTTTTCTTAGAAGCTTACCGAAACAAGCCCTTAATGCCTCGGTTAAATACACTATATATCGGAATCAAATTCCAAATATCAGAAACAACTTCCTAAAAAAAAACCATTATAAGCACCTCTATAGTATTCACGTATATCTCGGCCATAATACAGGTCAGTTCAGGTTCCTATCAAATGGATCACAAACAATTCGAAAAGATCCTGTATAATTTCTTTCTCACCATGCAACGATAAATAGCGCCATTACAGCTATAGAGGGCATCATATACCAAAGTTAACAAAAAAGATAATAGTTTTCTGAATATTCTTGAGTATAAAGAACTGACTTGAGCGTCGGAGTCCTTTTTGCAGGTCGGATGCCTGGGTCAGAACTTTGAGGAACAAATAGATCATCACTGGAGCTCTGGGATTGAAGGTTACATCTGGTATTGCCGAGCTATTCTTCTAAGAGTAGTTCCAGAAAAGAACATTTTGGCATCCACCGTGGGGCCCGAAGATCCGTTTTCAATCTAAACTCACATCTTGCAAGTTCTTTTTTGTAATTCTTTTCTTTGCAAGAAACTGAATCATGACAGACCACTCTATGGCTCCACAACCACCTCTGACCCATGCCGAACTCCTGACCATGAACACTGCCCTACAAGCGGAAGTCCAGGAATGGCCGAGCTTTTGGCGACCAAGCAGAACAATGGCACTGAGAAGGATGACCACAAAAAGGCCAACAACGATGATCCCAATGAAGAACATCATTCTGAGTGAAACATAAAGACGGGCAGAATACCCCACAAAACAGAAAGACGGAGGATCAGGTTGTCCCTTCTCCGAAGAAATAATGAATTTCGAGATGCCGAAAACTTTCACACTTCCAACGACATTGACACCCTATAAGGGAATTGGAGACTCTAAAGTGCACATCATTAAGTTTGAATCCATGATGTTTCTTAACGGTGCCTCTGACCCTATTTTATGCCGATCTTTCCCTACTTTCTTGGACTAAGCTGCTTTACTTTGGTTTTCTAATTTGCCTATAGATCAATTTCAAGTTTCGATGAGTTTGCCGATTTCTTTATAAACAAATTTGCAGCATCCAAAATCTACGTGCGAGACTCAGACTACCTCAATATAATTAAACAAGGACAACACAAAAACTTGAAGGAGTACATGACACGGTTTGCAACAGCAACTATGGAGATTCCAGATCTCAATCCGGAGGTGCATTTGCATGATTTGGAAACACTGGCTAAATTCAGAGACAAAGCAACAAGCCAAATCGAGATCAAGGAATTAAGAGAGGCCAGAATGATGGAAAAACCAAAATCCCTCAAGAAAGATGATAGGTAGAATACCCGAGAAGGAAAGAAGTCGTTCAAGCTGACACCGAAATTCGATTCCTACACCCAATTCAACAAAAAAAAGAAGACATCATCAAGGAAATCTTGCATGCCAAAATCATCAAGACCCCCAGTAGAGCAGGGACGTATCAAGATCAAAAGTATGTTGACAAAAATAAGCACTACGCATTCCATCAAAAGAACGGACACACGACAGACGAGTGTGTAGTGGCAAAAGACTTATTGGAGCGGTTGGCAAGACAGGGACTGTTAGATAAATATGCCACCGGGAAAATGCAAAGAACTGGTAGGACTACCCAACAACCGAAGATCATGCAAACTCAGGCACAATTACAAAGAATAACGCTAGATGGTCGAACACAGATCCACCTTCGCCGGCAAGAAATGTCATAAACTATATCCCGGGAGGATTTGCATGCAGAGGACTAACAAACGCTGTAAGAAAAAGGAGCTACATGACCATGCTGACTCTAACAGAAGAGCATACAGAACCTCGGAATCCAGCAAGCTCGGTGCCGAATATAACTTTCAATGATTCCGACTTCCAATCCAAAATTCAGAACTTGGATGATGCCGTGGTCATTTCCGTCACCATCGGAGAAGCCATAGTCAGGAAGATGCTAATGGATCTAGACAGCAGTGCCGATGTGCTATTCTTATCAACATTCAGAAAGATGTAGTTAAATTCGAATAGTATGCAGCTTTCATCAGGAGAACTAGTCGGTTTCTTTGGTGAAAGAGTACCCATAACAGGTTATGTATGGTTGAGGACCACGTTAGGGGAATACCCCCATTAAAAAATGCTAGATATACAATATCTAGTAGTTGATAGTGTTAGCCCCTATAACATTATATTAGGGTGCCCATCTTTAAATTTATTTGGAGCTATTGTTTCTACTATTCACCTATGTGTTAAGTTCCATGTGCCAGATAACATCATCGTAACCGTACATTCCGACTACAAAGAAGCACGGCAATGCTATAATGCAGGGTTGAAGGTCTCACGACTAATCTAGACATAATCCAACGAGTCAACTTGGTATACAATGCTGATGATTTGCCAATGTTGGCAGAACTAGACCCAAGATCAGATAGAGAATGCCGACCAACACCTGTTGACGACCTTCGCAAGGTAATCCTCACTGACAATGAATCACGATACACTAACATCGGACATGCTTTGACGGTAAGTAAAGTAGAATGCCTCATCACCTTGCTTCGGGCAAATGCCTACGTATTTGCATGGACCCCTACAAACTTGCCCGGAATAGATCAAAATGTCGTATTCCATAATCTTGCCTTGGATCCAACAGCAAGTCTAGTTCGTCAGAAGAAGCACAACCTCAGAAAGGAATGGAACAACGCAGTAATTCAAGAAACTCAAATATTGTTAAATGCAGGTTTTATCAAAGAGATTTGATTCACCTCATGGCTGGCAAATATAGTTATGGTAAAGAAGAATTCGGGCAAGCGGCGCATGTGCGTAGATTTTACTGATCTAAATAAAGCTTGTCCAAAAGATTCTTATCCATTACCAAGCATCAATAAGTTGGTAGATGATACATCCGGATTCAAAATGCTTAGCTTTATGGATGCTTATTCAGAATACAACCAAATACTAATGCACCCCGAAGATCAAGACAAAACAACATTCATCACAGACCATGGTAATTTTTGTTATAAGGTAATGCCTTTCGGCCTCAAAAATGCAGGAGCAACATATTAGAGGTTGATGGACAAAGTCTTCTAAAGCCAAATAGGGTGCAACATGGAAGTATATGTCAACAATTTAGTTGCCAAGTCAGCCGATGAAGGAAGCTATCATTCCAACCTTGAGGAAATTTTTAAACAAATAAGGCGGTATAACATGAGGTTAAACCCCGAAAAATGTGCCTTTAGAGTCCAAGGAGACAAATTTCTTGAATTCATGTTAACTCACAGGGGAATAAAAGTAAACCCAGAAAAATATCGAGCAGTAACTGAAATGACATCGCCAAGTACTATAAAGGAAGTACAATAACTCATTGGACGACTAGCAGCTTTATCGCGGTTTTTGCCAGCAGCAGTCGAAAAATCTTATCATCTCTTCCATAGTTTACGGAAAGCACACAACTTCACATAGACCGACGCCTGTGAGCATGCATAAAATGATTTCAAAGGCATCCTCGCCTCCCCTCCCATACTGCGTAAACCCATACACGGTAATCCACTTTATTTATATCTTTCAGTTTCTACTCATGCTATTAGCTTTGTCCTTTGTCACAGAAATAGGGGCAGAACAACATCCAGTATATTTTGTCTGCAAAGTATTATAGAACGCAAAAGCTCAGTACCCAACAATAGAGAAACTTGCATTTGCCTTAATCATCACATCACGACGGCTCAGACATTACTTTCAAAGTCACAGGATTATAGTTCGGACGAATTAACCACTATGGCAAATATTAACACGGCCAGATCTGGCAAGCCGGCTTATCAAATGATCAGTAGAGCTATCCAAATATGATATCACATATCAAACACGTGGAACACTCAAGTCTCAGATATTAGCTGATTTCATTGATGAGTTCACCACAACCGATGACATTCACCCCATTTGGGAATTGTACGTCGATGGAGCTACAAATGGGATGGATGCAGAGCCGGAATCATTCTTAAAGACAATACTAGAATATGCACCGAACAGTCTATCACTTTGCTTTTCAAAACAAGTAACAATTAATCTAAGTATGAGGCCCTTCTAGCTGAGTTGCTCTTAGCCAAAGACACAAGCATTAAGCACCTGCAGGTTTATTGTGATTCACTATTAGTCATAGAACAGGTAAACAACAATTTTCAGTACGAGATCCCCTTCTCGAACAATATTTGACCATGGTAAAAAACCTAATACATCTTTTTCAAACTTTCAAGATTAATCATATACCTCGAGAGGACAATAATAGGGTAGATATCTTATCCAAACTAGCTACTTCTAAAATCACAGACACAACACCAATTTTATCACAAGTAACGCTTGGGGAACCAAGAATATGTAGTATCCATGTCTTTTCCTTGATAGCCGAACCAGATTGGCGGACACCATATGTCTAATATTTAAAAATAGGAGACATCCCAGCAATCGAGGAGAACCCAAAGCTGTTCAAAAAGAAAGCAAGCGATTTCACCATTATTTGGTGATGACCTATACAGAAGAGGGTTTTCTAGGCCATTGTTAAAGTGTGTCGGAGCGGAAGATTCCCACCTCGCCATGGCAAAAGCATATGAAGGAATCTGCAGAACACACGTCAGAAGGCGAAATCTAGCAGCAAAACTACTACACACAGGCTATTATTGTCCCATGTAAAGACTAAATGCATGAGGAAGGTGCAACATTGCGACTACTGTCAGAAATGTGCACCAACTATTCATACTCCAGCCAAACTGTTACACACCTTCGAGGTAGCATGGCCTTTT
Organism: Arachis ipaensis; assembly: GCF_059453495.1. Classification (NCBI taxonomy): domain Eukaryota; kingdom Viridiplantae; phylum Streptophyta; class Magnoliopsida; order Fabales; family Fabaceae; genus Arachis; species Arachis ipaensis. The sequence goes on from NC_142438.1 coordinate 91,685,710, forward strand.
TACAAGTAAGGACTTGACATTCTTAGGCCTTTTCTGGTATCCAGAGGTCAAGTAATTACTAGTCGCTATGGATTACTTCACAAAATGGATAAAAGCCCAGCCGCTAGCAAAGATAACCTCGGATAAGGTACAATCTTCATATGGAAGTCCGACATATGTAGATACGGCTTGCCAGGTGATATTGTTACTGATAATGACAGACAATTTACTGATAAAAGCATATCATCCTTTCTAAATAACCTCAATATAAAACACCATTTTTCTTCTGTTGAACACCCACAAACAAATTGTCTCGCCGAGGCTGCTAACAAAGTTATTTTGCAGGCCTTCTGAAAAAAACTAACCAATGCCAAGGGACTCTGGGCCGAGCTAATCTCAGAAATCTTGTGGAGCTATAACACCACACCACATTCAACAACTAAAGAGATTCCATTCCGGCTCATGCATGGAGCAGAGTCAATCATTCCCATGGAAATTTCACAAGGATCACTAAGAACTGAACTAACAACTGTTGAGGACAATGACCAGACAAGAAGAGCTGAGCTGGACACTTTAGATGAAGAACGCACTTTAGCAAGACTTCGGCAATAGGCAATGCAAATCATCGTTAGCTGAAAATACAACAAAAGAGTTCAACCGAGAACATTGCAACTGGGAGACCTTGTTCTAAAAAATATAGAAGATGTTCATAAACTTCCTTGCCTGGAAAAGCTTGCCGCCTCATGGCAGGGACCATTCCGAGTATTAAAAGTACACGGATGAGGAGCATATCCATACAAATACTAAAAGGAACTGAGCTTCCAAACACCTGGAACATATCCTCTCTATGTTTTTATTACATGTAAAAGACGAAGTTGAAAGGTACTCTTTTTCCTACCGTCAAGGTTTTTTCCCACATAAAAAATAAGGGTTTTACTCGGGGAGATTTTAATGAGGCCATTCACTTCACACCTTCCACACTGGAAGGTATTGTCACAATTATCCATGTCCAATAAAGCACTAACGTTATCTATCCCACAATTTGCCACAATTACATATGCAAACATATATCCATCAGGCAAATATCAATGTTTCTCAAAATGAAGGTGTACAAAACACCACAACAATCATTCAAAATGTACAAACCAAATAGCATTGTCAAAAGTGCTACCAAACAAGTTACATACTATAAACACTACAACTTTCTATGTCAATTATTTTTCTGAACAGGCCCACCATTCTCATCTTCCGCTTTCTCACCAGCCTCATCATCTACTAGTTTTCCATCAACTACTATTTTTGTAACATGAAGACTCCCAACATCAAAGCCAGGAGATAAAGCCGTCACTTGACTTACTGCTCGGTCAAAGCCTGCTGCAAATATTTACAGCACTTCCTCTTCCAATTCATGTACCATGGACGTCAGTTGTCCCTTTTCGTTGTCAACGCTCTTAACTTGACTTTGTAATACTCGGATTTGCTCATGAAGCTTAGCCATGTCTAGCTCCATATTTTTCATCTTTGCCATAACCTCGACAGTAACCCCATCTCTCTTTTTCAGCGATTCCTCTAACTCCAGAACTCTACTTGCATTTTTTCTTTCCTCATCTACACACATCTCAGTTGCTTGACCTAAACACAGCATCCTGGCACCTATAACCTAAGACGTAGCCAAAAGGGTTCTGTAAATAACTATCTTAATGATTGCATTATGTAAAAACAAATAATCAATCAATACCTACATATACTGCCCAATCGCCTCTTGCCCGACCTCTTTCAGTATAGAAACATCGGCATGATGATGACCCACTTTGTTGGCAAGCTCAGGAAATGGAAAATGCTCACTCCACACAGAACGGGCACTAACACCCCTGGAAAAACCATGAAGGCGCAACTGTTTTTTCCAACTTATTATCTATCCCAAAGTCCAACTCAGTAGCAGAAAGAACTTCCAGAGATGTCTTTGAACCCAGATTTTTCCTTTTTAATGGACGAGCACTTGATTGGACAGCATTGATACCTGTGCCCTTTCCCACAACCGTACTTGGAATCTCTTTATCACCTTTCTTCTTTTGGTCCAAAAATGACCTCATCTGTGCCGATGATAAGCTCAAAACCTTTCCACCTACAACAAATGACAATCGATGACAATCTAGAAATACAACCATCGTTCAAAACCACTTTGTGTAAAAAATTTACCAATATAACTTCCCAAAGCTTCTTTTTCACCATCAAATTTTAACAGTTTAGAAATACACAACAATTTTCCTGACGAGAAATATTCTATCAGGTATTCCAACACCAAATTCTCTTCCTCGTTTCTCCTGGGCACATCTAAAATTTGCATGGGTTCGAGACACCAATATAAAAGAAACTTTTCTACCACCTTGTCATCCAGGTAAAATGGATAAACAGATTCAGCAGATCGTACTTTTACAAACATCTCTTTAAAACTTTTAAAAGACTATTTGTCTAGCAGGAAGAGAGCTCGACCAGGGTAACTACTAATATTTACCCAAAACCCCCTACGTACTCCTTTTGACTGAAACAAAAAAAAAATACATTCAGAGACGGAGGAGTCTCCAGGAACTCCATCAAACACTCATAAGCCCGAAGGAAATCCCATGAATTTGGGTGAAACTGTGACGGAGCACAGTTCAACTGTGTTAGCATTTTGCATTCAAAATCAGTAAATGGGACTTTAACACCTAATTCTGAAAAAAAACATATGTAAAAATAGAAATAGGACCAATTTCCCCTTTTCTCGCCTACTCTATCCTCACCACCACAGGGAAGGAACTCTACATTTACTGGTACGTCAACCCTAACATAACTAGAAGAAGAAAGTTTAGAAATTTTTTCCACATTATGATACAGAGAGGCACGACACTTGACATCCGCATGCACCCATGCATAGAGGTCATCTTTCACTTCCACCACCTTATCCTTTTTGTCTTTTGCCATAGTAAAGAAGAAGAAAAGGACAGACAACAATGATGGTAAAACAACACTAACTTTTGGAAGTCATCTTTTTTTTTTCACTTGGTACAGATATGACTGACTTGCCCAAATGTATGTTCCCAACGTGTGAACCAAAAGAAGGGTAATACAAATCATCACAAGCCCACTAAACACATAATCTGCACCACTAACAACTATCAACCGTTGGATTGTGAAAACTGTTCACCTACTTCAAAAACAAACGAGCGGCTCTGATTCGCTTAGCTTAACCACATAAAAATAATTATTACATTAATTACATAAAAAATTATGTAAATGGTTGACATTTCCTAGGAATAGTGAAAGAGTTTTGAAGTTCTCCTTATTCGCTCCTCTCGTTTCACTCGATTTTACGCTAACCCCCTTAAAGGGAAACTCTTCAGTCTACAACAAACAAGTGTCTTTTTTGGAACTCCCCCTGTAGGAAAGCCAGTAAACTAAGGAATCACGCCCTTTTTTTTATTAATAAAGTGGGCTTAGTATCCGTTCTGTCCTATGATTTAGAAGCAGTTGATTTAGCATCTCGATGCAGTCCCCATCCAGCACTTAACCGACGAAAGAGAGGGGAATGCAGCCCCCGCTGCCATATGAGTCGGAGACTATTATAGTTTGACTCTTGTGGGAAATTCTACTTTTTTTGTTTTGGCGATAATCACTTCTGGGAGGTTGAATCCCAGGTTCCACCACAAGAAAGAAGGACAATTGGTAGTTCCCTACGAGGAAGTGCTGCCAAACAAAAAGGGACTAGTCTACATCGGCCGGGATTGGAAAAAAGTCCTTCAAGTCTTCTAAGATCGGATTCAATCGATTATTCGCATTCAACTTGAACAATTCTTGTGACAACAGACGGAATTCCTTCGTTCCCTTTCTCAAAGGCAATAGGAAGATATCGATTTCGAACAAAAAGGCAATCTCGAGTACAAGCCAAGGAGAAAGACAGCTGAACAAGACCCTGCGGATAAGAGAAGAGTTGTGATTAGATTAGCACTCTTTGTCTTCCAGATCACCTAATAGACTGGCCTTACTTAGTTACTCTCCCCAGGAAGAGAAGAGAATCCAGGGGAAGTCGAAAGAGAACTTACAGGTTTTCCTCAAAGCTCACAGCTAGTCCCATATATGATAAGTACTACTAAAGACAAAACGAACTTCTAAGATAAGACTAGAAGAAACCTGTCTTCTCCATCCCTTAGGCCAAGCTTCTAAGTACTTAGCCAACGGATACGAATTCGAAAGAAAGGTAAATCTCTGAAAGGCCTTCGCAGAGCGGGGGGAATACTTTTTTTTGTGGTCTTGCACATGGAAAAGTTAAGTATTCTACGCAGGCTTTATTTACCGGAATTTTTGCTTCAAAGAATGCTTTCAAGCTAAGCACGGATAGCTTTATTTGACAATTAGTGGAAGTCGGGTATGCCTATTCAACATAAACTAAGGCGCTGGGTAGATCGTAGATTGCCGGGTATGAATTAGATTCTAAGTCGGAGAATGCCAATGAAGAGGGCCTTCTTACAGAATATGCTGTTTTGAAAGTTGCCCATCGCCAGCTCTCCTCCGGGCGGGCCCGCCCAAAAGACTCATTTTCTAAGCCTTCGGACAAGATTATTTTTCATAAATGAACAAACAATGGATTCTCCACAACAGCCAAGAATCCCTCCCAGAGGGGGTGTAATGGCCCCGCAGGGAAAGCCCCGCAGGGAATGTCATGTAGTCAAGTGAGGGTGGGGTTCCCGAGCGATAAAAGAAATTGTTAGAGGAACAAGAAAAGCATAGATTTTATTTACTCTAAATAGCCAGCCTTCGTATCAGCCTTAGCCATTCAAGCAGTCCCTAGATGTTTAACAAGTAGGGTCTTTTCAAAGGTTTAATTCTTGACTATTAGAAAGGCTTGGTTATATCGAATTACTTTACCTTTACAGAGAGAGCTCGTGAAAGACTTTCCATTTCAATATCTGTTAATTTCTTTTTGAATTGATTCCTAACAGGATTGGCAAATGTCACTGTGCGTAACACATATACTTGGAAGTGGAATTAAGATAATACCCTTCCATCTTTCTCTTTACTTACTATTCAGTGTATTACTAACCTCGTGAAGGTAGTGATGGAAGTCAGTCGTTTCCCTTTTAGCATTAGGACTTGATGCATATAGCCGTTTACTTTGACTTTGAGCACAAGACATTTTAGAATGCTTTCTTTTTATTGAAGATTGAAGTTGACTAGCGGACATTCCTGTGGGTAAGGAACTATACTCACTCATATAACTTTCGATTAGACTCGCTACATCTTTCTAGAGTTCCAGGTAAACCACTCTTTTATTACGCTCGCTCCCTTAGTCTCAGTACCGAGTACCGATCCGATAAGAGATTGAAATGGAATTGAAACATTCTTACAAAAGTCAAGACAAGAGGGCAGGAAAGACTGATTCAAAGGCTAGGCAAAGGGCAAAGGTGGTGCCCCTACGAGAACTGGCTCTCTATATTAAGATTAAGCAAGATAGATGTGTTAGTGGCATCTTCTTCTAATTCCTATGATTCTGCAGATTCAAATCCGTATGTTATGTATGATTCAGTGGATGAAAGATCGGATTATTATCTTTAATTAAGCATCTCTTTCATCTTCATTTTCTCTAGTGGTATCTGCTGCTTAAGATTTGACTTTTGCTTCCAAAACGGAAAGAAAGGTAAAAGCCAATCCTACGTCCAGGTTTTCGGGACTTTCTTCCCACAGGTTATTCTATACTATACAATTTCTGAAAGAGAGGACCACTCGGGGAGATGAGTCAAAGCTTTCTATAAGATACCAAAGACAGGCGAAGCAAAGGAAAGAGAAAGACTAGCCTGCGTAGTATTACCAGGCATACCTCTCCTAGTGTTTTTCAACCCTGAAGGGAATGAGCAGCTAGCTAACTCGAACTAACCATCATATGGATCCTCAAAAGCATGGCTTGCTTGAATTCTCCGCAGAGAAAGAAAGGGATCAAAGAAACCTACGATGTATCCTCAATCTACCTACCGAGGTATTTCAGCCTTTCAATTATGATTCTTCTCCCGGGTAAAGAACCAGCGAATGAAGGCTCCGTGGCGGCATCGGAGCTGCCAATAAGCCAATCCGTTCCCAGTGACCCATCTAATTGATTCGATCCAGTGCAGAAAGAAGCGAGTGAGCGGCAAATGATCCCATATAGGAACAGGCGCTGTCTCTCAATCCCAATTTTCTGTTTCCCCTACTACCTTAACTTCCAATTAGATCGGGGGCAAGCAGTCATAGGTTTCACTCCTACTCCTGGTATGCCTTTGATAACCTGCATTCCCCAGAAGAGGTGACTCAAAGCAAAGTCGAAGTTTCCTGTCCTTCTTGTAACACGCCTTCTTGCTTTCTCCTTTGAAGGCAATCCTCCCCCTGAAATGCGAAACTCTTCAGTCTACAACAAACAAGTGGGAGAGGCAGGATTCGAACCAGCGTAGACATATTGCCAACGAATTTACAGTCCGTCCCCATTAACCACTCGGGCACTCTCCCCTTCCTGGGCCGAGGCCCCCCTCAATGGGTTCTAAGAAGGAGGGCTGAATAAAAGCTTATTGATTTGGTCACCTACTTATTAGATGTAATTTTGTTAGGCTACTACTTTTCCCGGTTCTTCCGTGAAGTGGGAAAGGAAGTCGGAGCTTTTCAAAGAAATGATGTCTATGGATGTCCACAGACTCCTAGGCTAGAAGGTGAATGGTATGGTTTGCTCACCCTAAGCAACTTAATAAAACTCGTATAGAAACAAAGGGCTTGCTTCCGCATAAGATAAGAATGGTCTGGTGTCCCAGTTCATTCGGACCTGTAGTTAGCTCAGCTTGAGCAGCACTTTACAACCGATAGCACAAAAGAGAACAACGGGAGGCGAGCCCTACCTATTAGGATAGGATTTTGCGTGCATTCTTCCTCTTCTTATTCTTATGAATCTTCTTTGGAGTTCCTAATAAAGACTCCACTCACTATTCTATTTAGACTTCCTTTATCGTGGGCTTTCGAGCGAGGAAAAGAAGGAGGGAAATTACGTGTGATGACAGGTTCACCTATCTTATTTACGCTATTTCCTTGGTGCTCTCATACGAATCAAAGGCTGAGCCTGGAATGGAAAGAGATTCCCTCTTGTGGAAGGCACTAACTCCTTTTATTAAAATATTCATAAAGAAATTCCTGTAATAGTGGATGCCGCAGGAATGAAGGTTTACACAGACTTGTTGAGCTGAAAGCGAGCCTGATTGATGATATGGTTTAGGCCTTAGAATGGCCTATAGCGCATAACAGAAAGAAATCTAGCTATTGCCTTGATCCTTTGGTCTGCTCGGGTCATTCCATTGATACGCTCATCGGGCTCGTCGTTAGGGCTGACAAGGAGAGGAATCATTCCCATCGAATCTCTTCTCCCAGATCTTCTTTGTAGTCCAACTTGGTATATGTAAGAATTCATGCTCAGTTGGGGGAATAGTGTGACTTGGCTGCTTTCTTCGAAAAATTTATTATTCTTTTTTTCCTCTGTTTTGTAAGTGAACGAAAGGCTAACATAAGCTAGAGTGGAACGATTTACTTTTCTATCTTGATGGCTAGAAAGCCGTCCGGCCCTACGTTCCGGATAAGCTGGATAAGCAGCATCTCAGAAGGAAAGTCTCAACCCTTTGCTACGAAAGTAGGCTATTCTTCCCAGAGAAAAGGTTTCATATCATATAAAGGTTTGGCACCTAGTTATCTTTATTTAAGTCGGCCTGACTCGGGCTAAGTTAACAACTAGTTGACCTTTCCCAATGAAACTTCTTTCCCTGGAGCAACTGAAAAAAGACCGGGTATGTCTGAAAACCTGAAACGGATTCGTTAACAACATATAATAGATATACCCCAGATACCATTTGAACCAGAGCTGAAACCTTTCGCTTCGCTCTAGTGACTACGTTCCTCGAGCAGGGAGTGGTCTTGTCTTTCCGGGGGCAGCCCTTGAGACCACACCATCTACGACCATCATACATAAGACTTTGGGCCTATCTCTAGCTCTAGATAAAGGCTCTCTCTATCTAAAAGGGTAGTGAGTTACTGTCGAAGTGTCAGGCCTTTTCGATTGATCAAGTTTATCCGTCATGTCTGGCTGTGATACAATTGGCGGGAAACTCCGGGTGGGGCGGTCAACTCACTTACTTAATATAGTATCTCCTGGATTAAGGGAGACTATACCCTGTGCAATGACTTTTCCGCTTTTGCATCTACCATTACTGGCAGTAAAGCCTCCATCCAGTAGATCTTAAGCTAGGATTCTCGAATGGGGAGAGCTACTCCCAGAAGACTAAGACTGCTATTATCAATATAAAGCATAGATACATTAGAGCTCGCTCTTCTCTAAGACCATCTCAAGGTCCTCTATTTCCAGCTAAAGGAAATAGAGAGTCTAAGCCCTTGTCCCTTTCTCTCCCTGCTTGCCTCACCTAAAAAGCCTAAAAAGGCAGGAGGCTTAGCTACTAGTCCGAAAGCCAGAAGCCGAAGGAAAATGAGACTCGCTAAGACTAGGGAAAGAGCGGCTAGCTAACTAGCTGATAGAGATGGCAGAGCTCCTTTCTCACTAAGAGCAGCAAAGGCGAATACCACTACCTTGGCTCCCTCCTTTGCTGATAGAGCGCCATAAGTCGGATGCAGGGGCCTAACCTAATAAGATCGGCAGAGGGGAGATGGTTGATAGCTTAGGTTTAGCAACAAAATTAGGGATGGGGAGCTCCTTTCATATTGTATCAGAATGACAAGGCAAAAGATATGGGCTGAGTCTAGCTTGGGACGAGGCTTAGAGAAAGGTAGTTTGCGAGAGAGATGGCCAGGCAGTTCTTAAGATCAGCAACTCGGCGGATAGAGAGCTTGAGCCCAATGGACTTCTTATTGATGAATCTCGTGACCTCTTAGCTAGAGACTGGGAGAGAGGGGAATTTCTGCGTAGATGGACTTGCCAAGCTAGGACTTCATATCAACTCGGTACAGTCTTCAGAGATCCGCCAGAGTTCATTACTTCTTTACTCTTTTCAGATCTAGTGGGTCTTGCCCTCCCACCCGGGCTAAGGTTCGGTCTAGTCCTTTTTAAGTTAAGGCAGTGTAGTAGATTACCTTACTACATTTAGTAACTCAACTCAAATGCAACTCTACCTTCAGCCAGAAGGAAATTAGAAACTTATTACCAACGCGGATTAGCTCTTAAGACTGCTCCGCTCACTAGGATACCGTCTTACGCTGTACCCGGTCTCAGACCGGACAGCACGAAACTACTCTCTAGCTCTTTCTGTAGCTAATCGAGGAGAAGTTCTCTAGACATCCCTGGTTGTTACCATTTTAGGAAGTCAACTCTTGCCACTCCTACCTCAGGTTATCCGGTATCCGAAAATTCGATCCTCATAGCAGGAAGAAAGGGGAACTCCTAGCTTAAAAGCTCATAGCTGCGGCTGCCCAGCTTTCCTTATAGCCAATCCCGTGCCCAACTCTTGGGTTTTTGAGAAGCTCACCCCCATCGCGATTTGGGAACTCACACAACATCCTTAATCGAATGGCACCACTGCAAAACTGGAAACCTAGAAAGAACACCTTCCTAATCTCAATGAAGAAAGACTTTCCAGCAAGCAATCAAATAGGTTCAAGCACCTCTACTTTCAGGTTCAGGCAGTTCCTTTATTGAAGTTTTTCGGGTAGAGGGGCATGGATTGAATCTTCTTATTAGCCCCTGATCCCATCCTTTCTTCTCTTAAGATCTTTCTAGTTAAAAAGTCCTTCTTCTTTAATCGGTCGCACCAACTTGTTCCCGCTTTGGGATGGGAACTAGGTTGGAATTCAAAGAAAACACATGCGAAAGGCAGCGTGATGACAGTTGATCTTTGGCTTACTTACTAATTGTGGGCACGAAACGGAAATAGAGAAGTTAAGCAAATAACTAATTGGCGTGGGGGAGGAAAATCCTCTTTTGCACATCCTTTAGTTTAGTTGGGCTAAAAACTTCTCCGCTGGGTCGGAAGCCTTTGAGTGTACAAGGGGTACAGAAAAACCTTACCTGTTCGAAAAAGAGAATCTTGACCCTTATTTCATAGGGCTGGGAATGGGAACAAGAAGAATCGCTAACAACCAGAAAGAGGTCCTTTTGGCTTTTTTTCTCTAAGTAGCTTTGGTAAGCTATTGCCTTACCAACTAACTAATAAAAGGAGTAGTAGTAGCAGTCGCCCCTCCTCGGGTGGATTCCCCTTTTTACTCCTAAAACGAAGGATCGAAAGAAATCTCTCGTACTTTTTTTTCTTTAGTACTAAAAAGGCGAGCTTTCCTGGCATATCAGATGCCATTTCACCAGCTTCATTATCTGACTTCTCACCTGGGCTAAGCCCCGAACTTGGGACTACATAAAAAAAAAGAAAATCCCTTCCCATTAGCAGAGTACGAGTCGGGAACATCAAGAAAAACCTAAGCTCGCGCCTTGGAAGACAATAGACTTATTGGTACCTAGATAGCGCCTCCTAACACGGGAAAGAAAAAGCTGCTGGGTTACGGACAAAAAATACTTATTCGAAAAAAAACCAGATTCCGTAGACTCGAACGCGACCAATTAACAACACTCCATTCTAGTCTCAAGATTTGGAACATTACAACCATATTGCCGATAGCGCTCTTTTCGTTTTTTGTCCCATCATCTGGTAACCGCCGAATGATCCACAAGAAAGGTGGCAGGAATCAAACCTAGCTTGTGTAGCCCCCTAATGGTTTAGGTAAGCAAGCCTCCATAGCTTTCTGCGCCCCAACGGCGCCTTTCCTTTCGATCATTCAACTAGGTGTGATATACCAAATTCCAATTCTGAGAATGTCTTTCTAGAAGGGTATAGGACTGACAAAACAACCTCAACCGAATAAGCCGAAACCACAGAAGGATAAGAAGAAAGGGCATAAAGCTAAGCAAAGGAAAGCTATTTCTCGCGCAACGTGCCACTGATGTGTGCCCTAAGGTGGTTAGTTACCAATGAAGACGTGAGTCGTCGAATTGGATCTGTACAATTTCTCAATCCTGACTGCTGCTTGTTTTATAGTGCGTACAACTATCGTCCGCAGTCAACCTTACTTCGGTACAGAGGATTGATGTGTCATGTTCCTAACCATAGGATTGCTCCACTAGAGAGGTCGGGCATTCATTACTACAATTACCAGCATCTCTTCTTTCCCTGCTCCAATATGAGTTGAGATTCTCAGAGTTTAGAGTAAAGTATGAGTAGAATGTCAGAGGTCTTCTAGGGTCACTCTCCTCATTTATTCAATGCTTTGGAGGAAGAGGGGCAACAGACAAGGAGAGCACTTGGCATGAATTAATGTAATAAGTGTAAAAATAATTACACGTTGATGCATTCAAATGGTTGCACGTTGAGCTTGGGAGCTACTAAACTTACAACGCTCCGAGATATAAGTGTCGTAAAAACCTCAACTTGCTCTCAACAACCGCAAGTCAAGCTTGGAGGTTATGGTCCATACTCAAATAACTCGGTCAAATACACTATATCTTGGAACCAAATTTTAAATATCAGAAATAACTTCCTAAAGAAAAACCGTTATAAGCACCTCTATAGTATCCGCATATATCTTGGCCACAATACAGGTCAATTTGGATTACTATCAAATGGATCACGAACAATTCGGAAAGACCCTGTATAATTCAGTTCTCACCATGCAACGATAAATTGGGCCATCACAGCTATAGAGGGCATCAGATACCAAAGCTAACAAAAAAGATAATAGTTTTCTAAATATTCTTGAGTATAAAGAACTGACTTGAGTGTCGGAGTCCTTTTTGCAGGTCAGACACTTGGGTCAGAACTTTGAGGAACAAATAGATCGTCACTGGAGCTCTGGAATTGAAGGTTACATCCGGTATTGCCGAGCTATTCCTCGGAGAGCAGTTCTAAAAAAAACATATATATATATATATAATTATTTTATATTTATTTAATTTAATTTTAATTTTATACTCACTTTTTTTAATTTACAATTCTTAAGAATTTATACAATTATTAAAATAAGTATTAAACATTTTAAAGATTTATATATTAAATTGTTAGTGAAGATATGTATTTTAATTTTAGATTTTTAATTATTTTATATTTCTTATTTACGTGAAATCAATTTTATCAATTCAACTAGTAATTTATCGATTAAACTAATAAATTAATAACTTGATCGGTTCAATTATCAATTCGGTTTTGACAATTATGAAACCAACATAAGCGGTTTAATAGCATGAGATTAAAGTTAGTCACTTTCAAAGAATCTTGTACTCACTCGTTATTGTGTGGACTTGTTCAAAAAGCTCGCTTCTAGCATGTAAGGACCCAACTCGCATTTTTGATATGACAACATATCTCCTCATCCATGAAGTTAATTCCGGCAAGGTCATGTTCAGTGTGGAGCTTGGCCATGGTTGGAGATTGCCTTATGAAATACCTCGATATTTAACTTTCTTCACTTGGCTTTGGTTTTTCTATTATATATAGGCAAAAAATTCGATGGTCCTAAAATGGTTGGACCATTAAATAGTCTAATAATAAAATATATTTTTTAACTTTTTAATAATTATTAAATAGTTTTTATTTAATTTTATCTACAAATTAATTCTTTATCTATTATTTAATTTAAAATTTATTTTTTATTATTTTATTATTCATCTATCTTGTCTTTAGAATTCTATCTTAATTTTTTTTCAATTTTATTTCAATTTAGGTACTCTAATCTTATCTTTTTAATATTAAAATTAATAATTGGTGCATAATCTATAGTCATTTGTATTTCAATTTCCCAATTCTATAATTGTGATCATCTATCAAATATCCTTGATTATCAATTTGTTCACCATTTTTGTTCATCATCTTATCCATCTCGTTGATTTTCAATTTGTTTATCATTAATCAAACTTCGCAGTTACAAAAATTGTAATCTACAGAGATTCAATCGATTTCTTCATTATAGTAATTGATTGGTTTGTGAAAGTCCCTTTTCATGGTCATAAAATAATCGATTGTTTTACTACAACAATGACTGAAAATATATATTTTTTTCTTTAAAACAATCGATTGATTAGTGAAAAATATGTGTTTTCTTTAAAACAATCGATTTCATGAGTTATTTAATTGATTGGTTGAGAAAAACAATTGATTGATTAAATTATCCAATTAATTGGTTGGAGAAAATAATTATACATACTCAGAAATTTTTTATTATACAAACAACCAATTATTTGAGAAGATTTATTTAAAGATTCATTTTAATTTTTTTAGTGTTATATGATCTAGTTTATTGAATAATTTTTTTTATTGGACAGTTTTAAGATGTCAAATATATTTATAGGCCCTGAGATGGATGAGCAGTATGAATCCAAACAAGATTTAGGAGATAATTTTATTGAGGGGAGTATTTTTCTGAAATTGATCCGTAAGAGAATATCCTTGAAGCTGCATATGCCATTGATTCCGTGCAAGACCCATTACTGAGATTACTTGGCAGACCCATTACTGATAAAGTAAGCAAGTCATGTATTAATTAACTTGTAATTGATTTTTTGGACAATCTATTAATATATTTGGATTATCTTTCAAATTCTTGAATTAGTGGCATTAAGGTGCACTGATGAGCAATCTGATATAAGTTTCAAGACAACATAAAAACTTCCATCGAGATTTGTGATATGCTCAATAACACCTAACGAAATAACTTTACTCATTATAAGTTGTAAATGTAATGCTAATAAGTGCTATGTTTTATTATATACTAATAGTTATATGAATCCATTAATGTTTGTAGATAGATGTCTACAGCGAGGTAGATTTAAACAAGAAGATGTAGCTGTATGTTTATAAATTTATGCAACCTACTGCTGATTTGAAATTTTTTGTCTACGCTTTAGGATATATAGTTTTTCCTTAGCAATATACATAACACTCACGTTAAAATTTTATGGTTTAGATATATATTCCCATTCAAGAGGATGACAATTGGTATCTAATGGTAATTTCTGTTGACAATCGCACAATGTATCACTTGGACACCCATTTTGATGATGAAAAAAATTTTCATCATAAAGTGTTATTAATACACTAGTAAGGCAAACAAAACTTTTTTTTATGCTTGTTGTATTTGCTAATATTTTGTTTTTAATCTTTAACTATTTAATTGGAAACAGGCAAAAGTGTTTGAGCAAATTACCAGGTCAAGTTTTTACAAGGATGATGGCGTTCAAGCATATAATAAATAGTTTCATGACTATAAAATCAAAAGGCCAGAATATATACGTTAATGAGGTTCAAACTGAAACTCTACAACTTGGTTAATGAAGTGGATGGATATGATGTTTGAGTTTAAACCAAAGGGTAACAATGAGGTGAGCAGCCAAAATAAATCTCTAATTTTTATACTCCATTTTGTGATACTAATATGTTATTCATAAATTTGATGTATGAGCATAATAGGTATCTTTTCTATATGATTTATATGGTATTTTGATGATTTGCTAGAGGATTTTGTGAATTACACCCTAGCAGATGATACTTTGAGTTTTTGTGGCCATTTATTGATTTTAGGCAGCATTCGGATGAAGATTTGGCAAAATTCATGAAGAAGCAAAAGAAGGCTTCATGCGTACGCACAACTGGCACGATAAGAAACCTCATGTGTAAGCATTTATTCCACGTACGCACGTATGAACAAGATAAACAAGCCAATTCTTCTATGGATAGATCGCGCTAAATGGCACATCACCAGCATTTAGCACCGAGCCCTTGAATTCGAGTGCAACCCTCGTGGGATAGGTAGCGCTAAACGCCACATCACCAGCGTTTAGCGCCGGGAGCGAAATATAAAGTGGTCTCCACGCACGCAACCAAATCACACGGAAGGCATATTATTTGTTTTAAATTCAAATAAATCAACAGAAAAAATATTATTAGGTTTAGTTAGTTTTTGGTATTAATGAGGATTTTATATAAAAAGGGAAAAGATTTTCCCTACAGGCTTTTTCTTCTCCACTTTGACATTTTTCGGTTTTACACATTTTTACACTTTAGGATTTTCTCTGCATCATGAGCCACTAAACCTCCATTGTTAAGGTTAGGAGCTCTGCTTACTTTAATGGTTAATACTATTTGTTCTACTCTTGATTATTGCATTGATTTCTGTCTAAGAATTGGTTTCGTTCTTCATCCTAAGGATTAGAGTATATTGGAAAATAACCTTAATCTAAATTGAATCCCTTTGAATCTTAAAAAAATTAAATAACTGGAATTAAAGCTTGAAACCCTTTTTTCACAATTCTTTGATTATCTAATTTTAATGTGATACGTGATATATAATCGGATTAATTCTAGATTCTTAGGGATTGTGTGGTTTATAAATCAGAATTTGAACTTAACCTTTTAACACAATTGATTGATCGAGAAATTGACAATTGGTTGGGTTAGAAGAGATTGAATTGCCAAGGAATTAGAATTCAATCACTTAGGATTTGTCATGAACTAAATCTTTTTATGATCAAGGTAGTTGACAATGATTGTGACACCAGTTGTGGATGCCAACAACTTCGAGTTGAAGTCTTAACTCATTACTTTGGTCTAGCAGAATTGTCAATTTAGTAGAAGCCCTCAAGAGGACCCCAACATATTTATCTCCAATTTTTTGAGGATTTATGATACAGTTAAGGCCAATGGGGTACCCGCTGATGTCTATAGGTTGTTGCTTTTTCTGTTTACTGTAAGGGACCAGGCAAGTTAGTGGCTTGAGACACAATCCAAGGAGAGTATAGCAACTTGGGAGGATTTGGTTAGTAAGTTCTTAACCAAATTTTTCCCCCTTTAGAGGTTGACTAAGTTGAGGATAGATACTTTCAAACAGCTTGATGGCGAGTCTCTCTATGAAGCTTGGGAGAGGTACAAGGCTATCGTGAGAAAGTGCCCCCCAGACATGTTCGCAGATTGGGTACTAGTGCAGAATTTGAATGTCCACAAACTAACCGGCAAGTGCACCGAGTCGTACCAAGTAATACCTCAGGTGAGTGAGGGTTGATTACACAAGAATTGATGGATTAAGCAACAATGGTTGAGTGATTTACTTAGTCAGACAAACAGAAAATGGTGTTTGAGAGTTCAATAACATTAAACAGTAAATTCAGAGAATTAGAAAGCAAGCAGTGAATGAGTTGTGAAATATATATGAGAAAACAGTTAAGGTTTCAGAGTTGTTTATCTTCTGGATTTCTATTTTTTACCAACTATTTTAATCATGCAAGATTCAATTCATGGCAAACTATATGTGACTAAACCCTAATTCCTTAGACCTTTTTAATGTCCTCTAACCTTCATCAACTGCCAATTCCTTGGTCACTTGATTCCGATTAGAGGATTAAGTTCAATTCTAGTTTATATGCCACAAAAATCCTAATTATCCAAATATAAGAGGATTATATGTCGCGTATCCTGTTAAGTCCAGATAATTAGAAATTTAAGAGAAATTTTTTCAAGCTGTTATTCAGGTAAATTGCTTTTCCAAGTTTTACAAGAACTCAATTAGAATAAGGGTCATATTTATGTTCCACCCAAATTCATAAGATAAAGAATGAAAAAAATTCTTGAAATTGAAATCAATACATGAATTAAAATAGAAAAATAATAGTATTAATTCATAGAATGAACAGAGCTCCTAACCTTAACAGTAGAGGTTTAGTTGGTCATGGTTCAGAGAGAAAACAAGGATTCTGAAATACTGTAAAGTGCGAAATGAGGTCCGAGAGAAGAGAAGCCGAAGGGCTGAATCTTTTCCCTTTTATATCTAATCCTAATTAATATAAAATATATTTTCTAAAACTAAATAATATCTTTTCCTATTGTAAAATAAAATAAAGTTTACTAAAAAATAAATAAAATCTTTGAGCTACTCTAAAGGACGAATTGGGAACCACCTTAGAATTAGTTGTGGCGCCAAACTTGAGTTGGACCAAGTTTGACGCCACAATGCCCGCATGCAATCTTGAGAGTGTGGTGATCTTGGAGCCAAACTTGGAAAATTCCAAGTTTGACTTCTCTTCAATGCCATGCAATTCCTAGAGGTGGGTGAGTGTGGCGCCACACTTGGGAAATTCCAAGTTTGGCTTCACTGAAACCGAATGCTTTGGAAGATTATATGATTATGGCGCCAAACTTGGAAAATTCCAAGTTTGGTGCCATCAAGGCAGTAATTCTAGACGAGAAGCATAGACTATTAAATATTGTTAGAAAGATATGGAAGTTAACTTTTCAATGCCATTAAAACTGCATCAATTGGACTTTTGTAGCTCATGTTATACGCATTAGAGTGAAAGGTGGTCAGGGTTGATAGCATCATCCACTTTCTTCCGTTTCTTCTATACGAATTCTGTCAAATCCATCTGAATGCTACCTAAAATAAATCACATTGCACACAACTCAAAGTAGCATTCATAGTGGCTAAAAAATCCTTAACTCTTGATTAAACTTTGCAATTCAAATACAAATTCACTAGGAAAAGATAGGAAAGATGCTCACGCATCACAACACCAAACTTGAATTGTTGCTTGTCCTCAAGCAACCAAAACTAATATAAACTTAGGATGTAAATTTGCATGAGAAGTTCAATTAAGCTCCTGTCGTTTCTCAAAGTGGGGTTTATACATTGAAGCTCTGAATAGTTTTGGCATCTCACCATCCTTTGAATTTGAGGAATGTCACTGTCATTTGGAATTAGAATCCAGATAATATTATGAATTCTCTGGCCTTTTTATTTCGGATTAATCGTTGAACACAGCAAGTTTTCTTTCATTCTCTTTTCTTTGGTGCTTTGCACCTTGAGCCTAGCCGTGACTTTAAATGTTTTGTCTCAAGCTTCACTTGACACAAAAATACTACAAGCATTTAACTGGGGAACTCTCTTTGAGTGCTGATTTTTCTTTCAATTACTCCCAGACAGTGGTGCTCAAAGCCTTTAGCATACTTTGTAATTGCAGTTGGCCTTGAGTCTTAGTGCTCTGTCTCAAGACTTACTTGACACATTCACACCACAAGCATATGGCTAGGAAAACAACTCTTTGAGCTTTTAATCATATTTGACCTTCCTAGCCATTGATGCTTAGAGCCTTGGACATTGCTCTTCTTTATTTTCTTTTTGCTGTTTCTTTTGCTTTAAGGATTAAGCTTTTGTTTAATTTAGAGAATTCATAATAGTTCTCAATCTCTAAATTCCTATTCGTCATACATCAACATCCTTTGATTCAAATTCAAATTTGAATTGTTCATATCATGCATTCAAAATCACAGATAATACTACCACATTTAAGTAAATAAGACTACTCTTAAATATAAACTCAATTTCTCATGCAATACCTCACTTCTTTCTTTTTCTTTTTAGATTCAAACTCAGTGAGCGGTACATGGGATATCTTTTTTTTTCAAACTAAAAACAAACAACAGAATTAAAAATAACAGATTTAAATTGGAACCTAGGAATTAAAATTACTAAAGATCATGCAGATACTCAAACAAAATAGCAGAAAGCATAAATATAACATAATAATAGCGGAAGGGGGTATAAAATGAAAGGAACTCAACCACCTCAGTTATCCTGGTGGTCATCTCATTCCTCAGGCTGTGCTCCCCCGTGAAGATGATTCGCCTTCCTTTGGTGCCATAGATGATAAAATAAATAGAGAGCGCACTCTACAACACCAAACTTAAAAGTTTGCTTGTCCCCAAGCAAAGAAAAACTCCAGGGTGTCAAAAATTCCTTTTAATTGCTCCTGTTTCTGTTCTAATCACTCTGCATGACCAAAATACATGTAAAATAAGAAAAATTATAAAAAAAATTGAGATAAAGTAATTTAAAACCACAACTAAAATAACTATAATGCTAAAATCAAAATAACTATAAAATTAAAACCAAAGTAACTGCAAAACCAAGGATACTAGTAGTTGGATTGCCTCACAACAAGCGCTTCTTTAACGTCACTAGCTTGACGGTTGATTGTTGTTTTTTCTTCCTCTTTTTCTAGTTAGTTAAGAGAAATGACTTTAGTGGACATTGATGAGCGGATAATTTATACGCTTTTTGGCATTGTTTTTAGTAAGTTTTTAGTAGGATCTAGTTACTTTTAGGGATGTTTTCATTAGTTTTTATGTTAAATTCACATTTCTGGACTTTACTATGAGTTTGTGTGTTTTTCTATGATTTCAGGTATTTTCTGGCTGAAATTGAGGGACTTGAGCAAAAATCAGATTCAGAGGTTGAAGAAGGACTGCTGATGCTGTTGGATTCTGACCTCCCTGCACTCAAAGTGGATTTTCTGGAGCTACAGAACTCAAAATGGCGCGCTTCCAATTGCGTTGGAAAGTAGACATCCAGGGCTTTCCAGAAATATATAATAGTCCATACTTTGGCCAAGAATAGACGATGTAAACTGGCGTTCAACGCCAGCTTTCTGCCCAAATCTGGCGTCCAGCGCCAGAAAAGGAGCCAAAACCAGAGTTGAACGCCCAAACTGGCACAAAAGCTGGCGTTCAACTCCAAGAAGGACCTCTACACGTGCAACACTCAAGCTCAGCCCAAACACACACCAAGTGAGCCCCGGAAGTGGATTTATGCATCAATTACTTACTTCTGTAAACCCTAGTAGCTAGTTTATTATAAATAGGACCTTTTACTATTGTATTAGACATCTTTTGATCAGTTGTATGCTATCTTAGATCACGTTTGAGGGTTGGCCTCTCGGCCATGCCTGGACTTTCACTTATGTATTTTTAACGGTAGAGTTTCTACACTCCATAGATTAAGGTGTGGAGCTCTGCTGTTCCTCAAAGATTAATGCAAAGTACTACTATTTTCTATTCAATTCATCTTGTTTCGCTTCTAAGATATTCATTCGTACTTCAATCTGAATGTGATAAACGTGACAATCATCATCATTCCCTATGAACGCGTGCCTGACAACCACTTCCGTTCTACCTGAGACTAAATGGGTATCTCTTAGATCTCCTAACCAGAATCTTCGTGGTGTAAGCTAGAATGATGGCGACATTCAAGAGAATCCGGAAGGTCTAAACCTTGTCTGTGGTATTCCGAGTAGGATTCAATGAATGAATGACTGTGACGAGCTCCAAACTCGCGATTGCGGGGCGTTAGTGAAAGACGCAAAAGGATAGTAAATCCTATTCCAGCATGATCGAGAACCGACAGATGAATAGCCGTGCCGTGACAGGGTGCGTTGACCATTTTCACTGAGAGGATAAGATGAAGCCATTGACAAGGGTGATGCCTCCAGACGATTAGCCGTGCCGTGACAGGGCATTGGATCATTTTCCCGAGAGATGACCAAAAGTAGCCATTGACAGTGGTGATGTATCACATAAAGCCAGCCATGGAAAGGAGTAAGACTGATTGGATGAAGATAGCAGGAAAGCAGAGGTTCAGAAGAACGAAAGCATCTCCATTCGCTTATCTGAAATTCCTACCAATGAATTACATAAGTATTTCTATCCCTATTTTATTATATTAAATTCGAAAACACCATTATCAATTTATATCTGCCTAACTGAGATTTACAAGGTGACCATAGCTTGCTTCATACCAACAATCTCCGTGGGATTCGACCCTTACTCACGTAAGGTATTACTTGGACGACCCAGTGCAGTTGCTGGTTAGTTACACGGAGTTGTGAACCATGGTCTTGGCATCAAGTTTTTGGCGCCATTTCCAGGGAAAGAAAGAGCAATGAATTTTACATAATTAAAGTGTAATCACGATTCCGCGTACCAAGTTTTTGGCGCCGTTGCCGGGGATTGTTCGAGTTTGGACAAGTAACGGTTCATCTTGTTGCTCAGATTAGGTAATTTTCTTTTTATTTTATTTTCAGAAGTTTTTCAAAAAATATTTCAAAAATTTTCTCACCTGTTTTCGAAAAAAATTTTAGATTCAAAATTTTTAAGAATGAATTCTAGTGTTTCATGAAGCATGTGAAGCCTGGCTGGCTGTAAAGTCATGTCTAAATTCTTTTGGACTGAGGCTTCCAACCATCAGCTGTTACACGACTGTAGGGTATGTCAGGCATGTCATGTCTGAATTACATGCTGAAGCTTGGCTGGCCATTGGCCATGTCTAGTGTTTTGGACCGGAGCTTTCATTGAAAGCTTGGCTGGCTAGTGAGCCATGTCTAATTCCTGGACTGAAGCTTTAGACTAAGAATGCAAGATTCCTGGAATTCATGTTAAAAATTTCGGAATCCTTATTTTTTCTTTTTTATATAATTTTCGAAAAAAAAAATCCAAAAAAATTAGAAAATCAAAAAAAAAAATTATTTTGTGTTTCTTGTTTGAGTCTTGAGTCATATCATAAGTTTGGTGTCACTTGCATATGCATCTTGCATTTTTTGAAAATATCATGCATTCATAGTGTTCTTCATGATCTTCAAGTTGTTCTTGGTAAGTCTTCTTGTTTGATCTTGATGTTTTCATGTTTTGTGTCTTTTCTTGTTTTTCATATGCATTCTTGAATTCTTAGTGTCTAAGCATTAAAGAATTCTAAGTTTGGTGTCTTGCATGTTTTCTTTGCATTAAAAATTTTTCAAAAATGTGTTATTGATGTTCATCATGATCTTCATAATATTCTTGGTGTTCATCTTGACATTCATAGTGTTCTTGCATGCATTCCTTGTTTTGATTCAAAAATAAAAGAGAAAAACATGAAAATGATGTTTTTAATTTTTCTCTTGCATCATAAAAATTCAAAAATAAAAAAAATATCTTTCCCTTTTTCTCTCATCAAATTCGAAAATTTGAGTTGACTTTTTCAAAAAATTTTAAAATCAAGTTGTTTCTTATGAGTCAAATCAAATTTTCAATTTGAAATTCTTATCTTTTTCAAAATCTTTTTCAAAAATCAAATCTTTCAAAATTCTTAGTTATTTTCGAAAATTTCAAAAATATTTTTCAAAAATCTTTTTCTTATTTTTATACCAAATTTTCGAAAATAACAATAACAATTAATGTTTTGATTCAAAAATTTCAAGTTTGTTACTTGCTTGTTAAGAAAGATTCAAACTTTAAGTTCTAGAATCATATCTTGAGATTTCTTGTGAATCAAGTCATTAATTGTGATTTTAAAAATCAAATATTTTTCAAAACTAATTTCAATCATATCTTTTCAAAAATATCTTCTTATCTTTTTCAAAAATTTGATTTCAAAATATCTTCTCTAACTTCCTAACTTCTTATCTTTTCAAAATTGATTTTCAAATTTGTTTCAACTAACTAACTAACTTTTTGTTTGTTTCTTAACTTTTTCAAAACTAGCTAACTAACTCTCTCTCTCTCATTTTCGAAAATATCTTCCCCCTTTTTCAAAATTTCTTTTTAATTTATTAATTATTTTAATTTTCGAAAATTACTAACATTTTTCAAAAACTATTTTCAAAAATCACTAACTCTTTTTCAAAAATTATTTTCGAAAATTCCTTCTCTCTCATCTTATTTTATTTATTTATTCATCTACTAACATCTCATCTCACATCTCAACCCTCCTCACAGTTGTATTTCTTCCATTATATTACATTCTTTGTCTCCCCCTCTTCTTCTACTCATACAGGGATCCCTATACTGTGGTATAAAGGACCCATATTATTATTATTATTATTTTTGTGTGCCCTCTTCTTTGTCATATGAGCAGGAGCAAGGACAAGAACATTCTTGTTGAAGCAGATCCAGAACCTGAAAGGACTCTGAAGAGAAAATTAAGAGAAGCTAAATTACAACAATCCAGAGATAACCTTTCAGAAATTTTCGAACAGGAAAAGGATATGGCAGCCGAAAATAATAATAATGCAAGGAAGATGCTTGGTGACTTTACTGCACCTAATTCCAATTTACATGGAAGAAGCATCTCCATTCCTGCCATTGGAGCAAACAACTTTGAGCTGAAACCTCAATTAGTTTCTCTGATGCAGCAGAACTGCAAGTTTCATGGACTTCCATCTGAAGATCCTTTTCAGTTCTTAACTGAATTCTTGCAGATATGTGATACTGTTAAGACTAATGGAGTAGATCCTGAAGTCTACAGGCTCATGCTTTTCCCTTTTGCTGTAAGAGACAGAGCTAGATTATGGTTGGATTCTCAACCCAAAGACAGCCTGAACTCTTGGGATAAGCTGGTCACGGCTTTCTTAGCCAAGTACTTTCCTCCTCAAAAGCTGAGCAAGCTTAGAGCTGATGTTCAAACCTTCAGACAGAAAGAAGGTGAATCCCTCTATGAAGCTTGGAAAAGATACAAACAGTTGACCAAAAAGTGTCCTTCTGACATGCTTCCAGAATGGACCATCCTAGATATGTTCTATGATGGTTTATCTGAGCTATCAAAGATGTCACTGGACACTTCTGCAGGTGGATCCATTCACCTAAAGAAAACGCCTGCAGAAGCTCAAGAACTCATTGACATGGTTGCTAATAACCAGTTCATGTACACTTCTGTAAGAAATCCTGTGAGTAATGGGACGCCTATGAAGAAGGGAGTTCTTGAAATTGATACTCTGAATGCCATATTGGCTCAGAATAAAATATTGACTCAGCAAGTCAATATGATCTCTCAGAGTCTGAATGGAATGCAAACTGCATCCAACAGTACTCAAGAGGCTTCTTATGAAGAAGAAGCTTATGATCTTGAGAACCCTGCAATAGCAGAGGTGAATTACTTAGGTGAACCTTATGGAAACACCTATAACTCATCATGGAGAAATCATCCAAATTTCTCATGGAAGGATCAAAAGCCTTAACAAGGCTTTAATAATGGTGGAAGAAACAGGTTTAACAATAATAAACCTTTTCCATTATCCACTCAGCAACAGACAGAGAACTCTGAACAAAATACTTCTAATTTAGCAAACTTAGTCTCTGATCTATCTAAGGCCACTGTAAGTTTCATGAGTGAAACAAGGTCTTCCATTAGAAATCTGGAAGCACAAATGGGCCAGCTGAGTAAAAGGATCACTGAAATCCCTCCTAGTACTCTCCCAAGCAATACAGAAGAGAATCCAAAAGGAGAGTGCAAGGCCATTGACATAAGCACCATGGCCAAACCTGTGAGGAGAGGAAAGGACGTGAATCCCAAGGAGGAAGACCTCCTGGGACGTCCAGTGATCAATAAGGAGCTTCCCTCTGAGGAACCAAAGGACTCTGAGACTCATCTAGAGACCATAGAGATCCCATTAAACCTCCTTATTCCATTCATGAGCTCTGATGAGTATTCCTCTTCTGAAGAGAATGAGGATGTTACTGAAGAGCAAACAGCCAAGTTTCTTGGTGCAATCATGAAGCTAAATGCCAAATTATTTGGCATTGATACTTGGGAAGTTGAACCTCCCTTGTTCATCAATGAACTAAGTGATCTGGATCAACTGACATTGCCTCAGAAGAGACAGGATCCTGGAAAGTTCATAATACCTTGTACTATAGGCACCATGATCTTTAAGGCTCTGTGTGACCTTGGTTCAGGAATAAACCTCATGCCCCTCTCTGTAATAGAGAAACTGGGAATCTATGGGGTGCAAGCTGCTAAAATCTCATTAGAGATGGCAGACAATTCAAGAAAACAGGCTTATGGACAAGTAGAGGACGTGTTAGTAAAGGTTGAGGGCCTTTACATCCCTGTTGATTTCATAGTCCTGGATACTGGAAAGGAAGAGGATGAATCCATTATCCTAGGAAGACCTTTCCTGGCCACAGCAAGAGCTGTGATTGATGTTGACAGAGGAGAATTAGTCCTCCAAATGAATGAGGACTCCCTTGTGTTTAAAACTCAAGGATCTCTCTCTGCAACCATGGAGAGGAAGCATGAAAATCTTCTCTCAAAGCAGAGTCAACCAAAGCCCCCACAGTCAAACTCTAAGTTTGGTGTTGGGGAGTCTCAACAAAGCTCTGCACACCTGTGAGGCTCCATGAAGAGCCCACTGTCAAGCTATTGACATTAAAGAAGCGCTTGTTGGGAGGCAACCCAATGTTTATTTATCTAATTTTTATTTTCATTGTTTTTCATGTCTTTATAGGTTCATGATCATGTGGAGTCACAAAATAAATAGAAAAATTGAAAACAGAATCAAAAACAGCAGAAGAAAAATCACACCCTGGAGGAGCATCTGTTTGGCGTTCAGCGCTAGAACAGAGCATGGTTCTGGCGCTGAACGCCCAAAATGGGCAGCTTCTGGGCGCTGAATGCCAGAACAGGCATGGTTCTGGCGTTCAACGCCAGAAATGGCACACAAATGGGCGTTGAACGCCCAAAATGGCCACCAACCTGGCGCTGAACGCCCAGAGTTGTGTGCAAAGGCATTTTTACATGCCTAATGGGTGCAGGGATGTAAATCCTTGAACACCTCAGGATCTGTGGACCCCACAGGATCTACTCAGGATCTGTGGACCCCACAGGATCCACTCAGGATCTGTGGACCCCACAGGATCCCCACCTACCTCCACTCACTTCTTCTCACCACTCTCTTTCACACAACCCCATAAACACTCTTCCCCAAAAACCCTTCACCAATCACCTCAAACTCTCTTCCCCATCACCTCTTCACCACTCACATCCATCCACTCTTCCCCATAAACCTACCTCATAAACTCCACCTACCTTCAAAAATTCAAAACCAATTTCCTACCCAAACCCACCCATATGGCCGAAACCTTTCCCCCCTCCCTCCCCTATATAAAGCCCTCCATTCTTCATCAAATTTACACAATACACCCCTCTACACCCTTCTTGGCCGAAACACTTCCCACTCTCCCTCTCCTCCATTTCTTCTTCTTCTTCATCTATTCTTTCTTTTATTGCTCGAGGGCGAGCAAAATTCTAAGTTTGGTGTGGTAAAAGCATAAGCTTTTTGTTTTTCCATTACCATTGATGGCACCTAAGACCGGAGAATCCTCTAGAAAGGGGAAAGGGAAGACAAAAGCTTCCACATCCGAGTCATGGGAGATGGAAAGGTTCATCTCCAAAGCCCATCAAGACCACTTCTATGATGTTGTGGCCAAGAAAAAGGTGATCCCTGAGGTCCCTTTCAAACTCAAAAGAAATGAGTATCCGGAGATCCGACATGAAATTCAAAGAAGAGGTTGGGAAGTTCTAACAAATCCCATCCAACAAGTCGGCATCCTAATGGTTCAAGAGTTCTATGCTAATGCATGGATCACCAAGAACCATGATCAAAGTAAGAACCCAGATCCAAAGAACTATGTTACAATGGTTCGGGGGAAATACTTAGATTTTAGTCCGGAGAATGTGAGGTTGGCGTTTAACTTGCCCATGATGCAAGGAGATGAACGCCCCTACACTAGAAGGGTCAACTTTAATCAAAAGTTGGACCAAGTCCTTATGGATATATGTGTAGAAGGAGCTCAATAGAAGATTGACTCCAAAGGCAAGCCGGTTCAACTAAGAAGATTGGACCTCAAGCCTGTAGCTAGAGGATGGTTGGAGTTTATTCAATGCTCAATCATTCCCACTAGCAACCGGTCTAAAGTTACTATAGACCGGGCCATCATGATCCATAGCATCATGATTGGAGAAGAGGTGGAAGTTCATGAGATTATACCTCAAGAACTCTACAAGGTGGCTGACAAGTCCTCCACTATGGCAAGGTTAGCCTTTCCTCACCTCATATGCCACCTATGCAATTCGGCTGGGATTGACATAGAGGGAGATATCCTCATCAAAGAGGACAAGCCCATCACTAAGAAAAAGATGGAGCAAGCAAGAGAGCCCATTCATGGAGCTCAAGAGGCGTATGAAGCTCATCACCATGAGATCCCGGAGATGCCTCAAATGCACTTTCCTCTACAAAACTATTAGGAGCAAATCAACACCTCCCTAGAAGAATTGAGTTCCAATATGGGACAACTAAGGGTGGAACATCAAGAGCACTCCATCATGCTTCATGAAATAAGAGAAGATCAAAAGGCAATGAGGGAGGAGCAACAAAGACAAGGAAGAGACATAGAAGAGCTCAAGGACATCATTGGTTCCTCAAGAAGGAAGCGCCACCATCACTAAGGTGGATTCATTCCTTGTTCTTACTTCTTCTGTTTTTCGTTTTCTATGTTGTGTGCTTATCTATGTTTGTGTCTTCATTACATGATCATTAGTAAGTAGTAACTATGTCTTAAAGTTATGAATGTCCTATGAATCCATCACCTCTCTTAAATGAAAAATGTTTTAATTCAAAAGAACAAGAAGTACATGAGTTTCGAATTTATCCTTGAACTTAGTTTAATTATATTGATGTGGTGACAATGCTTCTTGTTTTCTGAATGAATGCTTGAACAGTGCATATGTCTTTTGAAGTTGTTGTTTAAGAATGTTAAATATGTTGGCTCTTGAAAGAATGATGACTAGGAGACATGTTATTTGATAATCTAAAAAATCATAAAAATGATTCTTGAAGCAAGAAAAAGCAGCAAAGAACAAAGCTTGCAAAAAAAATATATATCTATATATAGGCGAAAAAAATAGAAAGAAAAAGAAAAAGCAAGTAGAAAAAGCCAAAAGCTCTTAAAACCAAGAGGCAAGAGCAAAAAGCCAGTAACCCTTAAAACCAAAAGGCAAGGGTAATAAAAAGGATCCCAAGGCTTTGAGCATCAGTGGATTGGAGGGCCTAAAGGAATAAAATCCTGGCCTAAGCGGCTAAACCAAGCTGTCCCTAACCATGTGCTTGTGGCGTGTAGGTGTCAAGTGAAAACTTGAGACTGAGCGGTTAAAGTCAAGGTCCATAGCAAAAAAAGAGTGTGCTTAAGAACCCTGGACATCTCTAATTGGGGACTTTAGCAAAGCTGAGTCACAATCTGAAAAGGTTCACCTAATTATGTGTCTGTGGCATTTATGTATCCGGTGGTAATACTGGAAAACAAAGTGCTTAGGGCCACGGCCAAGACTCATAAAATAGCTGTGTTCAAGAATCATCATACTGAACTAGGAAAATCAATAACACTATCTGAACTCTTAGTTCCTATAGATGCCAATCATTCTGAACCTCAATGGATAGAGTGAGATGCCAAAACTATTCAAGAGGCAAAAAGCTACAAGTCCCGCTCATCTGATTAGAGCTATGTTTCATTGATAGTTTGGAATTTATAGTATATTCTCTTCTTTTTATCCTATTTGATTTTCAGTTGCTTGGGGACAAGCAACAATTTAAGTTTGGTGTTGTGATGAGCGGATAATTTATACGCTTTTTGGCATTGTTTTTAGTATGTTTTTAGTAGGATCTAGTTACTTTTAGGGATGTTTTCATTAGTTTTTATGTTAAATTCACATTTCTGGACTTTACTATGAGTTTGTGTGTTTTTCTGTGATTTCAGGTATTTTCTGGCTAAAATTGAGGGACTTGAGCAAAAATCAGATTCAGAGGTTGAAGAAGGACTGCTGATGCTGTTGGATTCTGACCTCCCTGCACTCAAAGTAGATTTTCTGGAGCTACAGAACTCAAAATGGCGCGCTTCCAATTGCTTTGGAAAGTAGACATCCAGGGCTTTCCAGCAATATATAATAGTCCATACTTTGGCCAAGAATAGACGACGTAAACTGGCGTTCAACGCCAGCTTTCTGCCCAAATCTGGCGTCCAGCGCCAGAAAAGGAGCCAAAACCAGAGTTGAACGCCCAAACTGGCACAAAAGCTGGCATTCAACTCCAAGAAGGACCTCTACACGTGCAACACTCAAGCTCAGCCCAAACACACACCAAGTGAGCCCCGGAAGTGGATTTATGCATCAATTACTTACTTCTGTAAACCCTAGTAGCTAGTTTATTATAAATAGGACCTTTTACTATTGTATTAGACATCTTTTGATCAGTTGTATGCTATCTTAGATCACGTTTGAGGGTTGGCCTCTCGGCCATGCCTGGACTTTCACTTATGTATTTTTAACGGTAGAGTTTCTACACTCCATAGATTAAGGTGTGGAGCTCTGCTGTTCCTCAAAGATTAATGCAAAGTACTACTGTTTTCTATTCAATTCATCTTGTTTCGCTTCTAAGATATTCATTCGTACTTCAATCTGAGTGTGATGAACGTGACAATCATCATCATTCCCTATGAACGCGTGCCTGACAACCACTTCCGTTCTACCTGAGACTAAATGGGTATCTCTTAGATCTCCTAACCAGAATCTTCGTGGTGTAAGCTAGAATGATGGCGGCATTCAAGAGAATCCGGAAGGTCTAAACCTTGTCTGTGGTATTCCGAGTAGGATTCAATGAATGAATAACTGTGACGAGCTCCAAACTCGCGATTGCGGGGCGTTAGTGACAGACGCAAAAGGATAGTAAATCCTATTCCAGCATGATCGAGAACCGACAGATGAATAGCCGTGCCGTGACAGGGTGCGTTGACCATTTTTACTGAGAGGATAAGATGAAGCCATTGACAAGGGTGATGCCTCCAGACGATTAGCCGTGCCGTGACAGGGCATTGGATCATTTTCCCGAGAGATGACCGAAAGTAGCCATTGACAGTGGTGATGTATCACATAAAGCCAGCCATGGAAAGGAGTAAGACTGATTGGATGAAGATAGCAGGAAAGCAGAGGTTCAGAGGAACGAAAGCATCTCCATTCGCTTATCTGAAATTCCTACCAATGAATTACATAAGTATTTCTATCCCTATTTTATTATATTAAATTCGAAAACACCATTATCAATTTATATCTGCCTAACTGAGATTTGCAAGGTGACCATAGCTTGCTTCATACCAACAATCTCCGTGGGATTCGACCCTTACTCACGTAAGGTATTACTTGGACGACCCAGTGCACTTGCTGGTTAGTTACACTGAGTTGTGAACCATGGTCTTGGCATCAAGTTTTTGGCGCCATTTCCAGGGAAAGAAAGAGCAATGAATTTTACATAATTAAAGTGTAATCACGATTCCGCGTACCAGACATGAGGAGAAAAATGATACCCACCAAAAAGTAACTCCCATACAACTCTCTGATTCATTAGGACCAAGGAAAGCATATTCAAGTGTTGGGGGAAAAGACTTCAATTCAAATGTGGGCAGCGCATTTAGATTTTTCTTCTCAGGAGCTTGCATGCATAGAATTAAAGGGACTTGTATGGCTTCCTCCGGAATTATTGGAATGTGCAAGCATGGAGTGTGCATGGCTTCCTCCTTTGTTCGTGCATCTTCCTCCTTTGTTTGTGCATCTTCCTCCTTTGTTTTTGCATCTTCATCTTCTTCCATGTGTGAGGGTAGAGAGTTCTCTAATTCACTGGAATATGAACTCCTTTGATTGATTTCCTCACGTTCTTCCATAGAATCTTGCATTGTATCTCTTGGAAAGGAATTTGCTTGTTCCTCTTCCTGGGGCTTGATAATCAACTCCACATATTTCTTTATATTTTTGAAACTTATCCTTATATCATATATGCATTCTTTCATGACAAGCTCAAGAGCTGATGACTCTTGATATGAATATAAAGGAGATGATGATTCTCGATAAGAGTAAAAAGAGGATGGTTCTTGGTATGAATAGGGTGATGGTGGCTCTTGATATGAATAGAAAGATGTTGGTTCTTGATATGGATAGAGAGGCGGTGGTTCTTAGTAGATGGAACATGGAGCACTGAAGTTTCTTTGGTCTTGACTTTCCCAACCAAAATTCGGGTAGTTCCTCCCTCCACAATAATATGAATCACTCATTAGGTGTGAGTAGTTACCCATGTGATCTCTCTCCATTATTTTTTTTTCTTAGCACAAAATACCAAATAAAATTAAACGCACCATGTGGTAAACAGAAAAGCAAAGAAAAAAGAACAGAAATAATTTTGTTTTCATTTATATATATATATATTCAAAAGAAATAAGATAAAGAAAAATAAAAATAAAAAACAAAAATAAAATAACATATAAAGAAAAACAAAATAAAAAAATAAAATAGAGAATAAATTGAATTATTGAAAAAAACGAAAATTAAAAAAAAATAAAAAAAAGAACAAAAGTTTTAGTTTTTTTAAGGAAAATTAAAATTAAAACTAAATAATAAAATAAAAAGAAAAAAAAAAGAAAACAGGGGAGGGGGGATGAAACGGAAAGGAAAAGAAAAAGAAAATAAAAATAGAATTTTTTAATAAAAGAAAACTAATTGAAAAAGAAAAATTATCTAATCCAAGTAATCAAATAATGAAGGCAACACCAAACTTAATTTCAAAAATTAAGAAAAAAAACTAGGTTAAATTAAAAAATTTATAGAAATAAATCAAGCAAAACTAAAAGCAAAAATGCCTCATCTAAGCAATCAAACAACTGGTAGTTGTCAATCACAGTCAATCCCTGGCAACGGCGCCAAAAACTTGGTGCGGAATTTGAATGTCCACAAACTAACCGGCAAGTGCACCGGGTTGTACCAAGTAATACCTCAGGTGAGTGAGGGTCGATCCTACGAGGATTGATGGATTAAGCAACAATGGTTGAGTGATTTACTTAGTCAGACAAACAAAAAATGGTGTTTGAGAGTTTAATAACATTAAACAGTAAATTCAGAGAATTAGAAAGCAAGCAGTGAATGGGTTGTGAAATATATATGAGAAAACAGTTAAGGATTTGGAGTTGTTTATCTTCCAGATTTATATTTCTTACTAACTATTTTAATCATGCAAGATTTAATTCATGGCAAACTATATGTGACTAAACCCTAATTCCTTAAACCTTTTTAGTCTCCTCTAACCTTCATTAACCGCCAATTCTTTGGTCACTTGATTTCGATTAGAGGGTTAAGTTCAATTCTAGTTTATATGCCACAGAAACCCTAATTATCAAAATATAAGAGGATTATATGTCACGTATCCCGTTAAGTCCAGATAATTAGAAATTTAGGAGAAATTATTTTCAAGCTGTTGTTCAGGTAAATTGCTTTTCCAAGTTTTACAAGAACTCAATTAGAATAGGGGTCATACTTCCGTTCCACCCAGATTCATAAGATGAAGAATGAAAACAACTCTTGAAATTAAAATCAATATATGAATTAAAATAAAAAAGTAATAGTATTAATCTATAGAATAAACAGATCTCCTAACCTTAACAGTAGAGGTTTAGCTGCTCATGGTTCAGAGAGAAAACAAAAATTCTGAAAAACTGTAAGGTGCGGAATGAGGTACGAGAGAAGAGAAGAGCCTGGAGGGCTGAATCTTTTCCCTTTTATATCTAATCCTAATTAACATAAAATATATTTTCTAAAACTAAATAATTTATTTTCCTATTGTAAAATAAAATAAAGTTTAATAAAACATAAATAAAATCTTCGAGCTGCCCTAAAGGACGAATGGGGACCACCTTAGAATTAGTTGTGGTGCCAAACTTGAGCTGGGCCAAGTTTGGCGCCACAATGCCCGCATGCAATCTTAAGAGTGTGGTGATCTTGGAGCCAAAATTGGAAAATTTCAAGTTTAGCCGAATGCTTTGGAAGATTATATGATTATGGCACCAAACTTGGAAAATCCCAAGTTTGGCGACACCAAGGCAGTGATTCCAGATGTGAAGTATAGACTATTATATATCGTTGGAAACTTTCTAATGCTATTAGAACTGCATCAATTGAACCTCTGTAGCTCAAGTTATGCTCATTGGAGTTACAGGAGGTCAGGGTTGACAGCATCATTTACTTTCTTCCGTTTTCTCTATGCGAATTTTGTTAAATCCGTCCGAATGCTACCTGAAATAAATCACATTGCACACAACTCAAAGTAGCATTCATAGTGGTTCAAAAATACTTAAATCTTGATTAAACTTTTCAATTCAAATGCAAATTCACTAGAAAAAGATAGGAAAGATGCTCACGTTTCAGGTATAGTTGCATATTTTTTATTATAGGATCACTTCGGCTTCGATACTTTCTTTGGATAATTCTGAAGGAGGATCCTTTCACTTGAAGACCATTGATGAGGCCTTGGATTTGATAGAGATGGTGGCCAATAATCAGTATTTTTACTCTTCAGAAAGAACCATGAGGAAATGAGTCAAGGAGTTAGATACCTTAGATGCCATTCTTACTCAAAACAAAGCCATGTCTCAGCAGATTAATGCCATCACTCAACACTTGGGAGGTATGCAAGTTTCATCTGTGGCGACTGATGAGAGGATTTAATGTCAGTAAATAATTTTATAAAAATAATCCCGTTGTAGGTATAGTTTCTAAACCAACAGAGAATCCTTTCGTACAAAAGTTTTGGTTGTCACTTAAGCAAACCCAATAAAATTTATAACCGAAGTATTTAAACCTCGGGTCGTCTCTCAAGGAATTGCAGGGAAATATGATTTATTATTGGTTATGGAAAAGGGTATATTTTTGGGTTTTTGAAATAGGAAACAGGAAAATAAATTGGCAGGAAATTAAATTAACAACTAGAAAAACTCTTGGCAAAGTATGAGAACTGGAAACCCCATCCTAGTTATCCTTATCAGGTGTGATGAGAACTATTATTGCTCCCACTTAGTTAATCCTTACTAAATAAAGGAAAGTCAAGTGGACTAATCAATTTGATTCCTCAAGTCCTAGTTAACTCCTATGGAAAGACTAGCTTTAGAGGGATCCAAATCAATCAGCAATTTCCAATTTTCAATCAACAGCTGAGTTTGACAACTCAAGTGTCACCAATTACTCAACTAAATCCAAAAGTGTAAAAATATAAATTATTTATATCATAAATGGAAGAAAGCAATCATAAATCTGAAATACCTCAATTTATATTAAATAGGAAATCAAATTAAACATAGGAATCCATGAACCAATTTGGCAAAATAAACAAACTAAAGTAATAGAATAATTAAAAGTAGAAGAGAAACTAAAGTAAAGAAACATTGAACCTGGAATTGAGAAGGAATGAACCATAAACTAAGAGAAATCCTAATCCTAAAATCTAAGAGAGAGGAGAGGGCCTCTCTCTCTAGAAAACTACATCTAAAACCTAAAATTGTGAATATGAAAGTTATCTTAATGAATGGATTGATTCCCCCACTTTATAGCCTCTAATCTGTGTTTTCTGGGTCAAAAACTGGGTCAAAAATGGCCCAGAAATCACCCCCAGCGATTTCTGATACGTCCAGCACACTGCAAAGTCACGCGTATGCGTGGATTGAATTTTTGCCAGGTCACGCATGCGCGTGATCCACACATGCGCGTCACCTATCTTTGGAGCAGCTATGGTAAATTATATATCTTTGTGAATCCCCGGATGTTAGCTTTCTAACGCAACTAGAACCGCGTCATTTGGACCTCTGTAGCTCAAGTTATGGTCAGTTAAGTGCGAAGAGGTCAAGCTGGACAGCTTTAGCAGTTTCTTCAGTTTCTTGTATTCCTTCCACTTTTGCATGCTTCCTTTCCATCCTCTACGCTATTCCTGCCTTATAATCCATGAAATCACTTAACGCACATATCACAGCATCAAATGGTAATAAGAGAGGATTAATATTAGCAAATATAAGGTCAAAGAAGCATGTTTTCAATTATAGCACAGAATTTAGGAAAGAAAATGTAAAACCATGCAATTAGTATGAATAAGTGTGCAAAAACTTGATAAAAACCACTCAATTGAGCACAAGATAAACCATAAAAGAGTGGTTTATCAATCTCCCCACACTTAAACATTAGCATGTCCTCATGCTAAGTTCAAGAGAAACTATAAGAGTGAAGAGGAATGGTAGATTGTATGAAATGCAACCTATCTATATCAATGCAGCTAAATGCAAAATGCTTTTACCTACTTGGTGAAAAGTAGATAAATCTTTCAAGAACAAATATGAACTGGATTTCACTAATTCAAATCATAAAAATAAAGTACAAATAGACTTGCAAGAAGAAGGTAGCTCATGAAAGCCAGGAACAAAGAATCGAGCATCGAACCCTCACCGGAAGTGTATACACTCTAATCACTCAAGTGTTTAAGGTTTGACTCTCTCAATTATCTACTAACCTTGCTTTCTAATGCTTGATTTTCTTCTACCAATCAACAAAAATTTAATGCATAAATACACATATCAAGAGGTCTTTTAAGGGTTGTAATGGGGTTAGCGTCAAGGTAGGAATGTATTTGGTCAAGTGGACTAAAATCTGAATCCTTAATTAACTTAAACTTTCCACCTAACTTAGGACAATCCATGTAATAAAAATACAAAACCTAACTATCCATTAACCATGTTTTCCACATATTCATGCATCCTTATTCTAGTACAGTACATATGCATTGCTATCACCATTTACTTTGGGGCATTTTGTCCCCTTTTATTATTTGCTCTTTTTCTTTTCTTTTTTTTTTCTTTTTTTTTATATTTTTTATTTCTTTTTCTTTTCTCAAGGCATATGATTAAGGTATTGAACGCATGAACATATTCTCAACATTCTTTCACATTTTCAGAAAATTCTAACATACTCAATTCTCAAACCAAATGTTTTCAAACCCAATTTTCCCACACTTAAATTATAAGCACTCTCACTAGTCTAAGCTAACCAAGGATTCAAATTAAGGACATTATTATTTTCCGCTTAGAGTTAATAATGTGATAAAGTAAAGAACAAAGGGGTATAATAGGCTCAACATTGGTTTGCAAATGATAATGAAAGGGTAAGGCCATATGGGTATGTAAGCTCAGTGAAACAAAGGCCTCAATCATATAAGTGCATGCATACATCAAACCATGAAAATATAGAATCAAGCAAGACAAAGATCACAATTTTAGAGAGAACAACACACACCAAAAATAAAATATTGGTTGATAAAATGCTACCAATCAAGTAGGCTCAAAATCTTACTAGTTTTGTGTGTTCGAGCTCTAAACCATGTTCCAGTATAATATTACTTCAAACAAGTTCAATAAAAATTTTGATTCAAATTAGTGAAATGCTATAAAAAGTTTCTTGAAAAAGAAAATATTACTTCAACCAAGTAGTGGTAAAATATGCACAAAATCAAGCAAACATGCAATTAAACATGCAAATGCAACAATGACTAACAAAGAAAATAAAACATTGGTGTTGAGAAGAAAATAACTAACCCACGAAAGTCGGTATCGACCTCCCCACACTTAAAGATTGCACTGTCCTCGGTGCATGCTAAGATGTGCAAATGGACGGTGGCTTCAACTGTTTCTT
Source organism: Arachis ipaensis (assembly GCF_059453495.1). Taxonomy (NCBI): domain Eukaryota; kingdom Viridiplantae; phylum Streptophyta; class Magnoliopsida; order Fabales; family Fabaceae; genus Arachis; species Arachis ipaensis. The sequence goes on from NC_142438.1 coordinate 91,721,875, forward strand.
GTCTCCAAAAGTTGTGCAGAAGGACTTGTCTGTTGCCCAATGTAAAAGTCTTCCGGTACCCTTCCTGGTGGCCATCCTGAAAGAAAAAGGAAAGAAAAGTAACCCAGAAATAAAGATAAGAAAATAAATAAAGTATGGGTGAGTTAATGCCAAATAATGAGGGTCTCAATTACATGGTAGCTACAACATGCAAGTGAGAAAAAAGCAGAAGCAAATGGCATAACAATAGTGCAAAAATTGCAGCAATGGGGGAGAGGGAGTGGGTAATGAAAGATAGTGTAAGTTCATATCAATGCAAAAGGAATACATGTATCATAAAAGATTAGCATTGGCAGTGACAGATAAAGAATATCACCCAACAGTGTAAAACAAGTCACTAAGCACCAAAATAATACCAGAAAAGATACAACAGTTGAATAAGGACATTTAACACCAATGGAAAAATAATGAACGTAGGAAAGAAAATAAAAATATGCACAAAATTAAAATGCAATGAATGAAAGTATGCAAATAAATTAAGTAAAATAGAATGAAAGAAAAGAAGGATGAGAAGTTAAAGAGATGAAGAAAAAAAAAGTAAGAAAGAAGGAAAAAAGAAGTAGAAAAGAGAGAAGAATGGAGAAGGGAATGAAGAAAACGGGACGCAACGCGCGCGCGGGCATCACGCTCACGCGTGAAAATAGAGACAGTCATGCGACGCGTAAGCGTCGCCCACGCATACGCGTGGATGGTCTGGATGCAAAAGGACGCGCACGCGTCAGGGACACGTACGCGTGGGTCATTTTGTGCCTATAGCACCATTCCAGCACGAGGGCAGCACAACTCTCGGGTTAGCACCCATTTATGCCGATTTCCCTTCCACGTGTGTGCGTGCTTGACGCGTACGTGTGGCTCGAATTACGCGCAGAGCACACCATCAGCACGATTCCATCATAACTTTCTATTCGTTGGATGGGATAGCAAAAAGTGCTATCGACGCCCACGCGTGGCCTACGCGCACGCGTGGGTTGCGTCCCTTTTTTTTTATATATGCAGTATGCAGAATGCAAAATGCAGATGCTGATGCAGACATTATGAATGAACACTAAGAAACATAGAATAAAATAAAACTAAAAATAAAACAAAACAAAATAAAACTAAGAATAAAAATATAATAAAATAAAACTAAGGATAAAAATAGAAGATAATCTCCCACCTAGCACTTTTAGTTAAGGTCCTTAAGTTGGACATTTGGTGGGCTCCCTGTCATGGTGGCTTATGCTTGAACTCATCCAGGAATCCCCACCAGTGTTTGTAATTCCAATAGCCTCCAGGATCCCACACTAGTTGCACAAAGCCTTCAAGCAAGTTAAAGCAAGTGACATTGCTCTGGGAGTGTTGATTGCTAGAATGAATTCCGGGGTTCCAAACCTTGCTTTTGCAACCATCTTTGCCGTGATCATCATTGTTCCAACCGGGTGGCACGCAATTTAAATTCTCACTAAGCCATCCAAACAGCTTCCTAGACCCATTCAATTGAGAATTATACCAACCTTTGTACTTTAATTTGGAGCATGTAACCATATTGAACCTTGCATGACATTTCCTACCACTAACCATCTCCCTCTTACTCTTAAAGCCACACAGAGCTCTAAGTTGACCATCTGTCTCAAGTAAACCATATTCAAGTGGGATGAGAAAGCTAAGGGATATGAATTTTACCCACTTGAATGTTGTGAAGGATAATGGTGACTTAGGCAGAGAGGTCTCCAACAACTTTGGCAAGGTGATTTCAAGCTCCATTCGCTTGAGCTCTTCCTTGACAACTTCCACCTCTTTGCAAGCTTCTTCAATTTCAACCTTTTCCTCTTGGTAGCTTTCTTTCAATTCAGTCTCTTCTTCATTGCTTACCAAGGGCATGGGAGGTTGTGCTTCTTCTTCTTTAATCTCCATCTCTTGATCTACCTCTTCAAAGTCTTTAGCCATGATATGCCTTGGAGGTTGTACACCCTCTTCAACATCAATTTCAAACGTCTTTGAAGGAGGCTCTATAACTTGACTTTCCCATGGAGGTTCAGCATCTCCTAAGTCTTCAACCACTTCTTCCTCTTCAGTAATTTTGGCTTTCTCCACTTACTCTAGTACAAAATCAGACTCCTCCTTGATGTCTTCCTTTCTATGATAACTCCTTTCAACTATTCTTTCATCTTCAAGGGTCTCTCCTGCCGCTACCTTTAGGGCCTCCTCTAGCTTCTTATGAAGTATGGATTCGCAAAGATGATTCCTTCTTTCTTGTTCCATATCAATAGCATAATTGAGACCATCTTGCTCGTGGATTGATGGATGTAGGTGCTCTTCCATGGAGGATGGTGATGGGATGAAAAGATCATTATGTGGTTGAAAAGGAAGTGCACTAGAGTTTGAGGGTTGAATATTGGAGGTAGAGGGTTGGTTCATGCGGGATATAAGATTTTGGAGTGTAGAGGTGATACCAATGATGTTAGAGATGAGTGTGTTGTTATCCAATAGAGGTTGGGTTGGATAGGAGGGTTCATTTGTTGGGAGAGAGGGCTCATAATACGGAGGTGGTTCATCTTGATAAGGATATGGAGATGGTGAATATTGAGGTGGTGGTTTTGGGTGTGGTTCATATGGTGGTTGGTGTGGTGGATAAGGATTAGGCTCATATGGAGGTGAATGGTGGAAAGGGGCTTGTGAGTATGGTGGTTCAGAGTTATGTTGAGGAAGGGGTTCATAAGCATATGGTGGGGCTTGTTGGTAACCACAAGGTGGTCCACCATATTCATCATCTTGGTATGCACCCTGGAATGGATCTTAACCATAGTAATTTGGTGGAGGTTGACTGTCACAAAAAGGTCCACCATAACTATTGTCTTGGTATGCATCATAGAATGGTTGTTGGTTATAGTGCATTGGAGGGGGTTGTTGCCAAGAGGGTTGATCAAATCCTTGTGGCTCCTCCCATCTTTGATTCTTCCAACCTTGATGCCTATTTTCATTATAGTTTCCATTCCTTACAACAACATTGGAACCAAACTTGAAACCAGAGGGGTGAGAATTCATAGTAGCTAATAATAAAAAAATTAAAAACAAAAACAAAAACAAATAAACAAGCAAAAGCAAATATTTACAATAACCAATAATAAGGCACATGTTTGCAATTCCCCGGCAACGGCGCCATTTTTGACGATCGGATTCTTGCTAGTAAAGAATTTTATAAAAATAATCCCATTGTAGGTATATTTTCTAAACCAACAGAGAATCGTTTCGTACAAAAGTTTTGGTTGTCACTTAAGCAAACCCAATAAAATTTATAACTGAAGTATTTAAACCTCGGGTCGTCTCTCAAGGAATTGCAGGGAAGTATGATTTATTATTAGTTATGAAAAAGGGTATATTTTTGGGTTTTTGAAATAGGGAACAGGAAAATAAATTGGCAGGAAATTAAATTAATAACTAGAAAAACTCTTGGCAAGGTATGAGAACTGGAAATCCCATCCTAGTTATCCTTATCAGGTGTGATGAGAATTGTTATTGCTCCCACTTAGTTAACCCTTACTAAATAAAGGAAAGTCAAGTGGACTAATCAATTTGATTTCTGGTGCACGAAATTGTGATCTCAATGGCGCCAACAACTTGGTACGCACAATTGAAATCTCACTTCTTTTTCACAACTTCGCACAACTAACCAGCAAGTGCACTGGGTCGTCCAAGTAATAAACCTTACGTGAGTAAGGGTCAATCCCATGGAGATTATCGGCTTGAAGCAAGTTATGGTCATCTTGGAAATATCAGTCAGGCAGATTCAAATGGTTATGGGATTTAAGATAATTAAAATATAAATAAAATATAAAATAAGATAGAAATACTTATGTAATTCATTGGTGAGAATTTCAGATAAGCGTATGGAGATGCTTTGCTCCCTCTGGATCTCTGCTTTCCTACTGCCTTCATTCAATCATTCTTACTCCTTTCCATGGCAAGCTGTATGTTGGGCATCACCGTTGTCAATGGCTACTTCCCGTTCTCTCAGTGAAAATAGTCCAAATGCGCTGTCACCGCATGGCTAATCATCTGTCGGTTCTCGATCATGTTAGAATAGGATCCATTGATCCTTTTGCGTCTGTCACTATGCCCAACACTCGTGATTTTGAAGCTCGTCACAGTCATCCCTTCCCAGATCCTACTCAGAATACCACAGACAAGGTTTAGACTTTCCGAATCTTAGGAATGGCCGCCAATAATTCAAGCTTATACCACGAAGACTCCGATCTTTCGGAATGGAGGCTAAGAGATACGCATTCAAGCTTGTTTTCATGTAGAACGGAAATGGTTGTTAGGCACGCGTTCATAGGTGAGAATCGTGATGAGTGTCACATAATCATCACATTCATCATGTTCTTGGGTGCGAATGAATATCTTAGAATAAGAATAAGCTTGAATTGAATAGAAAAACAATAGTACTTTGCATGAGGAACAGCAGAGCTCCACACCTTAATCTATGGGGTGTAGAAACTCTACCGTTGAAAATACATAAGTGATGAAGGTCCAGGCATGGCCGAATGGCCAGCCCCAAAGGTCTAGGGACTAAACGTCCAAAGATGAAAATACAATAGTAAAAGGTCCTATTTATAATGAACTAGTTACTAGGGTTTACAGAAATAAGTAAATGATGCAGAAATCCACTTCCGGGGCCCACTTGGTGTGTGCTTGGGCTGAGCATTGAGCTTTACACGTGTAGAGATTTCTCTTGGAGTTAAATACCAGGTTGCAGCCTGTTTCTGGCGTTTAACTCTGGTTTGTAACCTGTTTCTGGCGTTTAACTTCAGAATAGGGCAGGAAGTTGGCGTTTGAACGCCAGTTTGCATCGTCAAAACTCGGACAAAGTATGGACTATTATATATTGCTGGAAATCCCTGGATGTCTGCTTTCCAATGCAATTGAGAGCGCGCCATTTAGGTTTTTGTAGCTCCAGAAAATCCATTTCGAGTGCAGGGAGGTCAGAATCCAACAACATCTACAGTCCTTTTTCAGCCTTTGAATCAGATTTTTGCTAAGGTCCCTCAATTTCAGCCAGAAAATACCTGAAATCACAGAAAAATACACAAACTCATAGCAAAGTCCATAAATGTGAATTTTGAATAAAAACTAACAAAAACATAGTAAAAACTAATTAAATTATACTAAAAACTATCTAAAAACAATGCCAAAAAGCGTATAAATTATCCGCTCATCACAACACCAAACTTAAATTGTTGCTTGTCCCCAACCAATTGAAAATCAAATAGGATAAAAAGAAGAGAATATACTATAAATTCCAAAATATCAATGAAACTTAGCTCCAATTAGATGAGCGGGACTAGTAGCTTTTTGCCTCTGAACAGTTTTGGCATCTCACTTTATCCTTTGAAGTTCAGAATGATTGGCATCTGTAGGAACTCAGAATTCAGATAGTGTTATTGATTCTCCTAGTTCAGTATGTTGATTCTTGAACACAGCTACTTTATGAGTCTTGGCCGTGGCCCTAAGCACTTTATTTTCCAGTATTACTACCGGATACATAAATGTCACAGACACATAACTGGGTGAACCTTTTCAGATTGTGACTCAGCTTTGCTAGAGTCCCCAATTAGAGGTGTCTAGGGTTCTTAAGCACACTCTTTTTGCTTTGGACCATGACTTTAACCGCTCAGTCTCACGCTTTTGGCTTGACACCTTCACGCCACAAGCACATGGTTAGTGACAGCTTGGTTTAGCCGCTTAGGCCAGGATTTTATTCCTTTGGGCCCTCCTATCCATTAATGCTCAGAGCCTTGGATCCTTTTTACCCTTGCCTTATAGTTTAAAGGGTTACTGGCTTTTTGCTCTTGCCTTTTGGTTTAAAGAGCTCTTGGCTTTTTCTGCTTGCTTTTTCTTTTTCTTTCTTTTTTTCTTTTATTTTTGCCCTTTTTTTTTGCAAGCTTTATATTCACTGTTTTTTCTTGCTTCAAGAATCAATTTTATGATTTTTTAGATTATCAATAACATTTCTCCTTTTTCTTTATTCTTTCAAGAGCCAACAATTTTAACATTCATAAACAACAAATTCAAAAGACATATGCACTATTCAAGCATTCATTCAGAAAACAAAAAGTATTGCCACCACATCAAAATAATTAAACTAATTTCAAGGATGAATTCGAAATCATGTACTTCTTATTCTTTTGTGGTTAAAACATTTTTCATTTAAGAAAGGTGATGGATTCATAGGACATTCATAGCTTTAAGGCATAGACACTAGACAATAATGATCATGTAATAAAACACAAACATAAATAAAACATAAAGCATAATTTTCGAAAAACAGAAAAGTAAATAGACAAGGAGATTAAGGAACGGGTCCACCTTAGTGATGGCGGCTAGTTCTTCCTCTTGAAGATCCAATGGAACGCTTGAGCTTCTCTATGTCTCTTCCTTGCCTTTGTTGCTCCTCCCTCATGGCTCTTTGGTCTTCTCTAATTTCATGAAGGAGGATGGAATGCTCTTGGTGCTCCACCCTTAGTTGTCCCATGTTGGAACTTAGTTCTCCTAGGGAGGTGTTAATTTGCTCCCAATAGTGTTGGGGAGGAAAGTGCATCCCTTGACGTATCTCAGGGATTTCATGATGAGGAATTTCCTCATGCTCTTGTTGAGGTCCATAAGTGGGTTCTCTTATTTGCTCCATCCTTTTCTTAGTGATGAGCTTTTGAGATGAATCTCTCCATCTCCCATGACTTAGAGGTGGAAGCTTTTGCCTTCCCTTCCTCTTTCTAGAGGTTTCTCTGGCCTTAGGTGTCATAAATGATTATGGAAAAACAAAAAGCAACGCTTTTACCACACCAAACTTAGAAGGTTTGCTCGTCCTCGAGCAAAAGAAGAGAAGAGGGAGTAAGAGAAGAAGAAAATAGACGAGATGGAGAGGTGTGAGTGGTTCAGCCAAGGGGGTTGTAGGTGATTATGGAGGAGTAATGGAGGTGATTGGTGGAGGTTATTTTGGGGAAGAGTGTTATGGAAATGTGTGAGGAGGAGAGAAGAAGAAAGGTGGGGTAGGTGGGGATCCTGTGGGGTCCACAGATCCTGAGGGGTCAAGGACTTATCATCCCTGCTCCATTTAGGGGTGTAAACGCCCTTAGAGTGCAATCCTGGCGTTTAACACTAGATTACTGCTTGTTTCTGGCGTTTAACACCAGCTTTTCTCCCTTTCTTGGCGTTAAACGCCAACTTGATGCTTGTTTCTGGCGTTAAATGCCAGTCTGTAGCTTGTTTCTGGCGTTTAACGCCAGCTTGATGCTTCTTTCCGGCGTTAAACGCCCGTCTGATGCTTCTTACTGGCGTTTAAACGCCAGTAAGCTCTTCCTCCAGGGTGAGCTATTTTTAATGCTATTTTTTATTCTTTTTTTGATTTTTTAGTTGTTTTTGTGACTTCACATGATCATCAACCTATAGAAAACATAAAATAACAATAGAAAATAAATAGACATAATTAAATAACATTGGGTTGCCTCCCAATAAGCACTTCTTTAACGTCAATAGCTTGACAGTGAGCTCTCATGAAGCCTCACAGATAATCAGAGCATGATTGGGGCCTCTCAACACCAAACTTAGAGTTTGGTTGTGGCCTCGCAACACCAAACTTAGAGTTCAGCTGTGGCCTCCCAACACCAAACTTAGAGTTTGAATGTGGGGGTTTTGTTTGACTCTGGATTGAGAGAAGCTTTTCATGCTTCGTCTCCATGGTTATAGAAGGAGAACCTTGAGTCTTGAATACAAGGTAGTCCTCATTCAACTAAAGGACTAACTCTCCTCTGTCAACATCAATCACAGCTTCATGATTGCTCTAAGATACTTAGCAACTTGCTTTTCAGTGATGTCTTCATCCTCTTCAGAGGAAGAATATTCATCAGTGCTCATGAATGGAAGAAGGAAGTTCAATGGAATCTCTATGGTCTCTGTATGAGCCTTAGATTCCTTTGGTTCCTCAAAGGGAAACTCCTTTCTGTCCAAAGGACGTCCCATGAGGTCTTCCTCACTGGGATTCACGTCCTCCTCCTCCTCTGGGCATTCAGCCATACCAAGTAAGGTTATGGCCTTGCACTCTCTCTTGGGATTTTCTTCTGTATTGCTTGGGAGAGTACTGGGAGGAGTTTTAGTAATCTTCTTACTCAGCTGACCCACCTGTGCCTCCAAATTTCTAATGGAGGACCTTGTTTCATTCATGAAACTTAGTGTGGTCTTGGATAGATCAGTGACTATGGTTGCCAGGCCAGAATAGCTCTGTTCAGGATTCTCTGTCTGTTGCTGAGAAGATGATGGAAAAGACTTGTTATTGCTAAACCTATTTCTTCCACCATTATTATTGAAGCCTTGTTGAGGCTTTTGTTGGTCCTTCCATGAGAAATTTGGATAATTTCTCCATGATGGATCATGGGTGTTTCTATAGGGTTCTCAGGATCATAAGCTTCTTCTTCAGAAGATGCTTCTTTAGTACTGTAAGATGCAGCTTGCAATCCATTCAGACTCTGAGAAATCATATTGACTTGCTGAGTCAATATTTTGTTCTGAGCCAATATGGCATTCAGAGTATTAATTTTAAGAACTCCCTTCTTCTGAGGCGTCCCATTGTTCACAGGATTTCTTTCAGAAGTATACATGAACTGGTTATTTGCAACCATTTCAATGAGTTCCTGAGCTTCTGCAGGGGTTTTCAGATGAAGAGATCCTCCTGCAGAATAGTCCAATCACATTTTTGACAACTCAGACAGACCATCATAGAATATACTTATGATGCTCCATTCTGGAAGCATGTCAGTAGGACACCTTTTGATCAATTGCTTATATCTTTCCCAAGCTTCATAGAAGGACTCACCTTCCTTCTGTCTGAAGATTTGGATTTCCACTCTAAGCTTGCTCATCTTTTGAGGTGGAAAGAATTTGGCCAGGAAAGCACTGACCAGTTTTTTCCAAGAGTTCAGGCTTTCCTTAGGTTGTGAATCCAACCATGTTCTAGCTCTGTCTCTTACAGCAAAAGGGAAAAGCATAAGCCTGTAGACCTCGGGATCAACTCCATTGGTCTTGACAGTGTCACAGATTTGGAAGAACTTAGCTAAGAACTGATGAGGATCTTCTAATGGAAGTCCATAAAACTTGCAATTCTGTTGCATTAGAGAAACTAATTGAGGCTTAAACTCAAAGTTGTTTGCTCCAATGGCAGGAATTGAGATGCTTCTTCCATAGAAGTCAGAAGAGGGTGCAATAAAGTCACCAAGTAACTTCCTTGCATCTCCACCATTGTTATTGGGTTCGGCCATGTCTCCTTGTTTTTTGAAAATTTCTGTCAGGTCCTCTCCAGAGGGTTGTGCCTTAACTTCTCTTAGTTTCCTCTTTAGAGTCCTTTCAGGTTCAGGATCAACTTCAATAAGAGTGTCTTTATCCCTGTTCCTACTCATATGAAAAAGAAGAGAATAAAAAGAAGAGGAATCCTCTATGTCACAATATAGAGATTCCTTTATGTGAGTAGAAGAGGAGAATAATAGGAGAGTAGAATGGAGAAGAGAGAAGATGAAGAATTCGAATTTCAAATTAAAATAAAAGGAAAATATTTTTGTTTTTATTAAATTAATTAATTAGAATTCGAAAATATAAAAAGAAATAAAATAGAATTGAAATTTAAAACAATTAGTTAATTAAAAAGAATTTTGAAAAAAAAAGTTAGTGATATTCAAAAATTGGAGAGAGAAAAGTAGTGAGGAGTTTTGAAAAAGATATGATTGAACTAGAAAACTTTTAAAATCAAACAAAAAGTCAAGTAGTTAATTGAAAAAGATTTGAAAATCAATTTTTGAAAAGATAAGAAGTTAGAAAGGATTTTGAAATTGATTTTGAAAAAGATATGATTAAAAATTTAATTTGAAAAAAAATTTGAAAAGAAATTTAAAAAGATTTGATTTTTGAAATTAAAGTTGATTACTTGACTAATAAGAAATTAAAAGATATGATTCTAGAATTTAAAGATTGAACCTTTCTTAATAGGCAAGTAACAACCTGAAAAATTTTTGAATTAAAACATTAAATGTAAGTGAGATTTTCGAAAATATGAAATAAAGATAAGAAAAAGATTTTGAAAATCAAAATTTAAAATTTTCGAAAATATTGGAAAAAAATGAAAAAGATTTGATTTTTGAAAAAGATTTGAAAAAGATATAATTTTTAAATTGAAAATTGACTTGACTAATAAGAAACAATTGAATTTTAAAACTTTATGACTAACTCAATTCAAATTTTCGAAAATTATGAGAAAAATAAGGAAAAGATATTTTTTGATTTTTGAATTTAAATGAGGGAAGAGAAAAACATAAAAATGATGCAAAATAAAAAAATTCAAGATCAAAACACATGATGCATGCAAGAACACTTTGAATGTCAAGATGAACACCAAGAACACTTTGAGGATCAAGATGAACCTCAAGACTTATTTTTTGAAAATTTTTAAGAAAAGAAAAGCATGCAAGACACCAAACTTAAAAATTTTTAAACTTTAGACACTAGTAATTCAAAAATGCATATGAAAAACAAGAAAAGACACAAAACATAAAAATGCAAAGATCAAACAAAGAAGATCATCAAGAACAACTTGAAGATCATGAAGAACAATGCATGAGTTTTCGAAAATTTAAAGAAAATTAAAGGCATGCAATTGACACCAAACTAAAAATTTGACACAAGACTCAAACAAGAAATACAAAATTTTTGGTTTTTATGATTTTATTAATTTTTTTGGTTTTTTTCGAAAATTATTTTGGGAAAAACGAAAAAGAAGAAATTTTTTTGTATTATTTTCGAAAATAAGAAATAAAAAGGTTAAAAATAAAATAAAATTACCTAATCTGAGCAACAAGATGAGCCGTCAGTTGTCCAAACTCGAATAATCCCCGGCAACGGCGCCAAAAACTTGGTGCACGAAATTGTGATCTCAATGGCGCTAACAACTTGGTATGCATAATTGTAATCTCACTTCTTTTTCACAACTTCGCACAACTAACCAGCAAGTGCACTGGGTCGTCCAAGTAATAAACCTTACGTGAGTAAGGGTCGATCCCACGGAGATTGTCGGCTTGAAGCAAGCTATGGTCATCTTGCAAATCTCAGTCAGGCAGATTCAAATGGTTATGGGATTTAAGATAATTAAAATATAAATAAAATATAAAATAAGATAGAAATACTTATGTAATTCATTGGTGAGAATTTCAGATAAGCGTATGGGGATGCTTTGCTCCCTCTGGATCTCTACTTTCCTACTGCCTTCATTCAATCATTCTTACTCCTTTCCATGGCAAGCTGTATGTTTGGCATCACCGTTGTCAATGGCTACTTCCCGTCCTCTTAGTGAAAATGGTCCAAATGCGCTGTCACCGCACGGCTAATCATCTGTCGGTTCTCGATCATGTTGGAATAGGATCCATTGATCCTTTTGCGTTTGTCACTGTGCCCAACACTCGCGAGTTTGAAGCTCGTCACAGTCATCCCTTCCTAGATCCTACTCAGAATACCAAAGACAAGGTTTAGACTTTCCGAATCTCAGAAATGGCCGCCAATAATTCTAGCTTATACCACGAAGACTCCGATCTTTCGGAATGGAGGCTAAGAGATACGCATTCAAGCTTGTTTTCATGTAGAATGGAAATGGTTGTCAGACACGCGTTCATAGGTGAGAATGGTGATGAGTGTCACATAATCATCACATTCATCATGTTCTTAGGTGCGAATGAATATCTTAGAATAAGAATAAGCTAGAATTGAATAGAAAAACAATAGTACTTTGCATTAATTTATAAGGAATAGCAGAGCTCTACACCTTAATCTATGGGGTGTAGAAACTCTAACGTTGAAAATACATAAGTGATGAAGGTCCAGGCATGGCTGAATGGCCAGCCCCAAAGGTTTAGGGACTAAACATCCAAAGATGAAAATACAATAGTAAAAGGTCCTATTTATAATACACTAGTTACTAGCGTTTACAGAGATAAGTAAATGATGCAGAAATCCACTTTCGGGGCCCACTTGGTGTGTGCTTGGGCTGAGCATTGAGCTATACACTTGTAGAGACTTCTCTTGGAGTTAAACACCAGGTTGCAGCCTGTTTCTGGCGTTTAACTCTGGTTTGTAACCTGTTTCTGGCATTTAACTTCAGAATAGGGAAGGAAGTTGGCGTTTGAATGCCATTTTGCATCATCAAAACTCGGACAAAGTATGGACTATTATATATTTCTGGAAATCCCTGGATGTCTACTTTCCAACGCAATTGAGAGAGCGCCATTTGGGTTTCTGTAGCTCCAGAAAATCCATTTCGAGTGCAGGAAGGTCAGAATCCAACAGCATCTGCAGTCTCTTGTTCAGCCTCTGAATCAGATTTTTGCTTAGGTCCCTCAATTTCAGCCAGAAAATATCTGAAATCACAGAAAAACACACAAACTCATAGTAAAGTCTAGAAATGTGAATTTTGAACAAAAACTAATAAAAACATAGTAAAAACTAATTAAATTATACTAAAAACTATCTAAAAACAATGCCAAAAAGCGTATAAATTATCCGCTCATCAATTCCTCAAGTCCTAGTCAACTCCTATGGAAAGACTAGCTTTAGAGGGATCCAAATCAATCAGCAATTCCCAATTTTCAATCAACAGCTGAGTTTGACAACTCAAGTGTCACCAATTACTCAACTAAAGCCAAAAGGGAAAAAATCTAAATTATTTATATCATAAATGGAAGAAAGCAATTATAAATCTGAAATACCTCAATTTATATTAAATAGGAAATCAAATTAAACATAGGAATCCATGAACCAATTTGGCAAAATAAACAAACTAATGTAATAGAATAATTAAAAGTAGAAGAGAAACTAAAGTAAAGAAACATTGAACCTGGAATTAAGAAGGAATGAACCATAAACTAAGAGAAATCCTAATCCTAAAATCTAAGAGAGAGGAGAGGGCCTCTCTCTCTAGAAAACTACATCTAAAACCTAAAATTGTGAATATGAAAGTTGTCTTAATGAATGGATTGATTCCCCTACTTTATAGCCTCTAATCTGTGTTTTCTAGGCCGAAAACTAGGTCAAAAATAGCCCAGAAATCGCGATATGTCCAGCACACTGCAAAGTCACGCGTACGCGTCGTCCACGCGTATGCGTGGATTGAATTTTTGGCAGGTCACGTGTGCGCGTTGCCTATCTTCAAGGCAGCTATGGCAAATTATATATTGTTGCGAAGCCTCGGATGTTAGCTTTCCAACGCAACTAGAACTGCATCATTTGGATATCTGTAGCTCAAGTTATGGTCAGTTAAGTGCGAAGAGGTCAAGCTGGACAACTTTAGCAGTTCCTTCAGTTTCTTGTATTCCTTCCACTTTTGCATGCTTCCTTTCCATCCTTGATAAACCCCTATTTTATGATTCATCTTGTGCTTAAAATTGAGTATTTTTATCAATTCTTCACCCGCTTATTTATATGAATTGCATGGTTTTACTTTCCCTTCCTAATTTTATAATATATGTGAAAACATGTTTCCATGCTTTAAAAATACTAATTTTAATAGTCCTTTATTACCATTCGATGCCATGATCTGTGTGTTGAGTATTTTCAGGCTTCATACGGCAGGAATGGCTTAGAGGACAGAAAAGAAACATACAAAAATGGAAGGAAAGCACAAAAATGGAATTTTGAAGAAAGGGCAGCGACGCGTACGCGTGGATGACGCAAACGCGTGCCTTGAGAAAAATGTAAATGACGCGTATGCGTGACTGATGCGTACGCGTGACAAGGAAAACTCCAGACCACGCGAACGCGTGATCCACGCGCACGCGTGACGGATGCCACGTGCAGGAATCTGTAGAAAACGCCCTCAGCAATTTCTGGACCCTTTTTCATCCCAAATCCATGCCAGAAACACAGAATATAAGCCAGAAAATGGGGGAATCAAAGAGAATGATTAGAACAATTAGAACGATTAGAACAATTGATACAACAATCATAATTCATAATTTTAGGTTTTAGATGTAGTTTTTAGAGAGAGAGAGGCTCTCTCCTCTCTCTTAAGTTTTAGGATTAGGATTTAAACTTCTTCTAAGGTTCAATGTTCCTTTAAATTAGGATTCTTATATTTTCACTTATTCCATAATATTTTTCCATTTATATTTTATTGTTTATTTACTCGCTTCCAATTTTATTTCAATTATCATCTTTACTCTTTTATATCTTTAATCCTTATTCAGAGTTACAATTGGAAAGCTTTTATGACATTATTGATGCAAAGAATATTTTTTTATTTATCTCATTATTTGTTTGATTATCTTCAAGTATTTATTTAGTCATTTATTATGTGAAATTGGCATTGATGAGCAGATAATTTATACGCTTTTTAGCATTGTTTTTAGTATATTTTTAGTATATTTTAGTTAGTTTTTATTATGTTTTTATTAATTTTTAAATAAAAATAACTCTTCTGGACTTTACTATGAGTTTGTGTATTTTTCTATGATTTCAGGTATTTTCTGGCTGAAATTGAGGGACCTGAGCAAAAATCTGATTCAGAGGCTGAAAAAGGACTGCAGATGCTGTTGGATTCTGACCTCTCTGCACTCGAAGTGGATTTTATGGAGCTACAGAAACCCAATTGGCACGCTCTCAATTGCGTTGAAAAGTAGATATCCTGGGCTTTCTAGCAATATATAATAGTCTATACTTTGCCCGAGATTGGATGGCCCAAACAGATGTTCCAAGTCAGCTCAAGAATTCTGGCGTTTAACGCCAGAACTGGCACAAAAGCTGGAGTTAAACGCCCAAACTGGCCCAAAAGCTGGCGTTTAACTCCAAGAAAAGTCTCTACACATGGAAGCTTCAATGCTCAGTCCAAGCACATACCAAGTGGGCCCGGAAGAAGATTTCTGCATTAATTACCTATTTCTGTAACCCTAGGCTACTAGTTTTCTATAAATAGGACCTTTTGCTATTGTATTTTTGTCTTGGTCATTCTGGTTCCCCCTATGGGGCCGAAGCCAATGAACCTTCATTACTTTTATATTTTCAACGGTGGAGTTTCTACACACCATAGATTAAGGTGTGGAGCTCTGCTGTTCTTAAGCAATTAATACAAGTAGTATTATTTTTCTATTCAACTCAAGTCTATTTCTTCTCCAAGATATTCATTCGCACCCAAGAACATGATGAATGTGACACTCATCACCATTCTCACCTATGAACGCGTGCCTGACAACCACTTCCGTTCTACATGCAAACAAGCTTGAATGCGTATCTCTTGGATTTCTAATATGAGATTGGAACCTTCGTGGTATAGGCTAGAATTATTGGCGGCCATTCCTGAGATCCGGAACGTCTAAATATTGTCTGTGGTATTCTGAGTAGGATCTGGGAAGGGATGACTGTGATGAGCTTCAAACTCACGAGTGTTGGGCGTGTGACAGACGCAAAAGGATCAATGGATCCTATTCCAACATGATCGAGAACCGACAGATGATTAGCCGTGCGGTGACTGCTTGCGTAGAACATTTTCACTGAGAGGACGGGAAGTAGCCATTGACAATGGTGATGCCTAACATAAAGCTTGCCATGGAAAGGAGTATGAATGATTGGAAGAAGGCAATAGGAAAGCAGAGGTTCAAGAAGAGCAAAGCATCTTCATATGCTTATTTGAAATTCCTAACAATGAATTACATAAGTATCTCTATCTCTATCTTTATTATATATTTTATTTATATTTTAATTATCCATTCTCCATAACCATTTGAATTCGCCTGACTGAGATTTACAAGATGACCATAGCTTGCTTCAAGCCGACAATCTCTGTGGGATCGACCCTTACTCACGTAAGGTATTACTTGGACGACCCAGTGCACTTGCTGGTTAGTTGTGCGGAATTGTGACAAAGTGTGATTCACGTTTGAGAGCACCAAGTCTTTGGTGCCATTGTTGATGATCACAATTTCGTGCACCAAGTTTTTGGCGCCGTTGCCGGGGATTGTTCGAGTTTAGACAACTGACGGCTCATCTTGTTGCTTAGATTAGGTAATTTTATTTTATGTTTAAGCTTTTTTTTTTACCTTTTATTTTCGAAAAAAAATTTTCAAAAATACAAAAAATTTTTCTATTTGTTCTTCAGAGTTTTTAAGAATGAATTCTAGAGTTTCATGATAATTTGTTGAAGTCTGGCTGGCTGTGAAGCCATGTCTAATCTTTTGGACCGAGGTTTCAACTTATCATCACAAGAGCTTTTTGATTTCTATCAATTTTGCTGTTGTGAGCAATGATCTGCTAAAGCTTGGCTGGCCATTGGCCATGTCTAGTGTTTTGGACCGGAGCTTTCTTTGAAAGCTTGGCTGGCTAGTAAGCCATGTCTAATTCATGGACCGGAGTCTTAGACTAGCATTGCAATGATTCCTGTAATTCTTATTAAAAATTTTGAATCCCTTTATTTTCTTTTCCACTCAATTTTCGAAAAATCACAAAAAAATTTTATAAAACCATAAAATTCAAAAATATTCTATGTTTCTAGTTTGAGTCTAGTGTCTAATTTTAAGTTTGGTGTCAATTGCATATCTTTATTCTTCTAATTTTCGAAAATTACATGCATTATGTTCGTCATTGATCTTCAAGATGTTCTTGATGATTTCCTTGCTCTGATCTTTAAATTCTCTTGTTTTGTGTGTTTAGTTGTTTCTCACATGCATTTTTCAAATTGTTATAGTCCTTAGTATACAAACTTTTAAGTTTGGTGCCTTGCATGCATTATGTATTTTATCTTAGTTTTTCATGTTTAATTGCATTTTGATTGTTCCTCATCATTAAAAATCCAAAAATTTGTCAAAATTATGTCTTTTCAAGTCAATAATACAGAGAATTGAAGATTCAGAACATGCAGCAGAGGAATTACACAGAAAAAGATGGGCGTTCAAAACGCCCAGTGAAGAAGGAAAACTGGCATTTAAACGCCAGCCAGGGTACCTGGCTGGGCATTAAACGCCCAAAAGGGTAGCATTTTGGGCGTTAAACGCCAGAATGGATACCATTCTGGGCGTTTAACGCCAGGATGACATAAGAGGGAAGATTTTGTTTTTAATTCAAATTTTTTTCAAGTTTTCATAAGTTTTCAAAATCAAATCTTTTTCAAATCATATCTTTTCAATCATATCTTTTCAAAATAAATTTCTTTCCATTTTTTTACTATTTTCGAAAATACTTGCTAACAATTAATGATTTGATTCAAAAATTTCAAGTATGTTGCTTTCTTGTTAAGAAAGGTTTAATATCTGAATCATATCTTTTAAATTTCTTGTTAAGCCAAGTCATTAATTTTAAAATCAAATATTTTTAAATTGTTTTTCAATTATATCCTTTCAATCATATCTTTTTAAAACCATATCTTTTCAATCATATCTTCTTAATCACATCTTTTTCAAAATAATTTTCAATCATATCTTTTTGATTTCTAATTTCAAAAATCTTTTTCAAAAATCACTTAATTTCTTTCTCAACTTTAATTCTCGAAAATCATCAATCAAATTTTCAAAATTTCTTTTAATTATTTCAAAATCTTTTACTTTAATTTCGAAAATTCTTCTCCTCTTCTCACATCCTTCTATTTAAAGGACTAACACTCCTCCACTATCAACAATTCGAACTCTATCCCTCTTGATAAGTTCGAATTCTTCTCTTTCTACCTTCTCCTTCTATTCTTCTTTTCCTCTGACACTTCAAAGAATCTCTATACTGTGACATAGAGGATTCCATACTTTCTTGTTCTCTTCTCTTTCATATGAGCAGAAGCAAGGACAAAGGCATTCTTGTTGAAGCTGATCCTGAACCTGAAAGGACCTTGAAGAGAAAGCTAAGAGAAGCTAAAGTACAACTCTCTATAGAGGACCTAACAGAACTTTTCAAACAAGAAAAAGACATGGCAGCCGAAAACAACAATAATGGCAAAAATGCAAGGAAGGTGCTTGGTGACTTTACTGCAGCTACTCCTGACTTCTATGGGAGAAGTATCTCAATCCCTACCATTGGAGCAAATAACTTTGAGCTTAAGCCTCAATTAGTTTCTCTAATGCAACAGAATTGCAAGTTTCATGGACTTCCATTGGAAGATCCTCATCAGTTCTTAGCAGAATTTTTACAAATCTGTGACACTGTCAAGACCAATGGGGTTGATCCCGAGGTCTATAGACTTATGCTTTTTCCCTTTGCTGTAAGAGACAGAGCTAGAATATGGTTGGACTAACAACCTAAAGAAAGCCTGAACTCTTGGGAAAAGCTAGTCAATGCCTTCTTGGCAAAGTTCTTTCCACCTCAAAAATTGAGTAAGCTTAGAGTGGAAGTCCAAACCTTCAGACAGAAGGAAGGTGAATCCCTCTATGAAGCTTGGGAAAGATACAAGCAATTGATCAGAAGGTGTCCTTCTGACATGCTTTCAGAATGGAGCATCATAGGTATCTTCTATGATGGTCTATCTGAACTGTCCAAGATGTCATTGGACTGCTCTGCTGGAGGATCTCTTCATCTGAAGAAGACGCATGCAGAAGCTCAGGAACTCATTGAAATGGTTGCAAATAACCAATTCATGTACACTTCTGAAAGGAATCCTGTGAATAATGGGACAAATCAGAAGAAATGAGTTCTTGAGATTGATACTCTGAATGCCATATTGGCTCAGAACAAGATATTAACTCAACAAGTTAATATGATCTCTCAGAGTCTGTCTAGAATACAAGTAGCAACAGGCAGTACTAAAGAAGCTTCCTCTGAAGAAGAAGCTTATGACCCTGAGAACCCTACAATGGAAGAGGTGAATTACATCGGAGAATCCTATGGAAACACCTATAATCTTTCATGGAGAAATCATCCAAATCTCTCATGGAAGGATCAACAAAGACCTCAACAAGGTTTCAACAACAATGATGGTGGAAGAAATAGGTTTAGCAATAGCAAGCCTTTTCCATCATCTTCTCAGCAACAGACAGAGAATTCTAAGCAGAGACACTCTGACTTAGCAACCATTGTCTCTGATCTAATTAAAACCACTCAAAGTTTCATGACTGAAATAAGGTCCTCCATTAGAAATTTGGAGGCACAAGTGGGTCAGCTGAGTAAGAAAATTACTGAACTCCCTCCTAGTACTCTCCCAAGCAATACAGAAGAGAATCCAAAGAGAGAGTGCAAGGCCATAAACACGTCTCACATGGCCGAACCTGGAGAGGAGGAAGAGGCAGTGATCTCCACTGAGGAAGACCTCAATGGACGTCCACTGGCCTCCATGGAGTTCCCTGATGAGGAACCATGGGATTCTGAGGCTCACACAGAGACCATAGAGATTTCATTGAATTTTCTCCTACCATTCATGAGCTCTGATGAGTATTCTTCCTCTGAAGAGGATGAAGATGTTACTGAAGAGCAAGTTACTAAGTATCTTGGAGCAATCATGAGGCTAAATACCAAGTTATTTGGTAATGAGACTTGGGAGGATGAACCCCCATTGCTCATCAAAGAACTGGATGACTTGACTAGGCAGAGATTACCTCAAAAGAGACAAGATCCTGGAAAATTCTCAATACCTTGTACCATAGGCACCATGACCTTTGAAAAGGCTCTGTGTGACCTACGATCAAGCATAAACCTCATGCCTCTCTTTGTAATGGAGAAGCTGGGGATCATTGAGGTACAAGCTGCTAGAATCTCACTAGAGATGGCAGACAATTCAAAGAAACAGGCTTATGGACTTGTAGAGGATGTCTTGGTAAAGGTTGAAGGCCACTACATTCCTGCGAATTTCATAATCCTAGAGACTGGGAAGTGTATGGATGAATCCATCATCCTTGGCAGACCCTTCCTAGCCACAGCAAAAGCTGTGATTGATGTTGACAGAGGAGAATTGATCATTCAAGTGAATGAAGGCTCCCTTGTGTTTAAAGCTCAAGGATATCCCTCTGTAACCATGGAGAGGAAGCATGAAGAGCTTCTCTCAATACAGAGTCAAACAGAGCCCCCACAGTCAAACTCTAAGTTTGGTGTTGGGAGGCCACAACCAAACTTTAAGTTTTGGTGTTGAACCCCCACATTCAAACTCTAAGTTTGGTGTTGGGAGGTTTCAACATTGTTCTGAACATCTGTGACGCTCCATGATAGCCCACTGTCAAGCTATTGACATTAAAGAAGCGTTTGTTGGGAGGCAACCCAATCTTTAATTATCTATGTTAAATTTCTCTTTTCTTTTGTTATTTTATGTTTACTGTAGGTTGATGATCATGTGAAGTTACAAAAATAATTGAAAAAGCAAAAACAGATTGAAAAACAGAATTAAAAACAGAACACCGTGGAGGAGAAACTTATCGGCGTTTAAACGCCAGTAAGGGTAGCAGAATGGGCGTTAAACGCCCAATCTGGCACCATTTTGGGCATTTAACGCCAGAAATGGGCACCAGACTGGCGTTTAACGCCAGAAATGGGCAGCAGCCTGGCGTTTAATGCCAGGATTGGCAGAAAGGGGCGTTTTGCACGCCACTTGGTGTAGGGATGAGAAATCCTTGACACCTCAGGATCTATGGACCCCACAGGATCCTCACCTACCCCACATCTCTCACTCTTCTTCACCCATTCACCAATCACCTCAATACCTCTTCCCCAAAAACCCCTCACCTATCAAATCCCACCATTCTCTTCACCACTCACCTCCATCCTTCATAAAACCCCACCTACCCCACCATTCAAATTCAAACCACTTTCCCTCCCAAACCCACCCATAATGGCCGAACCATACCCCCCTCTCCACTTCTATATAAACCCATCTTCACTCCTTCATTTTCACTCAACATACACACTACTTCTCCCCCTTAGCCGAACACTAAGCCCCTCCATCTCCTCTATTTCTTCTTCTTCTACTCTCTTCTTTCTTCTTTTGCTCGAGGACGAGCAAACCTTCTAAGTTTGGTGTGGTAAAAGCTAAAGCTTTTTGTTTTTCCATAACCATTAATGGCACCAAAGGCCGGAGAAACCTCTAGAAATAGGAAAGGGAAGGCAAAAGCTTCCACCTCCAAGTCATGAAAGATGGAGAGATTCCTCTCAAGGGGGCATCAAGACCACTTCTATGAAGTTATGGCCAAGAAGAAGGTGATCCCCGAGGTCCCTTTCAAGCTTAAAAAGAATGAGTATCCGGAGATCCGACATGAGATCTGAAGAAGAGGTTGGGAAGTTCTCACCAGCCCCATTCAACAAGTCAGAATCTTAATGGTTCAAGAGTTCTATGCCAATGCATGGATCACCAAGAACCATGATCAAAGTGTGAACCCGGACCCCAAGAATTGGCTTACAATGGTCCGAGGGAAATACTTAGATTTCAGTCCAGAAAATGTAAGGTTGGCATTCAACTTGCCCATGATGCAAGGAGATGCACACCCCTACACTAGAAGGGTCAACTTTGATCAAAGGTTGGACCAAGTCCTCATAGACATTTGTGAAGAGGGCGCTCAATGGAAGAGAGATTCAATAGGGAAGCCGGTTCAACTAAGAAGGCATGACCTCAAGCCCGTGGCTAGGGGATGGTTGGAGTTCATCCAACGCTCAATCATTCCCACTAGCAACCGGTCTGACGTTACTATAGACCGGGCTATCATGATCCATAGCATCATGTTTGGAGAGGAAGTAGAAGTTCATGAGGTTATATCCCAAGAACTCTACAAGGTGGCAGATAAGTCTTCTACTTTGGCAAGGTTAGCCTTCCCTCACCTCATTTGTCACCTCTGCAATTCAGTTGGAATTGACATAGAGGGAGACATTCTCATTGATGAGGACAAGCCCATCACTAAGAAAAGGATGGAGCAAACAAGAGATTCCACTCATGGACAAGAGCATGAGGAAACCCTCATCATGAAATCCCTGAGATGCCTCAAGGGATGCATTTTTCTCCACAAAACTATTGGGAGCAAATCAACACCTCCCTAGGAGAATTAAGTTCCAATATGGGACAACTAAGGGTGGAGCACCAAGAGCATTCCATCCTCCTCCGTGAAATTAGAGAAGACCAAAGAACCATGAGAGAGGAGCAACAAAGCCAAGGAAGAGACATTGAGGAGCTCAAGCACTCCATAAGATCTTCAAGAGGAAGAACAAGCCGCTAGGGGTGTGCATGGCCCGGCTCGGCCCGAAGACCCGGCCCGGTTCCGAACACTTTAGGGGCTAATTTGATGTGATTTCATCGGGTCTAGGGCTGAGTATGGGTCTCAAAAGTAGACTCGGTCATTATTTTGGGTCAGGTCTGGGCCATAGCTCGGGTCACCCGAAATCGGCCCATTGGCCGGGTCATCATACACAATTAATATTTTGTGTTATTAGTGATGGATGATGGCTATTATTATGTGAAATTTAAGTATTGTAAACCTTAATATTTTGTGTTATTAGTCATTATATATAAGACTATAAGTTAATGTTTTATGTTTAAAATGCATAAGACTTTAGACTAATGCATAATATTGTGTTATTTGTATTGATTTAAATATTTGGTGTTATTAGGCAATATTAGTATTGATTATGGTTATACTTTAATTTTAGAGAAGAGTTAGTTCTTATTATATTTTTCTAAGTGAATTTTACCATGTCAAATAATGGTTGGAGTCTTGAAAATTTGGATATTTTTACATGCTAACTTACAAGTATCAAGGTAATATAATGTTAACGGCCCGATTTTTACTCGGTATAATCGTGGCCCAAAAGTGTATAGGTTTCATCGGGTCTAGGGTCGGGTTCGGGTCTAACAAATAGGCTCGGTATATATTTCGGGCCGGATCTGGGTCACATCAAACCCGGTTTCACCCGGCCCATGCACACCCCTACAAGCCGCCAGCACTAAGGTGGACCCGTTCATTAATTTCCTTGTTCTTTATTTTCTATTTTTTTGAAAATTATGCATTATGTCTATTTATGTTTGTGTCTTTATTATATGATCACTAGTGTCTAAGTGTCTATGCCTTAAAGCTATGAAAATAAATCCATCACCTTTCTTAAATAAAGAGTGTTTTAATTGAAAAGTAAAAGAAGTGCATGAATTTCAAATTTTAAAACAGTTTAATTATTCTGATGTGGTGGCAATACTTTTGTCTTTCTGAATGAATGCTTGAACAGTGCATATTTTTGATATGTTGATTCATGAATGTTAAAATTGTTGGCTCTTGAAAGAATGATGGAAAAGGAGAAATGTTATTTGATAATCTGAAAAATCATAAAATTAATTCTTGAAGCAAGAAAAAGCAATGAGAAGCTTGCAGAAAAAAAAAAGAGTATATGCGAAAAAAAAAGAGAAAGAAAAAGAAAAAGCAAGCAGAAAAAGCCAATAGCCCTTTAAACCAAAAGGCAAGGGTGAAATAAAAAAGGGGATCCAAGGCTTTGAGCATCAGTGGATAGGAGGGTCCACAGGAATAAAATCCTGGCCTAAGCAGCTAAACCAAGCTGTCCCTAACCATGTGCTTGTGGCGTGAAGGTGTCAAGTGAAAACTTGAGACTGAGCGGTTAAAGTCGTGATCCAAAGCAAAAAAAGGAGTGTGCTTAAGAGCTCTGGACACCTCTAATTGGGGACTCTAGCAAAGATGAGTCACAATCTGAAAAGGTTCACCCAGTTATGTGTCTGTGGCATTTATGTATCCGGTGGTAATACTGGAAAACAAAATGCTTAGGGTCACGGCCAAGACTCATAAAGTAGCTATGTTCAAGAATTAACATACTTAACTAGGAGAATCAATAACACTATCTGGATTCTGAGTTCCTATAGAAGCCAATCATTCTGAACTTCAAGGGATAAAATGAGATGCCAAAACTGTTTAGAAGCAAAAAGCTAAGAGCCCCGCTCATCTAATTAATACTGATCTTCATAGATGTTTTTGGAATTTATTGTATATTCTCTTCTTTTTATCCCATTTGATTTTTTTTAGTTGCTTGGGGACAAGCAACAATTTAAGTTCGGTGTTGTGATGAGCGGATAATTTATACGCTTTTTGGCATTATTTTTAGTATGTTTTTAGTAATTTTAGTTAGTTTTTATTATGTTTTTATTAGTTTTTAAATAAAAATCACTCTTCTGGACTTTACTATGAGTTTGTGTGTTTTTCTGTGATTTCAAGTATTTTCTGGCTGAAATTGAGGGACCTGAGCAAAAATCTGATTCAGAGGCTGAAAAAGGACTGCATATGCTGTTGGATTTTGACCTCCCTGCACTCGAAGTGGATTTTCTAGAGCTATAGAAACCCAATTGGTGCACTCTAAATTGCGTTGGAAAGTAGACATCCTGCGCTTTCCAGCAATATATAATGGTCCATACTTTGCCTGAGATTTGATGGCCCAAACAGGCGTTCCAAGTCAGCTAAAGAATTTTGGCGTTTAACGCCAGAACTGGCGCAAAAGCTGGAGTTAAACGCCCAAACTGGCACAAAAGCTGGCGTTTAACTCCAAGAAAAGTCTCTACACATGGAAGCTTCAATGCTCAGCCCAAGCACACACCAAGTGGGCCCGGAAGAAGATTTCTGCATTAATTACCTATTTCTGTAACCCTAGGCTACTAGTTTTCTATAAATAGGACCTTTTGCAATTGTATTTTCATCTTGGTCATTCTGGTTCCCCCTCTGGGGCCGAAGCCAATGAACCTTCATTACTTTTGTATTTTCAACGGTGGAGTTTCTACACACCATAGATTAAGGTGTGGAGCTCTGTTGTTCTTCATGAATTACTACAAGTACTATTGTTTTTCTATTCAACTCAAGTCTATTTCTTCTCCAAGATATTCATTCGCACCCAAGAATATGATGAATGTGATGATTATGTGACACTCATCACCATTCTCACCTATGAACGCGTGCCTGACAACCACTTCCGTTCTACATGCAAACAAGCTTGAATGCGTATCTCTTGGGTTTCTAATATGTGATTGAAACCTTTGTGGTATAGGCTAGAATTATTGGCGGCCATTCCTGAGATCCGGAATGTCTAAACCCTGTATGTGGTATTATGAGTAGGATCTGGGAAGGGATGACTGTGACGAGCTTCAAACTCGCGAGTGTTGGGCGTGTGACAGACGCAAAAGGATCAATGGATCCTATTTCAACATGATCGAGAACCGATAGATGATTAGCCGTGCGGTGACTGCGTGCGTAGAACATTTTCACTGAGAGGACGGGAAGTAGCCATTGACAATGATGATGCCTAACATAAAGCTTTCCATGGAAAGGAGTATGAATGATTGGAAGAAGGCAATAGGAAAGCAGAGGTTCAAGAGGAACAAAGCATCTTTATACGCTTATCTGAAATTCCTACCAATGAATTACATAAGTATCTCTATCTCTATCTTTATTATATATTTTATTTATATTTTAATTATCCATTCTCTATAACTATTTGAATCCGCCTGACTGAGATTTACAAGATGACCATAGCTTGCTTCAAGCCGACAATCTTCGTGGGATCGACCCTTACTCACGTAAGGTATTACTTGGACGACCCAGTGCACTTGCTGGTTAGTTGTGCAGAATTGTGACAAAGTGTGATTCACGTTTGAGAGCACCAAGTCTTTGGCGCCATTGTTGATGATCACAATTTCGTGCACCAGGCATCCATGTCAATGGAGTAGATTTTCCACTTGACATAGGGGTTGATTAAGAGGAGATACTTGAGTTGGAATGCTCAAGTGCTTAGTTAAATTGGACATTGTTGGCTAATTCTGTATCTACTAATGTTAGACCTTCCCAAGGAAAAGGACTAGGATTTGTGGATAAGAGTCAGTTCAATCACTTAACTTTCCTTTACTCAGTAAAGGTTAACTAAGTGAAAAACAACAACCTCTTTTTACTACACTTGAGAAGATTCCAACAAGCATAGAACTTCCAATTAATCACATCCCCGGTCAAGGCTTTTTAATTAATTATATAAATTCTCTTTTTAATTTCCACCGCTTTAAATTACAATTATTTATTTTTCTGTTCTCAAACTCAAAATCTTCTCAGAAAAACCCATAACCAATAATAAATACACCTCCCTGCAATTCCTTGAGAGACGACCCGAGGTTTAAATACTTTGGTTATAAATTTTATTGGGTTTTGTTACTTGTGACAACCAAAGTTTTTGTACGAAAGGATTCTTTGCTGGTTTAGAAACTATAATTACAACGTGATTAATTTTATAAAATTTCTTTACTGGCAGAAATCCCGTTCGTCAAAATGGCGCCGTTGCCGGGGTATTGCAAACGTGTGCCTTATTATTGGTTATTGTAAATATTTGCTTTTACCTGTTTATTTGTTTTTATTTTTGCTTTTAATTTTTATTAGCTATTATGAGTTCTCACCGCCATCGCTTTGAGTTTGGTTCCAATGTTGTTGCAGGGAATGGAAATTATAATAGGAACATGCATCAAGGTCAAAACAATCAGAGATGGACGGAGCGACGAGGATCTGATCAACCCTTTCGGCAACAACACCTTCCAAGATGCCATGGACAACGACCATTCTACAATGCATGCCAAGACAATAGTTACGACGGACCACTTCGTGACAACCAACCTCCACCAAATTACTATGGTCAAGAGCCATTCCGAGGTGCGTACTAAGATGATAGATATGGTGGACCATCTTGTAGTTACCAACAAGCCCCATCATATGCCTATGAACCACCTCATCAGCATAGCTTTGAACCACCATACTCACAAGCCCCCTACCACCATTCACCTCCATATGACCCTAACCCATATCTACCCCAATTCCAATCCCATTACCCCCAAGAACCACCACTTCCCTATGTACTATGTCCATATCCATCGACCCAAGAATCACGGGAGCGTCTCAAGGAAACAGTGGAAAAATTTCATGCAACCCTTCACCAACTGGAGCAAGCGATCAATCGATTACCTTCCCGATGTTCGGACACTCAAGGAACCCCCATGGCTTCCTGTGGGCAATCTAATGAAGAACGTAGCATGAAGGAGATACTAGAAACTCTAATGGACAGTAAGGAGCATGACTTTGTACTGGAACAAGTGGAGGAAGCTAAAATTATCGAAGAAGAAGAATTGGTTGTAGACTTAGGAGATGCTGAACCTCCATGGGAATCCAGAATTGTGGAGAATTCCATCAAGGAATTTGCAATTGATGCTAAGGAGGATGGTACACAGCCCCCAAATCAGATATCTTATGAAGAACCGGACGGAACAACTCAAGAAGCGACTTTCCTTGATAATGATAATCACAAGTCAAGTTCTCCTAGTAATGAACTTGCATCCGCAAGTGAATTCTTTGAGACTGAAGAATCTTTCCCAAGTGAATACGAAGATGATGCAGAGGTAGACTTCTCTCAACCTCCAAGTTATGACGTGAGTGATGAGGAGGATATCGAAGACTTTGATCAAGACGTGGTTGCAGTTAAAGAAGTTTGCAAGAAAGTGGAAGAATTCACAGAAGAATACAAGGGAGTAGAGCTTGCGAAACCCATGGAAACACCTTTTCCGAGGCCATTACCATCTAATACAAACTTCAAGTGGGTAAAATCCTTAGCCTTTATCTTTACTTTTCCACTTAAATATGGTTTGCTTGAAACAGATGGCCAGCTTAGAGCTCTTTGCGGCTTTAAGAGTAAAAGAGAAATGGTTCGCACTCAGAGCTGGTATGCAAGATTCCATGAAGTTCCACACTTCAATTTAAGGTGCAGGGATTGGTACAGAATTCAATTAAATGGGTCTCGAAAGATGTTTGGTCATCTTAGTGAGAATACAAATTCTATACCGCCCGGCTGGACAAATGCAAATCGAAACAAAGGCGGATATAAAAGCAAGGTTTGGGATCCTGGAATCTATTCTGACATTCAACACACCAAGAACCTGAACACCTATTTTTATCTACTCAAAGGCTTTACATGCCTAGTTTGGGACCCCGGAGGCTGTTGGCATTCCAAACAGTGGTAGAGATTTTTGGATGAATTCAAACACAAGCCACCATAACAAGAAGCTCACCAGAATGTCCAACTTAAGGACTTTAACCAAAAGAGCTAGGTGGGAGACAACCCACCATGGTATGATCGTTCCTTTTTCACTTTTAATTTTATTTCGTTTTGTTTGTTTTTAAGTTTTATTTTATTCTATTTTAATTGAACCTGAAATTATTCATAACATGCATATCGGCATTGCATTTCGCATCCTGCATAAAAAAAAAAGCACCACACGCGTGCGCATGGGCCACGCGTGGGCGTCGATTGCAAATCGGCATAAAAAAATCCAACGCTCAGAAAGTTGGGTTGGAATCGTGCGGCTGGTATGCGTTAGGCACAATTTGGGCCATGCGATCACGTCCGTGACGCGAACGCGTCACCTTTATTATATCTCAACCATGCGATCGCGTCAGTGACGCAGACGCATCACCTTCACTTCACGCACACCACGCGAAAGAGTGGGCGACGCATACGCGTCGCGTTAATATTATTGCCCCCTAATTAGAAACAGAGAGTTGCGCCAAAACGACGCTGGAATTGTGCGTTTAGCACAATTCTGAGCGACGCGTATGCGTGCCCCACGCGTACGCGTCACTTTTATTATTTCTCAATGACGCGATCGTGTCAATAACGCATTTGCGTCAGAGCCCTTTTCGCCTCAATCATGCGATCGCGTGACCCACGCATTCGCGTGGATTCGAATCCACTAAACACCACCTACGCGAAACCCTAACCCATTTCGCGTCACTTCCCCCCAATCCCCCTCTGCACTCTGTCTTCTCCACTCCCCAATCACCATACCACCACCATCGCCGACCAGGAACGCCGCCCCCGCCGTGCCGTGCCCCTACCACCGCGTCTCCCTCACAGCACCTCCCTCCTCCGTCCCATTCTTCTTCCTTCCCCTCTCCCCTCCTCCCTCCACGACCACCACCGAGCCGCCCAAAACCCCAGCGCCGTCACCTCCCAGGACCTCTAGCCGACCACCACCCCCCAAAACCCCCTCCTTCCTCGCCCCCCTTCTTCCCTTCCCACCCATACCCCTTTCCACCCCAACCATTCAGAACCGCCGCCCTGCCTCCACGGACTGCCGCCGCTTCTCCTCCCAGCCGCCGCATCACCACAGCTACTACCACACCACCACCATCTCCCTGAGCCCAATTCTTGTTCCTCTGCACACCAGGTTCCGCCAAACAGTGATTCCTCTTTCCGTTAGTTAGTTACATTTTTTTTTCAAATTATGTTCGAATTAGGATAGTTAGAGATGCATGATCGTAGTGGATTTTAGGTGGTTAGGTAGCTAGGATGTGGTTAGTGGATTTAGGCTTGATAACTGTGCCGTTCTTGTTAATTGTTTAATCTGTTTCGCAATTTGAATTTGCTGTGATGTTAATGATGTTCATATGCTGCTCTTTACTATTCTTTGATGCAGATTGAGTTTGTTTAATTTGAATTCATGTGAATTACTATTTGTTACTCTTTTCTGCACTACCTTATTATCATATGAACTATTTTTGCGGTTATTTATTACCCGGGAATGTCCAATTTTTAGACAAAATGCTGCCCAATTTTTTTCAGCAAATTGTTTCAACTAAACCACCATTCATGAATTAGTTTTGAAAATTTTAAGTTTGCACTAATTGTTTTCAACCAAAGCAATTCATGAATGCACGAGCTAGCTTTCTTATTCTTTCTGATTCCCTTATTTGATTAAATCAAATTATTGATGATTTCACTTTAATTTTGCAATTCTTTTCCATGATTGATCATCAATTATATGCAATATTGACTTGAACGTGAGTTACTTGCTATTCAAATTTGTGCAATTTTAGTTAATTGGGAACCAAAACACCATGCCACTTACTTTAACTTCATTTTTAACTCTTAACTACTTTAACTTTCTAACTTTCCTATTCGCTTTCAACTAACCACTTTCAAACCACTTCAAGGCATGATTACTATTTTTCCTGATTAACAACAATTCTGCACATCATATATTTTAGATTGTGATTTCTATTCTTCAACTTTTAACTTGCCTACAATCCAAAATTTTACATCAATTTAACTCAATTCATGCTTATATTGCCACTTTATTCCTCTTTTGCCCCTCTATGCTTCTATTGATATATTCCTATTTGCTTACCTGTTTTCCTGCTTTAATTCTTAAACTGTATCCTAGAATTTCTGCTTTTCAGGATGTCTGACCCTAAAAGTAAAGGAAAGGGTAAAGCAACCACTGGCAAAAGGAAAAGAGGAGAATCCTCTACCTCTATTTTGGATATTCTCCACGATGATTCCTGGCGAGAGAAGAACTTTACCCCGCAGGAAAAGGCCGATCAGCTACTACTTGCCACAGACCCTATCAAGTTTTCCAACAGATACTGTGAGCTAAAGTATCCAGTTTTTGCCACTTCCAGGAACCTATACCTGGAAAGGACCCTCAAAATTCCAGAAGAACTCAAACAATACACTTCAGAACAAATTAAACAGAGAGGCTGGTTCTTCTTGGAAAGAAACTTGATTGAAGTCAACTCATCCTGGGTCAGAGAATTCTACTGTAACTACTTCAAAATGTCCCTGGATGCAGTACAGCTTAGAGGAAAGCGAATTCTGATTACTGAGGAAGCCATTGAAGAAATCCTCCAACTTTAGCCTAAGTCAGATCAGCCAGACAGTTACCAAAAGGCTGAGGAGGATATGAGATTCATGAGATTTGACTGGGACGCAGTCCTGACACACCATCGGAGCCATCTGATGCGGAGGCGGACAATCACGAGGAGGAGGCACGTGCAGAGGCTGAGCAGGGAGGACCTGAGCAGGTGGTACACGAAATCGTGATTGCAGACTTTTCACACAACTCCGTGCAGCTGACCAGCAAGTGCATTGGGTTGTCCAAGTAATACCTTACGTGAGTAAGGGTCGATCCCACGGAGATTGTCGATTTGGAGCAAGCTATGGTCATCCTTGTAAATCTCAGTCAGGCGGATTCAAATGGTTATGGGATTTTGATAATTAAAATATAATTAAAACAGAAAATAAGATAGAAATACTTATATAATTCATTGGTGGGATTTCAGATAAGCGTATGAAGACGCATTGTTCCTTCTGAACCTCTTCTTTCCTATTGCCTTCATCCAATCATTCACACTCCTTTCTATTGCAAGCTGTATGTTGGGGATCACCGTTGTCAATAGCTACCGTCCGTCCTCTCAGTAAAAATGGTCCAAATGCGCTGTCACCGCACGGCTAATCATCTGTCAGTTCTCACTCATGTTGCAATAGGATCCATTGATCCTTTTGCGTCTGTCACTACGCCCAACACTTGCGAGTTTGAAGCTCGTCATAGTCATCCCTTCCCAGATCCTACTCGGAATACCACAGACAAGGTTTAGACTTTCGGGATCTCAGGAATGGCCGCCAATAATTCTAGCTTATACCACGAAGACTCTGATCGTGAACTAGGAGGCTAAGAGATATGCATTCAAGCTCGTTTTCATGTAGAACGGAAGTGGTTGTCAGGCACGTGTTCATAAGTGAGAATGGTGATGAGTGTCACATAATCATCACATTCATCATGTTGAAGTGCGAATGGATATCTTAGAATAAGAATAAGCATGAATTGAATAGAAAAATAGTAGTACTTTGCATTGGTTCATGAGGAACAGCAGAGCTCCACACCTTAATCTATGAGGTGTAGAAACTTCACCATTGAAAATACATAAGAACAAGGTCCAGGCATGGCCGAATGGCCAGCCCCCCCTAAACGTGATCAAGAGATCAAAAGTGATACAAAGAGAGTCTTAAAAATGATCTGAAGATGAAAATACAATAGCAAAAGGTCCTATTTATAGAAAACTTGTAACCTAGGGTTTACAGAAATGAGTAAATGTTGCAGAAATCTACTTCCGGGGCCACTTGGTGTGTGCTTGGGCCGAGCATTGAAGCTTTCACATGTAGAGACTTTTCTTGGAGTTAAACGCCAATTTTGGTGCTAGTTTGGGCATTTAACTCCAGCTTTTATACCAGTTCTGGCGTTTAACGCCAGAATAGGGTAGAAAGTTGGCGTTTAAATGCTAGTTTGCGTTATCAAAACTCGAGCAAAGTAAAGACTATTATATATTGCTGAAAAGCCCAGGATGTCTATTTTCCAACACAATTTAGAGTGCGCCAATTGGGTCTCTGTAGCTCGAGAAAATCTATTTCGAGTCCAGGGAGGTCAGAATCCAACAGCATCTGCAGTCCTTTTTCAGCCTCTGAATTAGATTTTTGCTCAGGTCCTTCAATTTCAGCCAGAAAATACCTAAAATCACAGAAAAACACACAAACTCATAGTAAAGTCCAGAAATGTGATTTTTATTTAAAAACTAATAGAAATATAATAAAAAGTAACTAAAACATATTAAAAACTACCTAAAAATAATGCCAAAAAGCGTAAAAATTATCCGCTCATCACAACACCAAACTTAAATTGTTGCTTGTCCCCAAGCAACTAAAAACAAAGTAGGAAAAAAGAAGAGAATATACAGTAAACTCCGAAAACATCTATGAAGATCAGTCTTAATTAGATGAGCGGGGCTATTAGCTTTTTGCTTCTGAACAGTTTTGGCACCTCACTTTATCCTTTGAAGTTCAGAATGATTGGCATCTATAGGAACTCAGAATTCAGATAGTGTTATTGATTCTCCTATTTCAGTATGTTGATTCTTGAACACAGCTACTTTATGAGCCTTGGCCGTGACCCTAAGCATTTTGTTTTCCAGTATTACCACCGGATACATAAATGCCACAGACATATAACTGGGTGAACCTTTTCAGATTGTGACTCAGCTTTACTAGAGTCCCCAATTAGAGGTTTCCAGAGCTCTTAAGCACACTCTTTTTGCTTTGGACCACAACTTTAACCGCTCAGTCTCAAGCTTTTCACTTGACACCTTCATGCCACAAGCACATGGTTAGGGACAGCTTGGTTTAGCCGCTTAGGCCAGGATTTTATTCCTGTGGGCCCTCCTATCCACTGATGCTCAAAGCCTTGGATCCTTTTTATTTTACCCTTGCCTTTTAGTTTAAAGGGCTATTGGCTTTTTCTGCTTGCTTTTTCTTTTTCTTTCTTTTTCCTTTATTTTTTTTGCCTTTTTTATTCGCAAGCTTTTCACTGCTTTTTCTTGCTTCAAGAATCAATTTTTTGATTTTTCAGATTATCAATAACATTTCTCCTTTTCCATCATTCTTTCAAGAGCCAACAATTTTAACATTCATAAACAACAAATTAAAAAATATGCATTGTTCAAGCATTCATTCAGAAAACAAAAAGTATTGCCACCACATCAAAATAATTAAACTATTTTAAAATTCAAAATTCATGTACTTCTTTTTCTTTTGCAATTAAAACATTTTTCATTTAAGAAAGGTGAAGGATTCATAGGACATTCATGGCTTTAAGGCATAGACACTAAGACATTAATGATCATGTAATAAAGGCACAAATATAGATAGAACATAAAGCTTAATAAACGAAAAACAGAAAAAATAAGAGCAAGGAGATTAAAGAACGGGTCCACCTTAGTGATGGCAGCTAGTTCTTCCTCTTGAAGATTCAATGGAATGCTTGAGCTCCTCTATATCTCTTCCTTGCCTTTGTTGCTCCTCCCTCATGGCTCTTTAGTCTTCTCTAATTTCATGAAGGAGGATGGAATACTCTTGGTATTCCACCCTTAATTGTCCCATGTTGGAACTTAATTCTCCTAGGGAGGTGTTAATTTGTTCCCAATAATTTTGTGGAGGGAAGTGCATCCCTTGAGGCATCTCAGGGATTTCATGATGAGGAATTTCCTTATGCTCTTGTTGAGGTCCATGAGTGGGCTCTCTTGCTTGCTCCATCCTTTTCTTAGTGATGGGCTTGTCCTCTTCAATGAGGGTGTCTTCCTCTATGACAACTCCAGCTGAATTGCATAGGTGACAAATGAGATGAGGGAAGGCTAACCTTGCCAAAGTAGAGGACTTGTCCGCCACTTTGTAGAGTTCTAGGGATATAACCTCATGAACTTCTACTTCCTCTCCATTCATGATGCTATCGATCATGATAGCTCGGTCTATAGTAATTTCAGACCAGTTGTTAGTGGGAATGATTGAGCGTTGGATGAACTCCAACCATCCCCTAGCCACTGGCTTGAGGTCAAGCCTTCTTAGTTGAACCGACTTCCCTCTTGAATCTCTCTTCCATTGAGTGCCTTCCATACAAATGTCCATAAGGACTTGGTCCAACCTTTGATCAAAGTTGACCCTTCTAGTGTAGGGGCGTGCATTTCCTTACATCATTGACAAGTTGAATGCCAACCTTACATTTTCCGGACTGAAATCTAAGTATTTCCCCCGGACCATTGTAAGCCAATTCTTTGGGTCCATATTCACACTTTGATCATGGTTTTTGGTGATCCATGCATTAGCATAGAACTCTTGAACCATTAAGATCCCGACTTGTTGAATGGGGTTGGTGAGAATTTCCCAACCTCTTCTTCGAATCTCATGTCAGATCTCTGGATATTCACTCTTTTTGAGCTTGAAAGGGACCTCAGGGATCACCTTCTTCTTGGCCACAACTTCATAGAAGTAGTCTTGATGGACCTTTGAGATGAATCTCTCCATCTCCCATGACTCAGAGGTGGAAGCAATTGCCTTCCCTTTCCTCTTTCTAGAGGTTTCTCTGGCCTTAGGTGCCATAATTGGTTATGGAAAAACAAAAAGCAACGCTTTTGCCACACCAAACTTAGAATGGTTGCTCGTCCTCATGAAAAAGAAGAAAGAAGTGAGTAGAAGAAGAAGAAATGGAGGAGATGGAGGGTTGGTGTAGGTTCGGCCAAGGGGGAAAAAAGTGTTTATGATGTGTGAAAATGAAGGAGGGATGAAGGGTTTATATAGGAGTGGAGAGAGGGGTAGGGTTTGGGAGGGAAAAGATTTGAAATTGAATTGTGAGGTGGGTGGGGTTTTTGGGGAAGAGTGGATGGAGGTGATTGGTGAAGGATATTTGTGGAAGGGTGTTATTGGAAAGTGTGAAGAAGACAGAGAGAGAGTTGAGGTAGGTGGGGATCCTGAGGGGTCCACAAATCCTGAGGTGTCAAGGATTTCTCATCCCTGCACCATGTTGGCTTGTAAACGCCCCTTAGACTGCCAATCTTGGCGTTAAACGCCAGGTTGCTGCCCATTTCTGGCGATTAACGCCAGCTTTTCTTCCTTTTCTGGCGTTTAAACGCCAGCTTTGTGCCCTTTTCTGGCGTTAAACGCTAGTCTGGTGCCCTTTTCTGGCGTTAAACGCCCAAAATGGTGCCAGACTGGTCGTTTAACGCCCATTCTACTACCCTTACTGGCGTTTAAATGCCAGTAAGATCGTCCTCCAGGGTGTGCTATTTTTCATTCTGTTTTTGCTTTTTGAGTTGTTTTTGTGACTTCACATGATCATCAACCTAAAGAAAACATAAAATAACAATAGAAAATAGAAATTTAACATAGATAAGTAAAGATTGGGTTGCTGGTGCACGAAATCACAATCACACTTTTGCAATTCCGCACAACTAACCAGTAAGTGCACTGGGTCATCCAAGTAATACCTTACGTGAGTAAGGGTCGATCCCACGGAGATTGTCGGCTTGAAGCAAGCAATGGTTATCTTTTAACTCTTAGTCAGGATAACAACAATAATTCTCAATTTTAATTAGAATAAGTAAAAGAGCATGGATTAAATAATACTTGTTATGCAGTAATAGAGAACAGGTTGAGGTTCTGGAGATGCTCTGTCTTCTGAATTTCTGCTTTCCTACTGTCTTCTTCTTCACGCACGTAGGTCTCCTTCCATGGCAAGCTGTATGTTGGTAGATCACTATTGTCAATGGCTACCAGCCTTCCTCTCAGTGAAAAGGGTCCATGAACATGGCTAATCATCTGTCGGTTGTCACTAATGTTGGAATAGGATCCATTGATCTTTTTGCACACTGTCACTACGCCCAGCATTCATGAGTTTGAAGTTCGTTACAGTCATCCCTTCCCGGATCCTACTCGGAATACCACAAACAAGGTTTAGACTTTCTGGATCTCGGGAATTCTACCAATTGATTCTAGCCTATACCACGAAGACTCTGATCTCACGGATTTGAATGTTCTGTTGTCAGGAGAGGCAGTCAAACTCGTGAACTAGGTATCCAAGAGATATACATTCAATCTAAGGTAGAACGAAAGTGGTTGTCAGGCACGCGTTCATAGGTTGAGAATGGTGATGAGTGTCACGGATCATCATATTCATCACGGTTAGGTACGAATGAATATCTTAAAACAGAAACAAGCGTGATTGAATAGAAAACAGGAGTGATTGCATTAATTCATCGAAACACAGCAGAGGTCCTCACCCCCAACCATGGGGTTTAGAGACTCATGCCGTAGAAGATACAAAATTCAGATGTAAAATGTCATGAGATACATAGTAAGTCTCTAAAAGTAGTTTTTATACTAAACTAGTGGCCTAGGTTTACAGAAAATGAGTAAATTGAGATAGATAGTGCAGAAATCCACTTCCAGGGCCCACTTGGTGTGTGCTTAGGCTGAGCATTGAGCTTTACACGTGTAGAGGCTTCTCTTGGAGTTAAATGCCAGGTTGCATCTTGTTTGTGGCGTTTTACTCTAGTTTGTAACCTATTTTTGGCGTTTAACTTCAGAATAGAGCAGGAAGTTGGCGTTTAAACGCCAGTTTGTATCGTCAAAACTCG
The DNA here is from genome assembly GCF_059453495.1 of Arachis ipaensis. Lineage (NCBI taxonomy): Eukaryota > Viridiplantae > Streptophyta > Magnoliopsida > Fabales > Fabaceae > Arachis > Arachis ipaensis. The sequence goes on from NC_142438.1 coordinate 91,758,651, forward strand.
GGTAAAGTATGGACTATTATATACTGCTAGAAAGCTCTGGATGTCTACTTTCCAACGCAATTTAGAGCGCGCCAATTGGGTTTATGTAGCTCCATAAAATCCATTTCAAGTGCAGGGAGGCCATAATCCAACAGCATCTGTAGTCATTTTTCAGCCTCTGAATCAGATTTTTGCTCAGGTCCCTCAATTTCATCCAGAAAATACCTAAAATCATAGAAAAACACAAAAACACATAGTAAAGTCTATAAATGTGACTTTTGCATAAAAACTAATAAAATTATACTAAAAACTATATGAAAATACCCCCAAAAAATGTATAAAATATCCGCTCATCACAACACCAAACTTAAACTGTTGCTTGTCCTCAAGCAACTAGATAAATAAAACAAGATAGAAAGAAAATCAAGAGGCAATAACATCTCAGAGTTTTATATGAAGCTCAAATTCTCATTAGATGAGCGGGACTAGTAGCTTTTTGCTTCTGAACAGTTTTGGCACCTCAACTTATCCTTTGAAGTTCAAAATGATTGGCATCTATAGGAATTCAGAATTCAGATAGTGTTATTGATTCTCCTAGTTTAGTATGTTGATTCTTGAACACAGCTACTTTATGAGTCTTGGCCGTGGCCCTAAGCATTTTGTTTTCCAGTATTACCACCGGATACATAAATGCCACAGACACATAACTGGGTGAACCTTTTCAGATTGTGACTTAGCTTTGCTAAAGTCCCCAGTTAGAGGTGTCCAGAGTTCTTAAGCACACTCTTTTTGCTTTGGACCACGACTTTAACCGCTCAGTCTCATGTTTTTCACTTGACACCTTCACGCCACAAGCACATGGGTAGGGACAACTTGGTTTAGCCGCTTAGGCCAGGATTTTATTCCTTTAGGCCCTCCTATCCATTAATGCTCAAAGCCTTGGATCCTTTTTACCCTTGCCTTTTGGTTTAAAGGGCTATTGGCTTTTTCTGCTTGCTTTTTCTTTTTTTCTTTTTCTTTTATTTTTTGCCATTTTTTTGCAAGCTTTGTATTCACTGCTTTTTCTTGCTTCAAGAATCAATTTTATGATTTTTCAGATTATCAATAACATTTCTCCTTTTTCATTATTCTTTCAAGAGCCAACAACTTTAACATTCATAAACTTCACTATCAAAAATTATGCACTGTTCAAACTTTCATTCAGAAGACAAAAAGTATTGCCACCACATATAAATAATTTGAATTTTTCTTATTAAGAACTCGAAAATAAAACTACCTCTTTATTCTAAAAATCTGCTATTTTATTCATGTTTAATGATGATGAGAAAAATAAATTATAGCTTACTTGGAGATAATAAAAATAAAAATAAAGGTACTAATTACTATTATTCATGTGACTCCTAAGGTAGATCTCTAATAGCAAAAGTTATCATAGAGTTAAGATTAGGACTCAACAACCTTTATTTTGGGAGATGGATGCTCCTTCAATCTGTGGGGTGTCTGGTCCTTCAAGAGACAGCTTCTGTCGCTTCAGCTCCTGTAGCTCATGCCCCTGCTTCTCTTGTTCCTTCAGCAGTTTGCAGAGCATGCTATTTTGAACTTGGTGTTCTTCTTTCAGTTGGTCCATAGCTTCTTGCAGCTTGGTGATCACGGAAAAATACACCAAACTTAGAGGTTTGCTTTTCCTCAAGCAAAAGAAAGGAAAGGAGAGGAAGATATGAGAGAGATTTGAAAAAGATAAAATTGAATTTGAAAAGATAATATGAGTTGAAAAAAAGATTTGAGAAGAAATTAAAAAGATAGATTAGTTTTGAAAAAGATTTGAAAAGAAATTGAAGAAGATTTGAGAAAGATTTTTTTTTTTTGAAATTGAAATTGAAAGATGATAGTTTGTAACACGATTATGCAAGAAATTTTGGATGAAACCATGGAAATTTGAAAAAAATTTGAGTTGGAAACAAAACTTCCTCCCCTCCACATTCCTGGCGTTAAACGCCCAGAATGGCACTCATTCTGGCATTTAACGCCCATTTGTTGCTTGTTTTGGGTGTTTAACGCCAGAAATCTTTTGTCACTGGACATTTTTCTAAATGCCCAGGATGCTGCAATTCTGGCGTTAAACGCCCAGAATGGTACCCATTCTGGCGTTTAACGCCTAGAAAGGTATCTTTACTGGCGTTAAACGTCCAGTTGGTGCTTCTTTTGGGCGTTTAACACCCACAATACCCCTTACTGGCATTTTTGTGCTAGTGAGCTCCTTTTCTCTGCTTTATACTCTAAATTCTTCTGTAACTGTTGCTAATGGCTGGGTTGCCTCCCAGCAAGCGCTTCTTTATTGTCTTTAGCTGGACCTTACTAAGCTTTTAATTTAGTCTCAGCTTTGAGCATTCTTGCTCAAATTTTTCCTTCAAGATAATGCTTGACTCTCTGTCCATCAACAATGAACTTCTTATCAGAATCAATGTCTTGAAGCTCCACATAGCCATATGGTGACACACTTGTAATCACATATGGTCCCCTCCACCGGGATTTCAGTTTCTCGGGGAATAATCTGAGCCTAGAGTTAAACAGCAGAACCTTTTGTCCTGGTTCAAACACTCTGGATGACAGTTTCTTATCATGCCACCTTTTTGCTTTCTCCTTGTAAATTTTTGCATTTTCGAAAGCATTGAGTCTGAATTCCTCTAGCTCATTTAACTGGAGTAATCTCTTCTCTCCAGCTAACTTAGCATCCAGGTTTAGGAATCTGGTTGCCCAGTAGGCCTTATGCTCCAGTTCCACGGGTAGATGACAGGCCTTGCCATACACAAGCTGGTATGGAGAGGTTCCTATAGGAGTCTTGAATGCTGTTCTGTATGCCCACAGCATCATCCAAGCTTTTTGTCCAATCCCTTCTACGGGCAATTACAGTCCGTTCCAGGATTCTTTTTAGTTCTCTATTAGAGACTTTAGCTTGCCCATTTGTCTGTGGATGATATGGAGTTGCTACCTTGTGGCTAATTCCATACCGGACCATAGCAGAGTAAAGCTGTTTATTGCAGAAATAAGTGCCCCCATCACTGATTAGTGCTCTAGGGACACCAAACCTGCTGAAGATATGTTTCTGGAAGAACTTCATCACTGTCTTAGTATCATTAGTGGGTGTGGCAATTGCCTCTACCCATTTAGATACATAGTCTACTGCCACCAGAATATACGTGTTTGAGTATGATGGTGGGAAAGGCCCCATGAAGTCAATACCCCATACATCAAACAACTCAATCTCCAAGATCCCTTGTTGAGGCATGGCGTAACCATGAGGCAGATTACCAGCTCTCTGACAGCTGTCACAGTTACGTCAAACTCTCGGGAATCTCTATAGAGAGTAGGCCAGTAGATGCCACATTGGAGAACCTTGGTGGCTGTTCGCTCACCTCTGAAATGGCCTCTATATTGTGATCCATGGCAATGCCATAAGATCTTCTGTGCCTCTTCCTTGGGCACACATCTATGGATTATTCCGTCTGCACATCTCTTAAAGAGATATGGTTCATCCCATAAGTAGTACTTTGCATCAGAAATCAATTTCTTTATTTGCTGCCTGCTGTACTCTTTGGGTATGAATCTTACAGCTTTATAGTTTTCAATGTCTGCAAACCATGGTGTTTCTTGAATGGCAAATAATTGCTCATCCGAAAAGGTTTTAGAGATCTCAATAGAGGGGGAGGACGCCCCTTCTACTGGTTTTATTCGGGAGATGATTAGCCACTTGGTTTTCTGTCCCTTTTCTGTCTCTTATTTCTATATCAAACTCTTGCAAAAGCAACACCCATCTTATGAGCCTGGGTTTTAAATCCTGCTTTGTAAGTAGATATTTAAGAGCAGCATGGTCAGTGTACACAATCACTTTTGATCCTACTAAGTATGATCTAAACTTGTCAATGGCATAAACCACTGCAAGCAACTCTTTTTCTGTGGTTGTGTAATTTTTCTGTGCATCATTTAAAATGCGGCTAGCATAATAAATGACATGCAGAAGCTTGTTATGCCTCTGTCCTAATACTGCACCAATGGCATAGTCACTGGCATCACACATTAGTTTGAATGGTAGTGTCTAGTCTGGTGTAGAAATAACTGGTGCTGTGACCAGCTTAGCTTTCAGATTTTTAAATGCCTGCAGACACTCTGTGTCAAACACAAATAGCGTGTCAGCAGCTAGCAGATTGCTCAGAGGTTTTGCAATTTTTGAAAAATCCTTTATAAACCTCCTATAGAATCCTGCATGCCCCAGAAAGCTTTTGATTGCCTTAACATTGGCAGGTGGTGGTAATTTTTCAATTACTTCCACTTTAGCTTGATCCACCTCTATTCCCTTGCTTGAAATTTTATGCCCAAGGACAATTCCTTCAGTCACCACAAAGTGACATTTTTTCCAGTTTAAAACTAGGTTGGTCTCTTGGCATCTTTTCAGAACAAGTGCTAAATGGTCAAGGTAGAAGCTGAATGAGTCTCCAAATACTGAAAAGTCATCCATGAAGACTTTTAGAAATTTCTCTACCATATCAGAAAAGATAGAGAGCATGCACCTCTGAAAAGTTGCAGGTGCATTGCACAGACCAAAAGGCATCCTTCTGTAGGCAAACACTCCAGAAGGACATGTGAAAGCTGTTTTCTCTTGGTCCTGAGGATCTACTGCAATTTGGTTGTAACCTGAATAGCCATCCAAAAAGCAGTAATATTCATTACCTGCTAGTCTCTCTAGCATCTGGTCTATGAATGGTAAAGGAAAGTGATCCTTCCTGGTGGCTGTATTGAGCCTTCTGTAATCAATACACATACGCCACCCTGTAACTGTTCTTGTGGGAACCAGTTCATTCTTTTCGTTATGAACCACTGTCATTCCTCCTTTCTTGGGGACAACTTGGACAGGGCTCACCCAGGGACTATCAAAAATAGGATAAATGATCCCAGCCTCTAGTAACTTAGTGACCTCCTTCTGCACCACCTCCTTCATGGCTGGATTCAGCCGCCTCTGTGGTTGAACCACTGGCTTAGCATCATCCTCCAATAGGATCTTGTGTATGAATTTAGCTAGGCTTATGCCCTTAAGGTCACTTATGGACCACCCAAGAGCTGTCTTGTGTGTCCTTAGCACTTGAAGTAGTGCTTTCTCTTCCTTTGGATTTAAAGTAGAGCTTATGATCACCAGAAAAGTGTCACCTTCTCCCAGAAATACATATTTTAGGGATCATGGTAGTGATTTGAGCTCGGGTTTAGGAGGTTTCTCCTCTTCCTGAGGAATTTTCAGAGGCTCTTTTATTTCCTCTTATTCGAGACTCTCAGCCATGTTGATCTCCTCTACTAGGGAGTCAATAATATCAACACGCATGCAGTCTTTTGATGTGTCTAGATGCTTCATTGCCTCAACAGCATTCAGCCTGAACTCATCCTCATTGAGTCTCAAGGTCACTTCCCCTTTTTGGACATCAATGAGGGTTCGTCCAGTTGTTAGGAAAGGTCTTCTTAGAATGAGAGTTGCACTCTTGTGCTCCTCCATTTCTAGCACTACAAAGTTAGTGGGAAAGGCAAATGGCCCAACCTTAACAATCAAGTCCTCAATTATGCCTGATGGATATTTAATGGAGCCATCAGCAAGTTGAAGACATATCCGGGTTGGTTTGACCTCTTCAGTCAAGCCAAGCTTTCTGATAGTGGATGCAGTGATTAGATTGATACTTGCCCCAAGGTCACATAGAGCTGTCTTGGTACAAGTACCCTCTAATGTTCCTGGTATCATAAAGCTTCTGGGATCCTTAAGCTTTTCTGGTAAGCTTGTTAGGATGACTGCACTGCATTCTTTAGTGAGAAAAACTTTTTCTGTTTCTCTCCAATCCTTCTTATGGCTTAAGATCTCTTTCATGAACTTAGCATAAGAGGGTATTTGCTCAAGTGCCTCTACAAACAGAATCTTTATTTCAAGAGTCCTAAGATAGTCTGCAAAGCGGGTAAATTGTTTATCCTGTTCCGCTTGGCGGAGTTTCTGAGGATAAGGCATTTTGGCTTTATATTCTTTAACCTTAATTGCTGCAGGTTTATTTCCTGTAGAGGCAGGTTGAGAAGCCTTCTTGAGGGAGTTATTATCATCACTTGCAGGTGTCTGATCCCTCATTGGTGTTTGAACGCCAGGATTGGACATGGATTGGGCGTTTAACGCCAGTTTTTCACCCTTTTCTGGCGTTTGAACGCCAGACTTATTCCTCTCTGGGCTCTTACTATCCTCAGAGGGATTTTGGGTAGCAGGTTGCTCATCCTCTGTCAGCTGTTCCTTTCTTGGCTTTCTGCTGTTTTGAGTTGAGATATTTAATGTTTTTCCACTTCTTAATTGAACTGCTTGGAACTCCTCTGTTATCTGTTTTGATAACTGCTGTTTTGTCTGATTCAATTGTGATTCCATATTCTTGTTAGCAATTTTGGTTTCTTGTAGCATCTCTTGTAAAAATTGTGCCAGAAACTCAGTAGGTTCTTCCTGTGGAAGACCGAAATACTGGCAATTTTGCCATGACAATGAGCTGAGGATTTAGCTCAAAACTGCTTGCTTTGATGGGAGGTATACAGATGCTACTCCCATATGCAGCAGTAATGGGGTTAGCATATAACCCCAGAGTCCTTCTGGACTGTTCATTTCCACTTTGGTCTATGATGGAAAAAAGGGAATTGATGTGAATTGCAAATAAAATATATTTTTATTTTTTTAATTTATTTAATTAAAAACAACCGAAAAAATAAAAAAATAAAGTAGAATAATTGGAAACTAAAATAAAAGTTCGAAAACTAAATTGATTGATTTATTAAGAGAATTTGAAAAAATTATGGATATGATTTTTGAAAAAAATTTTTGAATTTTGAAATTTCAAAACTAAGATAAGATAGAATAAAAATTTAAAAAAAAAATCTGAATTTTTAAATGATATTTTTGAAATCTTAATTAAATAAATATGGAAGATATTTTTGAATTTAATGAGGAAAGAGAAAAACAGTAAAATGACACCAAACTTAGAATTTTTAGATCAAAACAAAGAAAACAAACAGGAAAACTTTGAATATCAAGATGAACACTGAGAGCAATTTTCGAAAGATTTTTAAGAAAACAAAAACACAAATGACACCAAACTTAAAAACTTTTGTACTCTAAGCACTAATAATTCGAAAAAAATGAAAGAAAAATAAACTTATGCAATTGACACCAAACTTAAAATATGAATCTGAACTCAAACAGAAGATTAAATTATGAAGTTATTGGTTTTGAAAATTTTCGAAAATAATTTAGAAAAACAAAATAAGGATTTTAAAATTTTAACCAAAAACAATAATAGAAGACTCTAAACCAAAAAGAAAATTTTTTCCTAATCTAAGCAACAAAATAAACCGTCAGTTGTCCAAATTTGAAAAATCCCCGACAACGGCACCAAAAACATGGTGCACGAAATCACAATCATACTTTTGCAATTCCGCACAACTAACCAGCAAGTGCACTGGGTCGTCCAAGTAATACCTTACGTGAGTAAGGGTCGATCCCACGGAGATTGTCGGCTTGAAGCAAGCTATGGTTATCTTGTAACTCTTAGTCAGGATAGCAACAACAATTCTCAGTTTTAATTGGAATAAGTAAAAGAGCATGGATTAAATAATACTTGTTATGCAGTAATAGAGAACAGGTTGAGGTTTTGGAGATGCTTTGTCTTCTGAATTTCTGCTTTTCTACTGTTTTCTTCTTCACGCACGCAGGTCTCCTTCCATGGCAAGCTGTATGTTGGTGGATCACTGTTGTCAATGGCTACCAGCCTTCCTCTCAGTGAAAAGGGTCCATGTATATGGCTAATCATCTGTCGGTTCTCACTAATGTTGGAAAAGGATCCATTGATCCTTTTGCACACTGTCACTGCGCCCAACATTCATGAGTTTAAAGTTTGTTACAGTCATCCCTTCCTGGATCCTACTCGGAATACCACAGACAAGGTTTAGACTTTTCGGATATCAGGAATGCTGCTAATTGATTCTAGCTTAAACCACAAAGACTCTGATCTCACAGATTTGAATGCTTTGTTGTCAGGAGAGGCAGTCAACCTCGTGAACCAAGTATCCAAGAGATATACATTCAATATAAGGTAGAACGGAAGTGGTTGTCAGGTACGCATTCATAGGTTGAGAATGGTGATGAGTGTCACGGATCATCACATTCATCACGGTTAGGTACGAATGAATATCCTGGAATAGAAACAAGCGTGATTGAATAGAAAACAGAAGTGATTGCATTAATTCATCGAAACACAGCAGAGCTCCTCACCCCCAACCATGGGGTTTAGAGACTCATGCCGTAAAAGATACAAAATTCAGATGTAAAATGTCATGAGATACATAGTAAGTCTCTAAAAGTAGTTTTTATACTAAACTAGTGACCTAGGTTTACAGAAAATGAGTAAACTGAGATAGATAGTGTAGAAATTCACTTCCGGGGCCCACTTGGTGTGTGCTTGGGTTGAGCATTGAGCTTTACATGTGTAGAGGCTTCTCTTGGAGTTAAACGCCAGGTTGCAACTTGTTTGTGGCGTTAGCCTCTGGTTTGTAACCTGTTTCTGGCGTTTAACTTCAGAATAGGGCAGGAAGTTGGCGTTTAAACGCCAGTTTGCGTCATCAAAACTCGGGTAAAGTATGGACTATTATATATTGCTGGAAAGCCCTGGATGTCTATTTCCAACGCAATTGAGAGCATGCCAATTGGGTTTTTGTAGCTCCATAAAATCCATTTCGAGTGCAGAGAGGTCAGAATTCAACAGCATCTGCAGTCCTTTTTCAGCCTCTGAATCATATTTTTGCTCAGGTCCCTCAATTTCAGCTAGAAAATACCTGAAATCACAGAAAAACACACAAACTCATAGTAAAGTCTAGAAATGTGATTTTTGCATAAAAACTAATAAAATTATGCTAAAAAGTAGCTAAATTCTACTAAAAACTATATGAAAATACCCCAAAAAATGTATAAAATATCCGCTCATCAATTGTCTCCCAACAAGCGCTTCTTTAATGTCAATAGCTTGACAGTGGGCTCTCATGGAGCTTCACAGATACTCAGAGCATGATGATGGCCTCCCAACACCAAACTTAGAGTTTGAATGTGGGGGCTCTGTTTGACTCTGCATTGAGAGAGGCTTGTCATGCTTCTTCTCCATGTGTGCATAAGGAGATCCTTGAGCCTTAAACACAAGGCAGGCCTTATTCACTTGAATGACCAGCTCTCCTCTGTCAACATCAATCACAGCTTTTGCTGTGGCTAGGAAGGGTCTGCCAAGGATGATGGATTCATCTATACTCTTCCCAGTTTCCAGGATTATGAAATCAGCAGGGATGTACTGGCCTTCAACCTTCACCAAGACATCCTCTACAAGTCCATAAGCCTGTTTCCTTAAATTGTCTGCCATCTCTAGTGAGATTCTTGCAGCTTACACCTCAAGGATCCCTAATTTCTCTATTACAGAGAGGGCATGAGGTTTATACTTGACCCTAGGTCACAAAGAGCCTTCTCAAAGGTTATGGTGCCTATGGTACAAGGTATTGAGAACTTTCCAAGATCCTGTCTCTTCTGAGGTAATTTCAGTTGAACCGGATCATTAAGTTCATTGATGAGCAATGGAGGTTCATCTTCCCAAGTCTCATTACCAAATAACTTGGCATTTAGCGTCATGATTGCTCCAAGGTACTTGATGAGCGGATAATTTATACGCTTTTTGGCATTATTTTTAGTATGTTTTTAGTATATTTTAGTTAGTTTTTATTGTTTTTATTAGTTTTTAAATAAAAATCACATTTCTGGACTTTACTATGAGTTTGTGTTTTTTTTTATGATTTCAGGTATTTTCTGGCTGAAATTGAGGGACCTGAGCAAAAATCTAATTCAGAGGCTGAAAAAGGACTGCAGATGCTGTTGGATTCTGACCTCCCTGCACTCGAAGTGGATTTTCTGGAGCTACAGAAGTCCAATTGGTGCGCTCTCAATTGCGTTGGAAATTAGACATGCTGGGCTTTCCAGAAATATATAATAGTCTATACTTTGCTTGAGATTTGATGGCCCAAACCAGCGTTCCAAGTCAGCATAGAAATTCTGGCATCAAAACGCCAGAACTGGCATAAAAGTTGGAGTTAAACGCCCAAACTGGCACAAAAGCTGGCGTTTAACTCCAAGAAAAGCCTCTACACGTGAAAGCTTCAACGCTCAGCCCAAGCACACACCAAGTGGGCCCTGATGTGGATTTTGCATCATTTACTCATTTCTGTAAACCCTAGGTTACTAGTTTTCTACAAATAGGACCTTTTGCTATAGACTTTTACAAACTTGATCATACTTTTGATCTTGGTTCTTCTGGTTCCCTCTCTGGGGCCGAAGCCAATGATCACCATTATCACTTTTGTATTTTCAATGGTGGAGTTTCTATACACCATAGATTAAGGTGTGGAGCTCTGTTGTTCCTCATGAATTAATGCAAAGTACTATTGTTTTTCTATTCAATTCATGCCTACTTCTTCTCTAAGATATACACTCGTTCTTCAACTTGACGAATGTGATGATTTGTGACACTCATCATCATTCTCACCTATGAACGCGTGCTTGACAACCACTTCCGTTCTACATGCAAACAAGCTTGAATGTGTATCTCTTGGGTTTCTAATCTAAGATTAGAACCTTCGTGGTATAGGCTAGAATCAATTGGCGGCCATTCCTGAGATCCGGAAAGTCTAAACCTTGTCTGTGGTATTTCGAGTAGGATCAAGAAAGGGATGACTGTGACGAGCTTCAAACTCGTGAGTGTTGGGCGTAGTGACAAACGCAAAAGGATCAATGGATCCTATTCCAACATGATCGAGAACCAACAGCTGATTAGCCATGCGGTGACAGTGCATTTGGAACATTTTCACTGAGAGGACGGGAGGTAGCCATTGACAACGGTAAAACCCAACATACAGCTTGCCATGGAAATGAGTATGAATGATTGGAAAAAGGCAATAGGAAAGCAGAGGTTCAGAAGGAACAAAGCATCTTCATACGCTTATCTGAAATTCTCACCAATGAATTACATAAGTATCTCTATCCTATTTTATGTTTTATTCATATTTTAATTATCAATTCTCCATAACCATTTGAATCCGCCTGACTAAGATTTACAAGATGACCATAGCTTGCTTCGAGTCGACGATCTCCGTTGGATCGACCCTTACTTACGTAAGGTTTATTACTTGGACGACCCAGTGCACTTGCTGGTTAGTTGTGCAGAGTTGTGATAAAGAGTTGAGATTACAATTGTGCGTACCAAGTTGTTGCCGCCATTGATGATCACAATTTCATGCACCAGTACTTAGCAACTTGCTCTTCAGCAATATCTTCATCCTCTTCAGAGGAAGAATACTCATCAGAGCTCATGAATGGCAGAAGTAGGTTCAGTGGAATCTCTATGGTCTCTATTTGAGCCGCAGATTTCTCTGGTTCCTCATTAGGAAACTCCTTGGAGGCCAGTGCATGTCCATTGAGGTCTTCCTCAGTGGAAATCACTGCCTCTTCCTCCTCTATACATTTGGCCATGTGGGAGGTGTTTATGGCCTTGCACTCTCTCTTGGGATTCTCTTTTGTATTGCTTGGGAGAGCACTAGGAGGGAGTTCAGTAACTTTCTTACTCAGCTGACCCACTTGTGCCTCCAGATTTCTAATGGAGGACCTTGTTTCAGTCATGAAACTGAGAGTGGCCTTAGATAGATTAGAGACTATGTTTGCTAAGTCAGAACGACTCTGTTCAGAGTTCTCTATTTGTTGCTGAGAAGATGATGGAAAAGGTTTGCTATTGCTAAACCGATTTCTTCCACCATTATTATTGTTGAAGCCTTGTTGAGGCTTCTATTGGTCCTTCCATGAGAGATTTGGATGATTTCTCCATGAAGGGTTATAGGTGTTTCCATAGGGTTCTCCTATGTAATTCACCTCTTCCATTGCAGGGTTCTCAGGATCATAAGCTTCTTCTTCAGAAGAGGCTTCCTTAGTACTGCCTGTTGCAGCTTTCATTCCAGACAGACTCTGAGAAATCATATTGACTTGCTGAGTCAATATTTTATTCTGAGCCAATATGGCATTCAGAGTATCAATCTCAAGAACTCCTTTCTTCTGAGTTGTCCCATTGTTCACAGGATTCCTTTCAGAAGTGTACATGAATTGGTTATTTGCAACCATTTCAATGAGTTCTTGAGCTTCTTCAGGCATCTTCTTCAAATGAAGATACCCACCAGCAGAGTTGTCCAATGACATCTTGGATAGTTCAGACAAACCATCATAGAATATGCATATGATGCTCCATTCTGAAAGCATGCCAGAAGGACACCTTCTGATCAATTGCTTGTGTCTTTTCCAAGCTTCATAGAGGGATTTGCCTTCCTTCTGTCTGAAGGTCTGGACTTCCACTCTAAGCTTACTCAATTTTTGAGGTGGAAAGAACTTTGCCAAGAAGGCATTGACCAGCTTTTCCCAAGAGTACAGGCTTTCTTTAGGTTGTGAGTCCAACCATGTCCTAGCTCTGTCTCTTACAGCGAAAGGGAAGAGCATAAGTCTGTAGACCTTAGGGTCAACCCCATGGGTCTTAACAGTGTCACAGATTTACAAGAATTCAGCTAAGAACTGATGAGGATCTTCCAATGGAAGTCCATGATACTTGTAATTATGCTGCATTAGAGAAACTAATTGAGGCTTAAGCTCAAAGTTGTTTGCTCCAATTGCAGGAATTGAGATGCTCCTTCCAAAGAAGTCAGAAGAAGGTGCAATGAAGTCACCAAGCATCTTCCTTGCATCTCCACCATTGTTGTTGGGTTCGGCCATGTTTGTTTTGTCTGCTTCCTTTTCGAAAATTTTTGTCAGGTCCTCTTCAGAGTTTTGTGCTTTAGCTGCTCTTAGCTTCCTCTTCAGAGCCCTTTCAGGTTCAGGATCAGCTTCAACAAGAATGCCTTTATCTTTGTTCCTGGTCATATGATAGAGAAGAAGACAAAGAAAGTATGGAATTCTCTATGTCACAGTATAGAGATTCCTTAATGTATCAGAGGAAAAGAGGAATGAAAGGATGAGGTAGATAGAGAAGAATTCGAACATATAAAGAAGGAGAGAGTCCGAATTGCTAATTGAGGAGGAGTGCTAGTCCTTAAATAGAAGAAGGTGAGGAGGGGGAAAAATTTTGAATTTAAATTAAAATAAAAGGAAAATATCTTTGTTTTTATTTTAAAATATGGTTAGAATTCGAAAATTTAGAAAGGGAAAAAAATGAAAAATAAAAAAAAAACTAAATAAATTACTTAATTAAAAAGATTTTTGAAAAAGTGGTTAGTGATTTTCGAAAATTAGAGAGAGAGAAGTAGTTAGGCGATTTTGAAAGAGATATGATTGAAATAGAAAGCTTTTAAAATCAAACAAAAAGTCAAGTAGTTAATTTGGAAAGATTTGAAAATCAAACTTGAAAAGATAAAAAGTTAGAAAAGATTTTGAAATCAGTAATCAAAAGGATATGATTGAAAATTATTTTGAAAAAGATGTGGTTGATTGAGAAGATATGATTGAGAAGATATGATTGAAAAACAATTTAAGAATATTTGACTTTGAAAATTAAATTTGATTACTTGACTAACAAGAAACTAAAAGATATGATTTTTAAAATTTAAAAATTGAACCTTTCTTAATAGGCAAGTAACAACTTGAGATTTTGAATCAATCATATTAAATGAAATAAAAATAAGAAAAATATTTTGAAAATCATTTTGGAATTTTCAAAAAAAGAATAGAAAATTGAAAAAGATATGATTTGAAAAAGATATGATTTGAAAAAGATATGATTTGAAAAAGATTTGAATTAAAAACTAACTTAACTCCCTTGTGTTGTTCTGGCGTTAAACGCCTAGAATGGTATACATTCTGGCATTTAACGCCCAAAATACTACCCTTTTGGGCGTTTAACGCCTAGCCAGGTACCCTGGCTGGCATTTAAACGCCAGTTTTCCTTCCTCACTGGGCGTTTTGAATGCCTAGCTTTTTCTCTGTAATTCCTCTGCTGTATGTTCTGAATCTTCAATTCTCTATATTATTGACTTGAAAAGACATAAATTTGAAATTTTTTTTGAATTTTTAATGATAAGAAAGAAAAACAACAGAATGAAACTAAACATGGAAAATCAAGATCAAAACAATATGCATGCAAGACACCAAACTTAGAAGTTTGTATACTAGGGACAATAACAATTTGAAAATACATGTGAAAAAACAACAAAAGACACCAAACAGGAGAATTTAAAGATCAGAACAAAGAAAATCATCAAGAACAACTTGAAGATCAATGAAGAGCACAAGAACATACTTTCGAAAAATGCAAGAAGAATAAAGACATGCAATTGACACCAAACTTAAAATTTGACACTAGACTCAAACAGGAAACACAAAAATATTTTTGATTTTATGATTTTGTTAAACTTTTTTGTATTTTTTTCGAAAATTATTTGGAAAAAGAAAATAAGGAATTCAAAATTCTTAATGAGAATTCCAGGAATCATGCGATGTTAGTCTAAAACTCCGGTCCAGGAATTAGACATGGCTTACTAGCCATCCAAGCTTTCAGTGAAAGCTTCGGTCCAAAACACTAGACATGGCCAATGGCCAGCCAAGCTTTAGCAGATCATTACATTCAACAGAAAGATTGATAGAAATCAATAAGCTCTTATGATGATAAGTTGAAATATTGGTCCAAAAGATTAGACATGGCTTCACAGCCAGCCAGACTTCAACAGATCATCATGAAACTCTAGAATTCATTTCTAAAAGGTTTGAAGAACATAGAATAATTTATTTTTTCGAAAACTATGTTATTATAAATTTTTTTTGAAACTTTTTTTTCAAAAATTAACAAGAAGCTTAAAAATAAAATAAAATTACCTAATCTGAGCAACAAGATGAACCGTTAGTTGTCCAAACTCGAACAATTCCCGGCAACGGCGCCAAAAACTTGGTACATGAAATCGTGATCGCACACTTTTCACACAACTCCGTGCAGCTGACCAACAAGTGAACTGGGTCGTCCAAGTAATACTTTACATGAGTAAGGGTCGATCCCACGGAGATTGTCGGCTTGGAGCAAGCTATGGTCATCCTTGTAAATCTCAGTCAGGCGGATTCAAATGGTTATGGGATTTTGATAATTAAAATATAATTAAAACAGAAAATAAGATAGAAATACTTATGTAATTCATTGGTGGGATTTCAGATAAGCGTATAAAGACACTTTGTTCCTTCTGAACCTCTGCTTTCTTATTGCCTTCCAATCATTCATACTCCTTTCTATGGCAAGCTGTATGTTGGGGATCACCGTTGTCAATGGCTACCGTCCGTCCTCTCAGTGAAAATGGTCTAAATGCGCTGTCACCGCATGGCTAATCATCTGTCGGTTCTCACTCATGTTGGAATAGGATCCATTGATCCTTTTGCGTCTGTCACTACGCCCAACACTCGCGAGTTTGAAGCTCGTCACAGTCATCCCTTCCTAGATCCTACTCGGAATACCACAGATAAGGTTTAGACTTTTCGGATCTCAGGAATGGCTGCCAATAATTCTATCTTATACCACGAAGACTCTGATCGTGAACCAGGAGGCTAAGAGATATGCATTTAAGCTCATTTTCATGTAGAACGGAAGTGGTTGTCAGGCACGCGTTCATAAGTGAGAATGGTGATGAGTGTCACATAATCATCACATTCATCATGTTGAAGTGCGAATGGATATCTTAGAATAAGAATAACCATGAATTGAATAGAAAAATAGTAGTACTTTGCATTGATTCAAGAGGAATAGCAGAGCTCCACACCTTAATCTATGAGGTGTAGAAACTCTACCGTTGAAAATACATAAGAACAAGGTCCAGGCATGGCCGAATGGCTAGCCCCCCTAAACGTGATCAAGAGATCAAAAGTGATACAAAGAGAGTCTTAAAAATGATTTGAAGATGAAAATACAATAGCAAAAGGTCCTATTTATAGAAAACTAGTAACCTAGGGTTTACAGAAATGAGTAAATGTTGCAGAAATTCACTTCCGGGCCCACTTGGTGTATGCTTAGGCTGAGTATTGAAGCTTTCACATGTAGAGACTTTTCTTGGAGTTAAACGCCAGTTTTGGTGCCAGTTTGGGCGTTTAACACCAGCTTTTATGCCAGTTCTGGCATTTAACGCTAGAATAAGGTAGAAAGTTGGCGTTTAAACATCAGTTTGTGTTATCAAAAATCAGAAAAAGTATGGACTATTATATATTGCTGAAAAGCCCAGGATGTCTACTTTCCAACGCAATTGAGAGCGCACCAATTGGGCTTCTATAGCTCCAGAAAATCTACTTCGAGTGCAGGGAAGTCAGAATCCAACAGCATCTGCAGTCCTTTTTCAGCCTCTGAATCAGATTTTTGCTCAGGTCCTTCAATTTCAGCCAGAAAATACCTGAAATCATAGAAAAACACAAAAACTGATAGTAAAGTCCAGAAATGTGATTTTTATTTAAAAACTAATAAAAATATAATAAAAAGTAACTAAAATATATTAAAAACTACCTAAAAACAATGCCAAAAAGCGTATAAATTATCCGCTCATCAGCAGGATGCGCCACATCATGAGGAGCCCTATTAGATACAGTCGACTGATCCAGAGATCCCTCTATGGACAGAGCCTTCGCTTCAGCAGGCAGACCCTCCGACCCTCATACAGACTGTAGACCCTCAGACCACCACCGAGACACCAGCAGCACATCCTTCTGGAGATGACACTTCCTCACACCCAGCTTGAGTGAGCATCGAGGACGATGCTTTTATTTAAGTGTGGGGAGGTCGCCATCTCTGGCGAACTTTATTTTGGTGAACCACGTTCCAGACTCTCTTTTATCTTATTTTGTTTCTTTTCTGTATTTTTACTTTATTTCGGCATTTTGCACTTTGGTTTATATATATATATATATATTAGATATTTATTTTAATTTGCACTTTTAGCTTATTAAGTTGTGATATAGAAAATATGGATTAATTAGTTTAGTTTACTCTTTTATCATATGATAATTTGGTTTAATTGAAAATAAAAAGAGTAAACTAGAAACTTTAATATAACAGAATCACAACAATCCACACACTTTATATATATATATATATAGCAATAAATGTTGGTTAATTGACAACATTTTTCAAGGAAAATACTAAATTTTATAAAAGCCATTCTAAGATTCACATTGAGTTGAATGGAACTTCTTGCTCTCTACTTGCATGACATACATAATTGATATATGGTTTTTGAGCCAGAGAATACACAACCCGTGAGTTTTTGAGCTTAATTGTATGGTTATATTCAACCATAAATTTCATTCCTGTGTGTTTCGCACTTCTTTTTTATGCTTGCTATCTTTACTTTGTTTCAATCTATATGTCCAATATAGAATGTAGATATATACCCACATATGATTGAGGTCATTGCTTATTTTGCTCACTTATCCCAAATAAGCCTACCTCCTACGTCACCCTTGTTATCCCCCTTGAGCCTTTTAATCCCCTTTTGTTCTATAACCACATCACTAGCTTTAAGCAGAAAAACAAATTAAAAAAAAAAATTCGAAGTTGAATCCTTGGTTAGCTTAAGATAGAGATTGTGTATCCACTAAGTGTGGGGAAACATGGGAACATGGGTTGATAGGAAAGGATTAAATTAGTAAAATAATCAGAAATTTGGGAGCATGCTCATGTAAAACCAATTTAAATTAAAATACCATGTGCATTGATATATGTTGTGTTTATGTTAAAAAAAAAGCCCTTTTAATTATATAAATAAATAAGGGGACAAAATTACCCCAATAATAAGTTTAGTGAAGAAATCAATGCACATAAGGTAAAATCAAAATAAAGTTGGTACATGAGTATGTAACAAGAAAGTGGAAAAATTGGGAAAACCAGGATAATTATAAATTATACAGAGTATGTATATGTTAGGTGAGATCTTAGACTAATCAAAGATTCAACTTATAGCTCACTTAGCCTTATATATATCCTCACATTTACCTTGGCTCCATTACAACCTTCAAAAAGACCTCATGATGTTTGTATGTATACATTATGTATTTGTTGATTGGTTAGATGAAGAACAAAGTTTTAGAAAGTATGAATAGAAAAAAATAGAGTGATTAATCCCAAACACTGAGTAATTAGAGAGTAAACACAAAAATCCAGTGAGGGTTCAATAGCACATCTCCATATATCTCTGTTTAATTGTTAATTGTCTTGCAAGTTTGCGAATCCCTTTGATCAACTCAATTATAAAAGTGCTTTAACATGATTTAGGTTTGGCTATGCATATATGATTCCTTGAAATTATGAATCAAATTAACCACATGTAAGCTCTATATATATAGGTGGATGATAATTAGAATTGCATGATTCATTTAGGTAGCTCGCATTTAGAATATGTTGCATTGCATAAGATTCTACCATTCTACCTTTACTCTTTTCTCTTGGATTTAGCATGAGGACATGCTATTGTTTAAGTGTGGGGAGGTTGATAAACCCCTATTTTATGATTCATCTTGTGCTCAAAATTGAGTATTTTTATCAATTCTTCACCCACTTATTCATATAAATTGCATGGTTTTATTTTCCCTTCCTTATTTTATAATATATGTGAAAACATGTTTCCTATGCTTTAAAAATATTAATTTTAATTGTCCTTTATTACCATTCGATGCCGTGATCTGTGTGTTGAGTATTTTCAGGCTTCATAGGGCAGGAATGGCTTAGAGGACAGAAAGGAAACATACAAAAATAGAAGGAAAGCACAAAAATGGAGTTTTGAAGAAAGGGAAGCGACGCGCACGCAAGGACGATGCAGACGCGTGGCTAGCGTAAAATGGCAGCGACGCGTACGCATAAACGACGCAGACGCGTGCCTTGAGCAAAACGTAAATGACGCGTACGCGTGACCGAAGCATACGCGTGACAAGGAAAAACTCCAGACCACGCGAATGCGTGACCCACGCGCACGAGTGACGGACGCCACGTGCAGGAATCTGCAAAAAACACCCTCAGCGATTTCTGGACCCTTTTTTGGCCCAAATCCAAGCCAGAAACACAGAATATAAGCCAGAGAATGGGGGAATCAAAGAGAACGATTAGAACAATTGATACAACAATCATAATTCATAATTTTAGGTTTTAGATGTAGTTTTTAGAGAGAGAGGCTCTCTCCTCTCTCTTAAGTTTTAGGATTAGGATTTCAACTTCTTCTCAGGTTTAATGTTCCTTTAAATTAGGATTCTTATATTTTCACTTATTCCATAGTATTTTTCCATTTAAATTTTATTGTTTATTTACTCGCTTCCAATTTTATTTCAATTATCATCTTTACTCTTTTATATTTTTAATCCTTATTCCGAGTTACAATTGGAAAACTTTTATGACATTATTGATGCAAAGAGTATTTTTCTATTTACCTCATTATTTGTTTGATTATCTTCAATTATTTATTTAGTCATTTATTATGTGAAATTGGCATCCATGTCAATGGAGTAGATTTTTCACTTGACATAGGGGTTCATTAAGAGGAGACACTTGAGTTGGAATGCTCAAGTGCTTAGTTAAATTGGACATTGTTGGCTAATTCTGTATCAACTAACACTAGACCTTCCCAAGAAAAGTACTAGGATGTGTGGATAAGAGTCAATTCAATCACTTGACTTTCCTTTACTCAGTAAGGGTTAACTAAGTGAAAAACAACAACCTCTTTATACTACACTTGAGAAGATTCCAACAAGGATAGAACTTCCAATTGATCACACCCCCGGTCAAGGCTTTTTAATTAATTATATAAATTCTCTTTTTAATTTCCACCGCTTTAAATTACAATTATTTATTTTTCTGTTCTCAAACTCAAAATCTTCTCAGAAGAACCCATAACCAATAATAAATACACCTCCCTACAATTCCTTGAGAGACGACCCGAGGTTTAAATACTTTGGTTATAAATTTTATTGGGTTTTGTTACTTGTGACAACCAAAGTTTTTGTACGAAAGGATTCTTTGCTGGTTTAGAAACTATACTTATAACGTGATTAATTTTATAAAATTTCTTTACTGGCAGAAATCCTGTTCGTCAATCCTCTAAGTCATTCCTGCCTTATAATCCCTGAAATTACTTAACGCACATATCACGGCATTGAATGGTAATAAGAGAGGATTAATATTAGCAAATATAAGGCCAAAGAAGCATGTTTTCAATCATAGCACAGAATTTAGGAAGGAAAATGTAAAACATGCAATTAGTATGAATAAGTGTGCAAATACTTGATAAAAACCACTCAATTGAGCACAAGATAAACCATAAAATAGTGGTTTATCAGCGACCCAGGATAACTCTTATGACATGAGTAGTGGAGTATCTCAATTTGGAAGTTATGGCTATGAGCAAAATTTTGCTGAACAGGTTAATTATATAGGTAATTCTTCAAGACCACCCAACAATGATCCCTTTTCTAAGACCTACAATCTGGGATGGAGAAATCATCCAAACTTTGGCTGGAGAAATCAAAATAAAAGGAATCCCAATTTCAACAACAATAACCCCACCAGAATAATTTCAACCATCAATATCAACCTCCTCAATCACATAATCCACCCCCAGTTCCTCAGAAACCTTCAACTTGGAAGCATCATTAGCAGAACTCTCCAAAAATACAAATAGCTTCATACATGAAACTAGAGCCTCCATCCAAAATTTAGAGGTTCAAATGGGTCAATTAAGTAAGCAAGTTGCTAAAAGGCCTACCAACACCCTCCCTAGTGACACAATCCTAAATCCAAGAGAATAGTGCAATGCCATTAGTCTGAGAAGTGGAAAAATGGTAGGCACAAAAGTCAAGGGTGATGAGGAAGGCGCTGCAGAAGCTATGAAGGAAGCCATACCTATAGAGCAACCCAAGGTGAGGACTCTAGTACCAGAGTATAAGCCTAGAATTCCATATCCTCAAAGGTTTCAAAAGGAGGCCAAGGACAAACAGTTTTCAAAATTCTTGGAAGTTTTTAGGAAATTACAAATTAATATTCTTTTTACTGAGGCTCTAGAACAAATGCCTCTTTATGCTAAATTTATGAAGGAGCTTTTGACAAATAAGAGGAACTGGAAGGAGAGTGAGACCGTGGTGCTTACTAAGGAATGCAGTGCAATTATCCAACAAAACCTCCCTGAAAAGATGAAGGATTCGGGAAGCTTTTTTATTCCTTACACCATTCGTGATGTTACTATTCGAAGAGCATCGTGTGATCTTGGAGTAAGCATCAACCTCATGTCACTTTCTTTGATGAGAAAACTCCACATTGATGAGGTAAAACCCACTAAAATTTTTCTTCAACTTGCTGACCATTCTATTAAATTTCTACTTGGAGTAGTGAAGGCGGCAGCCTTTATATTTCCTACTGATTTTGTGATCTTGGATATGGAGGAAGATGTTAATGCTTCCATCATTCTTGGAAGATATTTTCTGGCAACTAGGAGAGCTCTCATTGATGTACAAAAATGCGAGTTAACCTTGAAAGTTAATGATGAGTAGATTGTTCTCAAAGTTCTTAAGGCCTTACAATACCCTAGTGATTCTGAAGGGTGCATGAAAATTGATTTGATTGAGCCACTAATTAAAGAGGTATTGGAAGCAAAGGAACTTGAGAGTATTTTAGAGCCCCGTTAGAGGATGATTTGACTGAGCTTGACGATTCACCACCACCTAGAGGGGGGTCTAACGTGCTTAATGAGGTAGAGGGGCCACCAAAGCTTGAATTGAAGCCCTTACCTTCCTCTCTCAAGTATGCTTTCCTAGGTGAGCAAAATTCTTATCCAATGATTATAAGCTCCTCTATAAGCAGTAGTGAAGAGGAGGCGTTAATACATGTGCTGAGAGACCATAAAACAGCTCTTGGGTGGACCATTGGTGACTTAAAAGGGATAAGCCCAGCCATGTGTATGCACAAAATCCTACTTGAGGAAGATTCTAAATCTATGGTACAACCACAGAGGCGGCTTAATCCAACTATGAAAAAGGTGGTCTAGAAAGAGGTTATGAAGTTGTAGGAAGCCGGGATCGTTTACCCTATTTCTGATAACCCTTGGGTAAGTCCTATGCAAGTTGTTCCCAAGAAGAGAGCAGTCCCAGTGGTCGCAAATAAAAAGAATGAGCCGATTCCTATAAGAACCATCACCGATTGGTTATGTGCATTGACTATAGGAGGCTCAACACTGTTACTAGGAAGGACCATTTCTCCCTGCCTTTCATTGATCTGTTGCTTGAGAGGTTAGCTGGACATGCGTTTTATTATTTTTTGGATGGCTATTCAGAATATAATCAGATTATAGTGGACCCTCAAGATCAAGAGAAGATGGCATTCACTTGTCCTTTTAGTATGTTTGCTTACCACTGGATGTCGTTCGGACTGTGCAATGCCCTAGCAAATTTTTAAAGGTGCATGCTTTCCATATTCTCTGAAATGGTTGAAAAGTTTACTGAGGTATTTGTGGATGACTTTTTTGCATTTGCTAATTCTTTTGCTACTTGATTGTACCATCTATCCTTATTCTTGAAAAGGTGCCAAAAGACAAACCTTGTTTTAAACTGGAAAAAAAATGCCATTTTATAGTGATAGAAGGTATTGTTCTTGGGCACCATCAAGCAAAGGAATAGAGGTCGATAGAGCCAAGGTGGAGGTAATTGAGAAATTACCACCACCCACTAATGTGAAGGAAATATGGAGTTTCTTAGGCCATGCAGGTTTTTACAGAAGGTGCATAAAATATTTTTTTCAAAAATTGCTAGACCTCTGAGCAACTTCTTGGTTGCAGATGTCCCTTTTTGTTTTACCGATGACTGCATGCATGCCTTTGAGACTCTAAAAGCTAAGCTAGTAAAATCTTTACTATCAGAATATAACACTTTTGGGTGTGCCATTCTGATAGCGGGGGTATTACAATGACCCTCATATATTAAATAATAAGGTACGAGCCTCTAGGCATAAATCTACCAATGGTTTTGATAAACCACTATTTTATGGTTTATCTTGTGCTCATTTGAGTGGTTTTTATTAAGTCCTTAGCCACTTATTCATATGATTTGCATGATTTTACAATTTCTTCCTAGTTTTGTTCTATGGTTGAAAACTTGCTTCCTAGAAATCTTTAATCTGTATATTTTAATTCTCCTTTATACCATTCGATGCCGTGAACTGTGTGTTAAGTGTTTCAGGCTTTATAGGGCAGGAATGGCTTAGAGAATGGAGAGAAAGCTTGCAAAAATGGAAGGAACACAAGAAACCAAGGAGGTAACCAGCGAGCATCGACGCGCACGCATGGCTCATGTGAGCGCGCGATACGGAAAAAATTGCAGCGACGCGTGCGCGTGCCTGACGCGTACGCATGGATTGGAGTTTGCACGAAGACGCGTGCGCGTGACTGATGCGTACGCGTGACATGCGCGATCTGCAGAAATAACAGAAAATGATGGGGGCAATTTCGGGCCGAGTTTTGACCCAGTTTCCGACCCAGAAACACAAACTAGAGCCAGGGAACCTGCAGAGACTCAATACACATTGTCATTAGCATAGTTTTAGTTTTTTAGATCGGAATCTAGAGAAAAACTACTCTTCCTCTAGGTTTTCTTTTACATTCACATATTCTTAGTTTTATGCTTTTGCCTTAGATATTGAAGAGTAATCACCTCCGTTGAAGATACTATTCTAGTTTGTTTTCTTACTCTTTTATTATTCCATATTCTTAATTCTTGTTTAGAGTTACAATTGAATTATTTCTGGAATTTATTAATGCAAAGGATTACTTTTACTTTTAATTGAATCATAGTTATTGTCTATCATGTCTTCCTTTTATTCCTTATTTAATTCTATGCAAGTAATTCTCATGTCAATGGAGTAGATTCTCAACTTGACATGGGGGTTGATTAAAAGGAGACACTTGAGTTGGAATGCTCATGTGATTAGTTAAATTGGAAGTTGTTGGCTAATTCTGTATGTACTAACGCTAGACCTTCGCAAGGGAGAGGACTAAGATTTGCGAATAAGGGTTAGCTCAATCACTTAACTTTCCTTTATTTAGTAAGGGTTAACTAAGTGAAAATAACAACATCTTCATACTACACTTGAGAAAATTCCAATAAGGATAGAACTTCCAATTAATCATTCCCCCAGTCAAGGCCTTTTATTTAGAATAATATAAATCCCTTTTAACTTTCATTGCTTTAATTTACAATCATATGCGTGTGCCCATTGCCCAAACTCAAAATTTTCCGAAAAACTCCTGATTAATAAATTAGCACCCCTTTGTCAACTCGTTGGGAGACGACCTGGGACTCATACTCCCAGTATTTTTATTCTAAATTTTGTGACAATCTTTCTAAATTGATGAGGCGAATTTTCGCTGGTTAAGAGCTATACTCACAACGTATTTCCTATATTGATTTCTTAATTGGTCAAATTTCCGCACCCGTCAATTTTTGGCGCCGTTGCCGGGGAGTTGCAATTGTGTGCTAAATTATTAATTAGTGTACATATTTTTAATTTTCACGTATTTTATTTTATTTTATTACCATGAGATGTATGTTTCTTTTATTGAATGATGCATTCACTGCCTGATCCGAGCTTAGCTTCATTTGATCCTGAAATTGAAAGAACTCTTTCACGTATTAGGCGAGCTCGGCGTAGCTTAGCCTCTTAGGGTGGTGAAGTGATTATTATCAATTCACCAGTCTCTTCTGAAGGCGAATCTGAACCACCATCTGAGGAAGAAACAAGCTCCTCTACTACTAATTCAGTTGATTTACACGTAGGTAACATGGCGGCACCCAGGAGGATCACTCTCTAGGAGGCAGGAGCCCCAGACTTTACTCTGCAACCGTATCAAGTGCGTTACCCAAATCGGGCTGCAGATTTTGAACTGAAGATCGCACTAATCAACTTGATGCCCAAAGTTTTATGGCTTACCTGCTCAGGAGCCTATCAAGCACCTAACGGATTTTCAGACAGCCTGTTCTACTGTAAGGCGTCATGGTGCAGATGAAACTTCTATTTTGCTGACCGCCTTCTCGTTTTCTCTTGAGGGAAAAGCGAGGGAGTGGTACTACACTCAACCTGAAGCGACAGTCACTAACTAGGATACGCTCAGGAGAGAATTCCTGGAAAAATACTTTCCATTTGAAGTTACAGATAGATTGAGGAAAGAGATCTCCTGCATTGTTCAGGGTGAATTTGAGACTCTTTATGAGTACTGGGAGCGCTTCAAGAATCTTCTGGACGCATGCCCCCATCATATGATTGACAAGTTGGTGTTGATCAGCTACTTCACTCAAGGCATGAAGTCTCAGGATAAAACTACATTGGATGGCACTAGTAATGGTTCTCTGAAAAAGTACAAGACCGCAGATGAAGCATGGCAATTGATCATCGACTTAGCTGAGTCCACTCGGAATCACAGGCACAGGAACAGCCACTCAAAGGCTGTTGCAGAGGTTTCCTCTAGCAGTGAGACTACTGTCGTCACACAAGCTATATGTGAAATGACCAACCTACTGAAGCAAATGCAATTGAATCAATAACAAGCTCATCCTACCCCACCACAACAAAGCCAACAGTTGGTCCCCCAAAGAGTATGCGGAATTTGTGCTGATTATAGTCATTACACTGATGAGTCTCCGCAGCTCCAACAAGAAGACAACACTGTGGCAGCTACTCATAACTTCTATGACCGCCCGAATCAAGGATACAATCAACAAGGCGGCAACTACAACCAAGGTGGGAACTATAACCAAGGGTGGCAAGACAACTCCAACTAGGGTTGGAGAGATAATTCTAACCATGGCTGGAGGGACAACTATAACAGAAGAGGCAGAGACAACAATGGAAATCAGAGGTGGAACAACAACAACAGACAGTAGAATCAGAACAGCCTTATAGAGCACCTCAGCTAAGGCAGTCCCAAGGACCCTAGCATAACCAACAACAGGCCCCTCAGATCACTTATCCTTCTTCCTCATCAAATGATGATATGCTTCGTTCTCTTGCACAAGGACAACAAGACATGCAGACTACACTGAACTCTACTCTAAATGGTTTGAATGCCACTTTACAAGCTCTCGTCTCCCGGATAGATTCATTGCCTGCTTCCACCTATCAGCCTTCAAACTCCAGTGGAATTCCTTCTCAACCCTTACCTAATCCCAAAGGTGGCATCAATGCCATCACTTTGAGGTCCGGAACCACACTGAAAGATAGGAACCAGGAGGAGCCAAACCCACAAGAACACGCCCAAGTTGAAGACTTAGTTGAAGTGGAAGATGCTGAAGAGGAAGAGGAAGTACAAGACATGGTTGAAGAAGAAGTAGTTCAGCCAAGGAATGGAGCACCAAAGGACACAGAAGCTGCAAGTGGCGCCATTCCTATCCCATTTCCACACCTTGCAAGGAAGTCCAGGAAGCAGATGGAACTTGATCCCAAAATGGTAGAAA
This sequence comes from Arachis ipaensis, assembly GCF_059453495.1. Lineage (NCBI taxonomy): Eukaryota > Viridiplantae > Streptophyta > Magnoliopsida > Fabales > Fabaceae > Arachis > Arachis ipaensis. The sequence goes on from NC_142438.1 coordinate 91,785,232, forward strand.
TTTTTAAAAAGGTTGAGGTAACTGTTCCCCTTTTTGATATTATTCAACAAGTACCTAAATATGCAAAGTTTCTGAAAGATTTATGCATACATAAAGATAAAATTAATGAATTAGAAACTATTCCTTTAGGTAGTTCTATATCTACTTTAATGGGGGGTATACCTGAAAAATGTAGTGACCCAAGTCCATGCATGGTTAACTGTACCGTTGGAGGTGTAATATTTTCTGACTGCATGTGTGATTTAGGAGCGTGTGTTAGTATAATGCCATTGTCTATATATGATGCTTTGAGGCTCCCTCCCTTAAAAAGGTTGGCAGCTCGTTTTATGTTAGCAGATAAAAGCATTATTACAGTGGTTGGAATTGCTAAAGACGTGCTAGTGAGCATTAAGGGGGTCACATTTTCCATTGACTTCTATATCTTGGAAATGCCCCCTAATGACTCAGGAAGACCATCATCAATCCTGCTTGGAAGACCATTCCTGAAGACTTCAAAGTTCAAGCTAGATGCATTCTCAGGAACTTACTCCTTTGAGATAAATGGCAGAGCTGTAAGTTTCAGTTTAAATAAAGCTATGAAGCACCCTCCAGAAGATCATTCTATCTTCTAGTGCGACATCATTGATGAAACTGTAGCTGAAGTTCACCAAAAAGAAGTAGAAGAGAGGCACATGGAGTAAGGCCCAATTGTGGGGACACCCTTTGAACACAGTGAGGACACTTTGCCATTATCACTAGCTCCAGATGATCTAGAGCCCAACCATGAGCAGATAGTGGAATTAAAGCCCCTTCCACCCCACCTCAAGTATGCTTACCTTGAGGATGATCAGAAGCTTCCAGTTATCATTGCAAGAGAACTCACTCCCCAACAAGAGGAGCAGCTGCTCAGTGTGCTGACAAAACACAAGAAGGCAATTGGGTGGAGCTTGGCGGATATAGCAGGCATTAGCCCTTGAGTTTGTGAGCACAGAATATTCTTAGAAGAAGGAGCAAAGCCTGTCCGTCAACCCCAAAGAAGATTGAATTCCACTATCTCAGAAGTTTTCAAGAAAGAAGTGACCAGGCTACTTGAAGCAGATATCATCTACCCCATCTCAGACAGTGAATGGGTCAGTCCAGTACAAGTAGTGTGGTATGCGAAATTGTTACTCTGAGGTTGTAAAATTTGTTGTTCGTTCTCTCCCTGGCATGGCGCCAATAACTGGTGCACAATACCATGGTCCAAACATATCTTCACAACTTCACACAACTAACCAGCAAGTGCACTGGGTCGTCCAAGTAATAAAACCTTACGTGAGTAAGGGTCGATCCCACGGAGATTGTTGGTATGAAGCAAGCTATGGTCACCTTGTAAATCTCAGTCAGGCGGATATCAAATGGTTATAGTATTTTCGAATAATAATAATAAATAAACAGAAAATAAAGATAAAAATACTTATGTAAATCATTGGTGAGAATTTCAGATAAGCGTATAGAGATACTTTCGTTCTTCTGAACTTCTGCTTTCCTGTTGTCTTCATCCAATCAGTCTTACTCCTTTCCATGGCTGGCTTTATGTAAGGGCATCACCGTTGTCAATGGCTACTTTTCATCCTCTCTGTGAAAATGGTCCGATGCGCTGTCACTGCATGGCTAATCATCTGGAGGTTCTCGATCATACTGGAATAGGATTTACTATCCTTTTGCGTCTGTCACTACGCCCAGCACTCGCGAGTTTGAAGTTCGTCACAGTCATTCAATCCCTGAATCCTACTCAGAATACCACAGACAAGGTTTAGACTTTCCGGATTCTCATGAATGCCGCCATCAATCTAGCTTATACCACGAAGATTCTGATTAAGAGATCCAAGAGATAATCATCCAATCTAAGGTGGAACGGAAGTGGTCGTTAGGCACGCGTTCGTGGGGAATGATGATGATTGTCATGTTCATCACATTCATGTTGGAGTACGAATGAATATCTTAGAAGTGGAATAAGTTGAATTGAATAAAAAACAGTAGTACTTTGCATTAATTCATGAGGAACAGCAAAGCTCCACACCTTAATCTATGGAGTGTAGAAACTCTACCGTTGAAAATACATAAGTGAATATAGGGTAAGCATGGCCGAGTGGCCAGCCTCCCATGGAGGTCTAGAGATCTAAAAATGATCAAAAGATGATCCGAAGATGTCTAATACAATAGTAAAAAGTCCTATTTATACTAAACTAGTTACTAGGGTTTACAGAAGTAAGTAATTGATGCATAAATCCACTTCTGGGGCCCACTTGGTGTGTGCTTGGGCTGAGCTTGAAGTTTACACGTGGAGAGGTCATTCTTGGAGTTGAACGCCAGTTTGAAACATGTTTCTGGCGTTCAACTCTGGTTTGTGACGTATTTCTGGCGTTTAACTCCAGACTGCAACGTAGAACTGGCGTTCAACGCCCTTTTGCATCGTCTAAAATCGGCCAAAGTATGGACTATTATATATTTCTGGAAAGCCCTGGATGTCTACTTTCCAAAGCAATTGGAAGCGCGCCGTGTTGAGTTTTGTAGCTCCAGAAAATCCACTTTGAGTACAGGGAGGTCAGAATCCAACAGCATCAGCAGTCCTTCTTCTACCTCTGAATCTGATTTTTGCTCAAGTCCCTTAATTTCAGCCAGAAAATACCTGAAATCATAGAAAAACACACAAACTCATAGTAAAGTCCAGAAATGTGAATTTAACATAAAAACTAATGAAAACATCCCTAAAAGTAACTAGATCCTACTAAAAACATACTAAAAACAATGCCAAAAAGCGTATAAATTATCCACTCATCACAACACCAAACTTAAATTGTTGCTTGTCCCCAAGCAACTAAAAATCAAATAGGATAAAAAGAAGAGAATATACTATAAATTCCAAACTATCAATGAAGCATAGCTCCAATCAGATGAGCGGGACTTGTAGCTTTTTGCCTCTTGAATAGTTTTGGCATCTCACTTTATCCATTGAAGTTCAGAATGATTGGCATCTATAGGAACTTAGAGTTCAGATAGTGTTATTGGTTCTCCTAGTTCAGTATGTTGATTCTTGAACACAGCTACTTTATGAGTCTTGGCCGTGGCCCTAAGCACTTTGTTTTCCAGTATTACCACCGGATACATAAATGCCACAGACACATAATTGGGTGAACCTTTTCAGATTGTGACTCAGCTTTGCTAAAGTCCCCAATTAGAGGTGTCCAGGGTTCTTAAGCACACTCTTCTTTTGCTTTGGACCTTGACTTTAACCGCTCAGTCTCAAGTTTTCACTTGACACCTTCACGCCACAAGCACATGGTTAGGGACAGCTTGGTTTAGCCGCTTAGGCCAGGATTTTATTCCTTTAGGCCCTCCTATCCACTGATGCTCAAAGCCTTGGGATCCTTTTTATTTACCCTTGCCTTTTGGTTTTAAGAGCTTTTGGCTTTTTCTGCTTGCTTTTTCTTTTTCTATTTATTTTTTTCACCATTTTTTTCTGCAAGCTTTGTATTCACTGCTTTTTCTTGCTTCAAGAATCACTTTTATGATTTTTCAGATTATCAAATAACATGTCTCCTTGTCATCATTCTTTCAAGAGCCAACATATTTAACATTCTTAAACAACAACTTCAAAAGACATATGCACTGTTCAAGCATTCATTCAGAAAATAAAAAGTATTGTCACCACATCAATATAATTAAACTAAGTTCAAGGATAAATTCGAAACTCATGTACTTCTTGTTCTTTTGAATTAAAACATTTTTCATTTAAGAGAGGTGATGAATTCATAGGACATTCATAACTTTAAGACAAAGTTACTAAATACTAATGATCATGTAATAAGACACAAACATGGATAAGCACTTAACATAAAGAAAACGAAAAACAGAGAATGTAAGAACAAGGAATGAGTCCACCTTAGTGATGGTGGCGTTTTCTCCTTGAGGAACCAATGATGTCCTTGAGCTCTTCTATGTCTCTTCCTTGTCTTTGTTGCTCCTCCCTCATTGCTTTTTGATCTTCTCTAATTTTATGAAGGATGATGGAGTGCTCTTGATGTTCCACCCTTAATTGTCCCATGTTGGAACTTAATTCTCCTAGGGAGGTGTTGATTTGCTCCCAAAAATTCTGTGGAGGAAAGTGCATCCCTTGAGGTATCTCAGGGATTTCTTGATGGTGAGCTTCCTCATGCATTTCTTGAGCTCCATGAGTGGGCTCTCTAGTTTGCTCCATCCTTTTCTTAGTGATGGGCTTCTCTTCCTCAATGGGAATGTCTCCTTCTATGAAAGCTCCAGCTGAGTAACATAGATGGCAAATAAGATGAGGGAAAGCTAGCCTTGCCAAGGGGGAGGGCTTTTTGGCTATTTTGTAGAGTTCAAGGGAGATGACTTCATGAACTTCTACTTTCTCTCTAATCATGATGTTATGGATCATGATGGCCCGATCCACAGTAACTTCAGATCGGTTGCTAGTGGGGATGATGGAGCGTTGGATGAATTCCAACCATCCTCTAGCTACAGGCTTAAGGTCCAGTCTTCTCAGTTGAACCGGTTTGCCTTTTGAGTCAATCTTCCATTGAGCTCCTTCCACACATATGTCCATGAGGACTTGGTCCAACCTTTGATCAAAGTTGACCCTTCTTGTGTAGGGGCGTGCGTTCTCTTCCATCATTGGCAAGTTGAACGCCAACCTCACATTTTCCGGACTAAAATCTAAGTAATTCCCCCGAACCATGGTAAGATAATTCTTTGGGTTCGGGTTCTTACTTTGATCATGGTTCCTAGTGATCCATGCATTAGCATAGAACTCTTGAACCATTAGGAATCCGACTTGTTGGATGGGGTTTGTTAGAACTTCCCAACCTCTTCTTTGGATTTCATGTCAGATTTCTGGATACTCATTTCTCTTGAGCTTGAAAGGGACCTCGGGGATCACCTTCTTCTTGGCCACAACATCATAGAAGTGGTCTTGATGAGCTTTGGAGATGAATCTTTCCATCTCCCATGACTCAGAGGTGGAAGCTTTTGTCTTCCCTTTCCCTTTTCTAGAGGATTCTCCGGTCTTAGGTGCCATCAATGGTAATGGAAAAATAAAAAGCTTTATGCTTTTACCACACCAAACTTAGAATATTGCTCGCCCTCGAGCAAGAGAAGAAAGAATAGATGAAGAAGAAGAAGAAGAAAATATGGAGGAGAGGAGGGAGAGGTGTATTCGGCCAAGAAGGGGAAGAGAGGGTTGTGTTGTGTGAAAATGAGGAAGAATGGAGGGCTTTATATAGGGAGGGGAGGGGGGTTTAGTTTTGGCCATATAGGGTGGGTTTGGGTGGGAAATTGATTTTGAATTTTGAAGGTAGGTGGAGTTTATGAGGTAGGTTTATGGGGAAGAGTGGATGGATGTGAGTGGTAAAGTGGTGATAGGGAAGAGAGATTGAGGTGATTGGTGAAGAGTTTTGGGGAAGAGTGTTTATTAGGAAGAGAGGATGAACATTGAGAAGAGGGAAGAGAGTGAGTGGAGGTAGGTGGGGATCCTGTAGGGTCCACAGATGCTGAGATGATCCTGTGGGGTCCACAGATCCTTAGGTGTCAAGGAATTGCATCCCTGCACCAATTAGGCATGTAAAAGGCCTTTGCATGCAATTCTGGCGTTTAAACGCCGAATTGATGCTTGTTCTGGGCGTTCAGCGCCTATCTGTAGCATATTTCTGGCGTTGAACGCCAGCCAGATGCTTGTTTCTGGCGTTCAGCGCCAGCTCTTCCTCAGTGTGTATTTCTAGCGTCTGAACGCCAGGATGCTGCTTGTTTCTAGCGTTCAACGCCAGATCCATGCTCTGTCTGGCGTTAAACGCCAGCCAGATGCTCCTTACTGGCGTTTAAACGCCAGTAAGATCCTCCTCCAGGGTGTGATTTTTCTTCTGCTGTTTTTGATTTTTCTTCAATTTTTTTCAGTTGTTTTTGTGACTCTACATGATCATGAACCTATGAAGACATATAACTAATAAAAAAATAATTAAATAAAAATTGGGTTGCCTCCCAACAAGCCCTTCTTTAATGTCAATAGCTTGACAGTGGGCTCTCATGGAGCCTCACAGATGTTCAGAGCATTGTTGAGACTTCCCAACACCAAACTTAGAGTTTAGTTGTGGCCTCCCAACACCAAACTTAGAGTTTGACTGTAGGGGCTCTAGTTGACTCTACAGTGGGAGAAGCTTATTGTGCCTCTTTTCCATGTTTACAGAAGGATGTCCTTGAGTTTTAAACTCAAGGGAGTCCTCATTCAATTGAAGGACTAGTTCACCTCTGTTGACATCAATCACAGCTCTTGCTGTGGCTAGGAAGGGTCTTCCAAGGATGATGGATTTATCCTCATCCTTCCTAGTATCTAGGATTATGAAATTAGCAGGGATGTAAAGGCCTTCAACCTTTACTAACATGTCCTCTACTTGTCCATAAGCTTGTTTTCTGGAATTGTCTGTCATCTCTAATGAGATTCTAGCAGCTTGTACCTCAAGGATTCCTAGTTTCTCTATTATAGAGAGTGGCATGAGGTTTATTCCTGACCCAAGGTCACATAGAGCCTTTTCAAAGGTCATGGTACCTATGGTATAAGGTATTAGGAACTTTCCAGGATCCTGTTTCTTCTGAGGCAATCTCAGTTGATCCAAAGCATTTAGTTTATTGGTGGATAGGGGAGGTTCATCTCCCCAAGTCTCATTACCAAATAAATTGGCATTCAGCTTCATGATTGCACCATGGAACTTGGTAACTTGCTCTTCAGTAACATCTTCATTCTCTTCAGAAGAAGAATACTCTTCAGAGCTTATGAATGGTATAAGGAGGTTCAATGGAATCTCTATGGTCTCTAGATGAGTCTCAGATTCCTTTGGTTCCTCAGAGGGAAACTCCTTATTGATCACTGTACGTCCCAGGAGGTCTTCCTCCTTGGGATTCACGTTCTCCCCTTCCTCTCTAGGTTCGGCCATGTTGACTATGTCAATGGCCTTGCACTCTCCTTTTGGATTTTCTTCTGTATTGCTTGGGAGAGTACTAGGAGGAGTTTCAGTGATTCTTTTACTCAGCTGGCCCACTTGTGCTTCCAAATTTCTAATGGGGGACCTTGTTTCATTCATGAAACTCATAGTGGCCTTAGATAGATCAGAGACTAGGTTTGCTAAATTAGAGGTATTTTATTCAGAGTTCTCTGTCTGTTGCTGGGTGGATGATGGAAAAGGCTTGCTATTGCTAAACCTGTTTCTTCCACCATTATTAAAGCCTTGTTGAGGCTTTTGTTGATCCTTCCATGAGAGATTTGGGTGATTTCTCCATGAGGGATTATAGGTGTTTCCGTATGGTTCACCCATGTAATTCACCTCTGCTATTGCAGGGTTTTCAGGATCATAAGCTTCTTCTTCAGAAGATGCCTTTTGAGTACTGTTGGATGCAGCTTGCATTCCATTCAGACTCTGAGAAATCATATTGACTTGCTGAGTCAATATTTTGTTCTGAGCCAATATGGCATTCAGAGTATCAATTTCAAGAACTCTCTTCTTCTGAGGCGTCCCATTACTCACAGAATTCCTCTCAGAAGTGTACATAAACTGATTGTTAGCAACCATGTCAATGAGTTCTTGAGCTTCTGCAGGCATTTTCTTTAGGTGAATGGATCCACTTGCAGAAGTATCCAATGACATCTTAGCTAATTCAGACAGACCATCATAGAATATATCCAAGATGGTCCATTCTGAAAGCATGTCAGAAGGACACTTTTTGGTCAGTTGCTTGTATCTCTCCCAAGCTTCATAGAGGGATTCACCTTCCTTCTATCTGAAGGTTTGAACATCCACTCTAAGCTTGCTCAGCTTTTGGGGAGGAAAGAACTTGGCTAAGAAAGCCTTGACCAGCTTATCCCAAGAGTTCAGGCTATCCTTAGGTTGAGAGTCCAACCACACTCTAGCTCTGTCTCTTACAGCAAATGGGAAAAGCATGAGCCTGTAGACTTCAGGATCTACTCCATTAATCTTAACAGTATCACAGATCTGCAAGAATTCAGTTAAGAACTGAAATGGATCTTCAGATGGAAGTCCATGAAACTTGCAGTTTTGCTGTATCAGAGAAACTAATTGAGGTTTCAGCTCAAAATTGTTTGCTCCAATGGCAGGAATGGAGATGCTTCTTCCATGTAAATTGGAATTAGGTGCAGTAAAGTCACCAAGAATCCTCCTTGCATTGTTATTATTTTCGGCTGCCATCTCCTTTTCCTGTTCGAAAATTTTTGTAAGGTTATCTCTGGATTGTTGTATTTTAGCTTCTCTTAGTTTCCTCTTCAGAGTCCTTTCAGGTTCAGGGTCTGCTTCAACAAGAATGTTCTTGTCCTTGCTCCTGCTCATATGAAAAAGAAGGAACAGAAAAATAATAATAAGGATCCTTTTTACCCAGGTATAGAGGTTCCCCTGTATGAGTAGAGGAAGAAAAGAAAGTAATGTAAAGAAGGGAAGAAGAGAAAATTCGAACACAGATAGAAGAGGGGTTCGAATTTGGGTGAGATGAAGTGTTAGTAGATGAATAAATAAATAGAAGAAGATGAGAGAGAAAGAGGATTTTCGAAAATAAAATTTTGAAAAGGGGTTAGTGATTTTTGAAAATTAGGAATGAAATCAAATTAAAATTAAAAATTGAAACAATTAGTTAATTAAAAAGAATTTTTGAAAAAGAGGGAAGGGATTTTCGAAAATTAGAGAGAGAGAGTTAGTTAGGTAGTTTTGAAAAAGATAAGAAACAAACAAAAAGTCAATTAGTTAGTTGAGACAAATTTTGAAAATCAAATTTTAAAAGATAAGAAGATAAGGAGTTAGAAAAGATATTTTAAAAAAAATAAGATAGAAAGATATTTTTGAAAAGATATGATTGAAATTAGTTTTGAAAAAGATTTGATTTTTAAAATCACAATTAATGACTTGATTCACAAGAAATCACAAGATATGATTCTAGAACTTAAAGTTTGAATCTTTCTTAATAAGTAAGTAACAAACTTGAAATTTTTGAATCAAAACATTAATTGTTGATGATATTTTCGAAAATTATGAGATGAAATTAAGAAAAAGATTTTTGAAAAATATTTTTAAAGTTTTCGAAAATAAATAAGAAAAATGAAAAAGATTTGATTTTTGAAAAAGATTTTGAAAAAGATAAGATTTTTAAATTGAAAATTTGATTTGACTCATAAGAAACAACTAAATTTTAAAAAGTTTTGAAAAAGTCAACTCAAATTTTTGAAATTTATGAGTGAAAAAGGGAAAGATATTTTTTTTTTATTTTTGAATTTTTAATGATGAAGGAGAAAAACATGAAAATGATGCAATGCATGAAAATTTTGGATCAAAACAATGAATGCATGCCAGAATGCTATGAATGTCAAGATGAACACCAAGAACACTTTAAAGATCATGATGAACATCAAGAACTTATTTTTGAAAATTTTATATGCAAAGAAAACATGCAAAACACCAAACTTAGAAATCTTTCATGTTCAGACACGATGAATGCAAAAATGCACATGAAAAACAAGAAAAGACACAAAACAAGAAAACATCAAGATCAAACAAGAAGACTTACCAAGAACAACTTGAAGATCATGAAGAACACTATGAATGCATGATTTTTTTTTCAAAAAATACAAGATGAACATGCAATTGACACCAAACTTAAAATCTGACTCAAGACTCAAACAAGAAACACAAAATATTTTTTATTTTTATGATTTTCTAAATTTTTTTTTTGGTATTTTTCGAAAATTAATTTGAAAAAGGAAAATAAGGATTCCAAAATTTTTAATATGAATTCCAGGAATCTTGCATTCTTAGTCTAAAGCTTCAGTCCAGGAATTAGACATGGCTCACTAGCCAGCCAAGCTTTCAATGAAAGCTCCGGTCCAAAACACTAGACATGGCCAATGGCCAGCCAAGCTTTAAGTGACAAATTAAGCATACAGCAGCTGATGGATTAGCAACAACTAGCTTGCTCTTGATAATGTTGGGTTGGAAGCCCCAGTCCAAAAGAATTTAGACATGGCTTTACAGCCAGTCAGGCTTCACATGCTTCATGAAACACTAGAATTCATTCTTAAAAATTCTGAAGAACATAAATAATTTTTTTTTTTTGAAAAGATTTAATTATTTTTTTTTTTGAAAATAAAGGAGAAATTTTTGAAAGAATTTTTTTTTTTGAAAACTTTTTTGAAAAGAAAATTACCTAATCTGAGCAACAAGATGAACCGTCAGTTGTCCAAACTCGAACAATCCCCGGCAACGGTGCCAAAAACTTGGTATGCGAAATTGTTACTCTGAGGTTGTAAAATTTGTTGTTCGTTCTCTCCCTAGCATGGCGCCAATAACTGGTGCACAATACCATGGTCCAAACATATCTTCACAACTTCGCACAACTAACCAGCAAGTGCACTGGGTCGTCCAAGTAATAAAACCTTACGTGAGTAAGGGTCGATCCCACGGAGATTGTTGGTATGAAGCAAGCTATGGTCACCTTGTAAATCTCAGTCAGGCGGATATCAAATGGTTATAGTATTTTTTGAACAATAATAATAAATAAACAGAAAATAAAGATAAAAATACTTATATAAATCATTGGTGAGAATTTCAGATAACCGTATAGAGATACTTTCGTTCTTCTGAACTTCTGCTTTCCTGCTGTCTTCATCCAATCAGTCTTACTCCTTTCCATGGCTGGCTTTATGTAAGGGTATCACCGTTGTCAATGGCTACTTTTCATCCTCTCTATGAAAATGGTCCGATACGCTGTCACTGCATGGCTAATCATCTGGAGGCATCACCGTTGTCAATGGCTGCATCCCATCCTCTCTGTGAAAATGGTCTGATGCGCTGTCACTGCATGGCTAATCATCTGGAGGCATCACCGTCGTCAATGGCTGCATCCCATCCTCTCTGTGAAAATGGTCTGATGCGCTGTCACTGCATGGCTAATCATCTGGAGGTTCTCGATCATACTGGAATAGGATTTACTATCCTTTTGCGTCTGTCACTATGCCTAGCACTCGCGAGTTTGAAGTTCGTCACAGTCATTCAATCCCTGAATCCTACTTGGAATACCACAGACAAGGTTTAGACTTTCCAGATTCTCATGAATGCCGCCATCAATCTAGCTTATACCACAAAGATTCTGATTAAGAGATCCAAGAGATAATCATCCAATCTAAGGTGGAACGGAAGTGGTTGTCAGGCACGTGTTCGTGGGAGAATGATGATGATTGTCACGTTCATCACATTCATGTTGGAGTACGAATGAATATCTTAGAAGCGGAATAAGTTGAATTGAATAAAAAACAGTAGTACTTTGCATTAATTCATGAGGAACAGCAGAGCTCCACACCTTAATCTATGGAGTGTAGAAACTCTACCGTTGAAAATACATAAGTGAATATAGGGTAAGCATGGCCGAGTGGCCAGCCTCCCATGGAGGTCTAGAGATCTAAAAATGATCAAAAGATGATCCGAAGATGTCTAATACAATAGTAAAAAGTCATATTTATACTAAACAAGTTACTAGGGTTTACAGAAGTAAGTAATTGATGCATAAATCCACTTCCGGGGCCCACTTGGTGTGTGCTTGGGCTGAGCTTGAAGTTTACACGTGGAGAGGTCATTCTTGGAGTTGAACACCAGTTTATAACATGTTTCTGGCATTCAACTCTGGTTTGTGACGTGTTTCTGGCGTTTAACTCCAGACTACAGCGTAGAACTGGCGTTCAACGCCCTTTTGCATTGTCTAAACTCGGCCAAAGTATGAACTATTATATATTTTTGGAAAGCCCTGGATGTCTACTTTCCAACGCAATTAGAAGCGCGCCGTTTTGAGTTCTGTAGCTCCAGGAAATCCACTTTGAGTACAGGGAGGTTGGAATCCAACAGCATCAGCAATCCTTCTTCTACCTCTGAATCTGATTTTTGCTCAAGTCCCTTAATTTCAGCCAGAAAATACCTGAAATCACAGAAAAACATACAAACTCATAGTAAAGTCCAGAAATATGAATTTAACATAAAAACTAATGAAAACATCCCTAAAAGTAACTAGATCCTACTAAAAACATACTAAAAACAATGCCAAAAAGCGTATAAATTATCCGCTCATCATAGTGCCCAAGAAGTCTGGAGTCACAACAGTAAAGAATGAGCATGGAGAGCTCCTGACAACTAGAGTGCAGAATTCATGGAGAGTTTGCATTGATTATAGGCGTCTCAACCAAGCTACTCGTAAGGATCACTACCCCTTGCCATTTATTGATCAGATGCTTGATCACCTGTTAGGTAAATCCCATTACTGCTTTTTAGATGGTTATACAGGCTACTTTCAAATTCATATAGCTCCTGAAGATCAGGAAAAGACTACTTTTACATGTCCCTTTGGAACGTATGCATATAAGAGGATGCCTTTTGGCCTATGCAATGCACCAGCTACTTTCCAAAGATGCATGATGAGTATCTTTTCAGATCTTATTGAGAGCTGTATGGAAGTTTTTATGGATGATTTCAGCGTATATGGTGATTCGTTTAACCTTTGCTTGGATAGTTTAGCTAGAGTATTAGACAGGTGTGTTAGCTCAAACCTTGTTTTAAATTTTGAAAAATGTCACTTTATGGTAAAACAAGGTATTGTTCTAGGACATGTTGTTTCTAATACTGGTATTTCTGTAGATCCAGCAAAGGTAGATGTCATTTCTAGTTTACCTTACCCCTCCTCCGTGAGGAAAGTCCGTTCGTTCCTTGGCCATATAGGTTTCTACTGGAGATTTATCAAGGACTTCAGTAAGGTAGCATTGCCTTTATCCAGACTGCTGCAGAAAGATGTTGAGTTTGAGTTCAGTGAGGGTTGTATGCAAGCATTTGATAAGCTGAAGATCGCCCTGACTCAAGCTCCAATCGTGAGAGGACCAGACTGGAGCCAGCCTTTTGAGATTATTTGTGATGCCTCCAACCATGCAGTAGGAGCGGCGCTGGCTCAGCGCGAAGGTAAGGATCCTTTCGTAATTGCTTATGCGTCTAAGACCTTAGACGCTGCTCAATCTAATTACACTACCACTGAGAAAGAGCTTTTGGCTATTGTTTTTGCTCTAGATAAATTCCGAGCCTATTTATTTGGTACTAAGGTGGTAGTGTACTCAGACCATGCAGCTCTAAAGTATTTATAAGCTAAAAAAGAGTACAAACCAAGGCTAATACATTGGATACTGTTGCTACAAGAATTTGATTTAGAAATTAAGGATAGGAGTGGTAACCAAAATTTAGTGGCAGACCACTTGAGTCGCCTTAAGCACATTAAGGATGACTCCACTCTTATCAATGATGCTTTTCCATTTGATAGCTTGCACGCAGTATCGGAAGTAGTTCCTTGGTATGCACCTGTAGCTAATTATCTAGTTAACCATATTTTTCCTCCTAATTTTACTAAGCATCAGAGAGACAAGCTGAAAAGCAAGTCCAAATATTATATATGGGATGATCCATATCTATGGAGGCGTGGTGCTAACCAAGTAATTAGAAAGTGTGTGCCTCGATCATAATTCCAGTCCATTTTAGAGGCCTGCCACTCTTCTAAGAGTGGAGGACATTTTGGCCCTCAAAGAACAGCTAGAAAAATCTTAGACTATGGATTCTGGTGGCCTACTCTTTTTAAAGATGCTGCTGCTTTTTGTAAATCTTGTTCTCCATACCAAAGGTTTAGTAATATATCCAAGAGGGATGAGATGCCCCAATAGATTATGTTATTCTGTGAAATTTTTTATGTTTGGGGCATTGACTTCATGGGTCCATTTCCAAACTCTAGTGGCTACCTTTATATACTATTAGCTATAGATTATGTTTCTAAATGGGTAGAAGAGATTCCTACCCATACTGATGATGCTAACACTGTTGTTTCCTTTGTTAGAAACCATATTATCTATCGCTTTGGATCACCACGAGCAATCGTGAGTGATCAAGGCACTCACTTTTGTAACAGGAGATTAGCAGGATTACTAAAGAAGCATGGGATAGTTCACAAGGTAGCAACAGCATACCATCCCCAGACCAATGGACAAGCAGAGGTATCTAACAGAGAGATAAAGCGTATCTTGGAGAAGATTGTCAAGCCCCATAGGAAGGACTGGAGCACCAGACTTGTTGATGCGCTCTGGGCGTATCGGACAACGTACAAGACACCCATTGGGATGAGCCCCTTCCGTTTAGTGTACGGAAAGGCTTGCCATCTTCCAGTGGAGGAGGAACACAAGACTTTCTGGGCTGTGAGAGAGTGCAACATGGGATTCGAGTAAGCTGATGCTGGAAGGAAGCTGCAACTAGCAGAACTGGAGACCCTTCGACTCGAAGCTTATGATAACTCCAGATTATACAAAGAGAAGATGAAGGCCGTGCATGACAAGCATATCAAAAGAAGAGAGTTCAGACCAGGAGATCTAGTTCTCCTTTACAACTCCAGGCTGAGACTCATGCCAAGCAAGTTGAGATCCAGATGGGAAGGTCCCTACAGAGTGGAGAAAGCATAGCCATATGGAGTTTTCCACCTACGTCATCCTTCAAGTTCAAATTGCATCAAGGTCAATGGACATCACATAAAGCTTTAGCATGGTGAGAAGATGAAGGAACACAAAGAGCTAGAGGTCTTCCTCTTGGAGGACCCACCAACAGAAGCAGAATGAGCTTGAAGACCGTCCAACTTAAGGACGTAGAAGTAAAGTGCTAGGTGGGAGACAACCCACCATGGTATGATCATTCCGTTTCAGTCTTAGTTTTATTTTATTTTATCCTACATTATTTTTCTTCATAGTGACTCTTCTCATAATTTCTGCATATTCATCTGCATATAGTCTGCATTTGCATTTGCATAATAAATTGAAAAAAAAAAAGCACACGATGCGCAAGCGTCGCTGACGCATACGCGTCCTGTGTGCATGTGAAACAAATAAGAATGAAATAGAAAGTTACGCGGGAGCGTGGCTGGAGGCGTGCCCTAGGCACAAACAGGCCCACGCGCACGCGTCCCCGACGCGAATGCATCGCTTACAAAATCAGCCCTCCACGCGTGCGCGTCACCCACGCGTACGCGTAGCCCTGCAAATCGGCATAAATGAGTGTATGGCCAGAGAGTTATGATGGTGTGGGGCTGGAATTATGCTAGAAGCACAAAACCCCATCACACGTACGCGTCTCTCACGCGTACGCGTCATTTTTCCAATTCAGGCTTGACGCGTACGTGTCGCCCTAAATTTTGGCAATGTGCGTATTGAAACAGAGAGTTGTGCGTGCACGAGGCTACTTCCGCACCAAACGCACAATCCATGTCACGTGTACGCGTCCCTGACGCGCACGCATCGGTTGAAATTAGCACGAGCCACGCGACTGCGTGCCCCACGCATACGCGTCGTTTGCTATGCACAGTTTACCTAGGTCAGCGTCAAAATTCTTATCTTTTCTTCCCCAATCCTACTTATCTTTCTCTTATCATTCTTTATTCTTTCTTCTTCCCTCTTTCTTCTTTATTCTTTCTTACTTTCTACTACTTTCTCCCTCCATCTTCATCTTCTTCCTCAAGGTTCTTTTCTTCTTCCCTTTTTACTTTTCCATTATTATTTTTATTTATGTTTTGTTCTTCTTTTTCTTTTTAATTTCATTATCGATGTTTTCTTTGTCTTTCTTTTTCTTTTTACATTCTTTTGATTGGTGTTAAAGATTTAATTGGGTGATTATTTTCTTCTATAATTGCTTGTGGATTATTACGGATTTTTTTGACAATTATCAATAATTATTTTTGGGTTGCTTGCATGTTCAAATCTAATACTTTCAATAACATATTTACCATGCATGCTAAGTGTTTGTGAAAAAGCCCGTATGACATTGTGCATTTTTAAATTATTCTATTCTTCTACTTAATGCCTGTTTTTCACAAAACCCCTTTTAATATTTTATTGATTGAATATAATTGTCAATACAAATAGATTGTTAGTTTGAAACATTTGATAATCAAATTTGGTAATTAATGCTTGATCTATGCTACTCATGCCTTTGCTGGCATGCCAATAAATGTCTTGCATCTACTTGCCATAACATGCACTTGCTATATTTCCATTGATGAACTTATCACATGTAGTTGCAACCATGTGTTAATGACATCCTTCTTTACCTTGGCATCGATTATCACTTGTACCGTCCCTTCCTTGCTTTAACCATTAGCTTTACATGTTACTTTCCTTTTTCCTTTTCAGGATGGCCACCAAGAAGGGTAAAGAGAAAGCTACTCCAAAACCACCTGCAAGAAAAGGAACAAAAAGAGCACTAGCTGCGGAACCATCTCCAACAGCAGTAAAGCCCTCAACAAAGTGAGTAAAGAGGATCATCAAGGTCGATGAAAAAGAGAAAGCCTTTCCAGAAAAGGACACTGTGCGGTTCTCTAACCGCTACTATGAGCAGATGTTCCCCATCCTGGCTGAGCAAAACTATAACAATGAGCACCTACTCATCCTCCCGACCCACATTATTGAATTTGTTGAGCCCCGCATTGAGCGAAGACAATGGGGATTCCTACGGAGACAGCCATGGCAGGTTAATCTTTCATGGGTAGTTGAATTCTACTCCAATTTTCACATGCCAATCCTGCAGTCTGTCTATGTCCGTCAGAAGCAAGTCCCCATAACAGAAGAGGCTATTCAACGAGTTTTAGATCTTCCCCCTGCTCCAGAAGGATTGGACGCATTTCAAGAAGCCTTTTTCAAGTGCCAAACATACCAATTTGACTGGGACACTGTTCTCATAGTTATAGCACAATCTGGCAGAAGATGGATTTATGGATACCATCGATCCCGACCTAAGGGAATATTGGCTTTAGCACTCACCTTGGAGGCTCGAGTGTGGGCATAGATTATGTCCCACTACGTCTTTTCGAGAACTCACGAGTCCTCCTTCACTGTAGATATGGCTGTTCTTCTCTGGTGTGTCCTTACAGACCAGCCTCTCAACCTACCAAGACACCTCCGGGATGCCATGGGACACGTATAAATTGCAGGCAACCTACCCTTTTTCGCCTTGGTTTCAGATCTAGTCTCAACAACCGGAGTCTCTGGTGCACGAAATCACAATCACACTTTTGCAATTCCGCACAACTAACCAGCAAGTGCACTGGGTCGTCCAAGTAATACCTTACGTGAGTAAGGGTCGATCCCACGGAGATTGTTGGCTTGAAGCAAGCTATGGTTATCTTGTAATTCTTAGTCAGGATATCAGTAATGATTCTTAGTTTTAATTGTAAAAAGTAAAAGAACATGAAATAAATACTTGTTATGCAGTAATGGAGAACATGTTGTGGTTTTGGAGATGCTCTCTTTTCTGAATCTCTGCTTTCCTACTGTCTTCTTCTTCACGCACGCAAGGCTCCTTCCATGGCAAGCTGTATGTTGGTAGATCACCGTTGTCAATGGCTACCATCCGTCCTCTCAGTGAAAATGGTCCAAATGCACTGTCACCGCATGGCTAATCATCTGTCGGTTCTCGCTCATGTTGGAATAGGATCTATTGATCCTTTTGCGTCTGTCACTACGCCCAGCACTCGCGAGTTTGAAGCTCGTCACAGTCATCCCATCCCAGATCCTACTCAGAATACCATAGACAAGGTTTAGACTTTTTGGATCTCAAGAATGGCCACCAATAATTCTAGCCTATACCACGAAGGTTCTAATCTTAGATTAGAAACCCAAGAGATATGCACTCAAGCTATTGCATATGGAACGGAGGTGGTTGTCAGGCACGCATTCATAGGTCAGAATGATGAAGAGTGTCACGGATCATCACATTCATCAGGTTGAAGTGCGAGTGAATATCTTAGAATAGAAACAAGCGTGATTGAATAAAAAACAGTATTAATTGCATTAATTCATCGAGACACAGCAGAGCTCCTCACCCTCAACCATGGAATTTAGAGACTCATGCCATAGAGAATACAAGTTCTGATATAAAATGTCATGAGGTACAAAATAAATCTCTAAAAGTAGTTTTTATACTAAACTAATAACCTAGGTTTACAGAAAATGGGTAAACTAAGATAGATAGTGTAGAAATCCACTTCCTGGGCCCACTTGGTGTGTGCTTGGGCTGAGCATTGAAGCTTCCATGTGTAGAGCCTTTTCTTGGAGTTAAACGTTAGGTTGCTGCCTGTTTCTGGCATTTAACTCCAGTTTTTATACCAGTTCTGGCGTTTAACGCCAGAATAGGGTAGAAAGTTGGCGTTAAACGCCAGTTTGCGTGATCTCAACTCGGGCAAAGTATGGACTATTATATATTTCTGGAAATCCCAGGATGTCTACTTTCCAACGCAATTGAGATCGCACCAATTGGGCTTCTGTAGCTCCAGAAAATTCATTTCGAGTGCAGGGAGGTCAGAATCCAACAGCATCTGTAGTCCTTTTTCAGCCTCTGAATCAGATTTTTGCTTAGGTCCCTCAATTTCAGCCAGAAAATACCTGAAATTACAGAAAAATACACAAACTCATAGTAAAGCCCAGAAATGTGATTTTTGAATAAAAACTAATGAAAATATAATAAAAAGTGAATAAAATATACTAAAAACTACTTAAAAACAATGCCACAAAGCGTATAAATTATCCGCTCATCACAACACCAAACTTAAATTGTTGCTTGTCCCCAAGCAACTGAAAACAAAATAGGATAAAAAGAAGAGAATATACTATAAATCCTACAATATCAATGAATCTTAGTTCTAATTAGATGAGCGGGGCTTATAGCTTTTTGCTTCTGAACAGTTTTGGCATCTCACTTTTTCCTTTGAAGTTCAGAATGATTGGTATCTATAGGAACTCAGAATTAAAATAGTGTTATTAATTCTCTTAGTTTAGTATGTTGATTCTTGAACACAGCTACTTTATGAGTCTTGGCCGTGGCCCTAAGCACTTTTTTTTCCAGTATTACCATCGGATACATAAATGCCACAGACACATAACTGGGTGAACCTTTTCAGATTGTGACTTAGCTTTGCTGAAGTCCCCAGTTAGAGTTGTCCAGAGTTCTTAAGCACACTCTTTTTGCTTTGGATCACGACTTTAACCACTCAGTCTCAAGCTTTTCACTTGTACCTTCATGCCACAAGCACATGGTTAGGGACAACTTGATTTAGCCACTTAGGCCTGGATTTTATTTCCTTGGACCCTCCTATCCATTAATGCTCAAAGCCTTGGATCCTTTTTACCCTTGCCTTTTGGTTTTAAGGGCTATTGGCTTTTTCTGCTTGCTTTTTCTTTTTCTTTTTTTGTAATTTTCACCACTATTCTTTTTTTTTTTGTAAGCTTTGTTATTCACTGCTTTTTCTTGCTTCAAGAATCAATTTTATGATTTTTCAGATTATCAATAACATTTCTCTTTTTCATCATTCTTTCAAGAGCCAACAAATTTAACATTCATAAACTCCACTATAAAAAATATGCATTGTTCAAGCATTCATTCAGAAAACAAAAGGTATTGCCACCACATCAATATAATTAAACTAATTTCAAGATAAAAATTGAAATTCATGTACTTCTTGTTCTTTTGTAATTAGGAACATTTTTCATTTAAGAAAGGTGAAGGATTTATGGGACATTCATAACTTTAAGGCATAGACACTAGACACTAATGATCATGTAGTAAAGACACAAAACATAGTTAAACATAAAGCTCAAAACCGAAAACAGAAAAACAAATAGACAAGAAGATTAAGGAACGGGTCCACCTTAGTGAGGGTGGCGTCTTCTTCCTCTTGAAGAACCAATGGTGCTCTTGAGCTCCTCTATGTCTCTTCCTTGCCTTTGTTGATCCTCCCTTATGGCTCTTTGATCTGCAGTCAAATGCTCTACCACTGAACTATGGACCCTTGAGATGAACCTCTCCATCTCTCATGACTCGGGGGTGGAAGCAACTGCCTTCTTTTTCCTCTTTCTAGAGGTTTCTCCGGCCTTAGGTGCCATAAATGGTTATGGAAAAGAAAAAAGCAATGCTTTTTTTTCACACCAAACTTAAAAGGTTTGCTCGTCCTCGAGCAAAAGAAGAAAGAAGGGAGTAGAAGGAGAAGTGGAGGAGATGGAGGTTGGTGGGGATCCTGTGGGGTCCACAGATCCTGAGGGGTCAAGGACTTCTAATCCTTGCTCCATTTAGGCGTGCAAAACGCCCTTAGAGTGCAATTCTGGCGTTAAACGCCAGGTTGCAGCCTATTTCTGGTGTTTAACGCCAGGTTGCAGCCTATTTTTGGCGTTTAACGCCAACTTTTCTTCCCTTTCTGGCGTTTAACGCCAACTTGGTACTCTGTTCTGGCGTTAAACACCAGCTTGTTGCTTCTTTCTGGCGTTAAACGCCCAGAATGGTGCCAGATTGGGCGTTTAATGCCCATTCTGCTACTCTTACTGGCGTTTAAATGCCAGTAAGTCTGTCCTCCAGGGTGTGCTATTTTTGATGCTGTTTTTGATTCTGCTTTAATTCTGCAGCTGTTTTTATGACTCCACATGATCATCAACCTAAAGAAAACATAAAATAACAATGGAAAATGAAATGAAAAAGTAATTAACATAGATAAATAAGATTGGGTTGCCTCCCAATAAGCGCTTCTTTACTGTCAATAGCTTGACATTACTGAGCCTTATAGTTTGCAATGTCTGCAAACCACGGAGCTTCCTGAATAGCAAACAATTGCTCATCTGGAAAGGTTTCAGAGATCTCAATAGAGGGGAGGACGCCCCTTCTACTGGTTCTATCCGGGACAGATGATCAGCCACTTGGTTTTCTGTCCCTTTTCTATCTCTTATTTCTATATCAAACTCTTGCGGAAGCAACACCCATCTTATGAGCCAGGGTTTTGAATCCTGTTTTGTAAGTAGATATTTAAGAGCAGCATGGTCAGTGTACACAATCACTTTTGATCCTACTAAATAGGATCTGAACTTGTCAATGGCATAAACCACTGCAAGCAACTCCTTTTCTGTGGTTGTGTACTTCTTCTGTGCGTCATTCAAAACACGACTAGCATAGTAAATGACGTGCAGAAGCTTGTTATGCCTCTGTCCCAATACTGCACCAATGGCATGGTCACTGGCATCACAAATTAGTTCGAATGGTAATGTCCAGTCTGGTGCAGAAATGACTGGTGCTGTGACCAGCTTAGCTTTCAGAGTCTCAAATGCCTGCAGACACTCTGTGTCAAAGACAAATGGCGTGTCAGCAGCTAGCAGATTGCCCAGAGGTTTTGAAATTTTTGAAAAATCCTTTATAAACCTCCTATAGAATCCTGCATGCCCCAGAAAGCTTCTGATTGCCTTAACATTGGCAGGTAGTGGTAATTTTTCAATTACCTCTATCTTAGCTTGATCCACCTCTATTCCCTTGTTCAAAATTTTGTGCCCAAGGACAATTACTTCAGTCACCATAAAGTGACATTTCTCCCAGTTTAAAACTAGGTTAGTCTCTTGGCACCTTTTCAGAACAAGTGCTAAATGGTCAAGACAGGAGCTGAATGAGTCTCCAAATACTGAGAAGTCATCCATGAAGACTTCCAGAAATTTCTCTACCATATCAAAGAAGATAGAGAGCATGCACCTCTGAAAGGTTGCAGGTGCATTGCACAGACCAAATGGTATCCTTCTGTAGATAAACACTCCAAATGGACATGTGAATACTGTTTTCTCTTGGTCTTGAGGATCTACTGCAATTTGATTGTAACCTGAATAGCCATCCAAAAAGCAGTAATATTCATAGCCTGCTAGTCTCTCTAGCAACTGGTCTATGAATGGTAAAGGAAAATGATCCTTCCTGGTGGCTGTATTGAGCCTTCTGTAGTCAATACACATACGCCACCCTGTAACTGTTCTTCTAGGAACCAATTCATTCTTTTCATTATGAACCACTGTTATTCCTCCCTTCCTGGGGACAACATGGACAGGGCTCACCCAGGGGCTATCAGAAATAGGATAAATAATCCCAGCCTCTAGTAACTTGGTGACCTCTTTCTGCACCACCTCCTTCATGGCGGGATTTAGCCGCCTCTGTGGTTGAACCACTGGCTTAGCATCATCCTCCAGTAGGATCTTGTGCATACATCTGGCTGGACTAATGCCCTTAAGATCACTTATGGACCACCCAAGAGCTATCTTGTGAGTCCTTAGCACCTGAATTAGTGCGTTCTCTTCCTGTGGCTCTAAAGCAGAGCTTATGATCACGGGAAAAGTGTCATTTTCTCCCAGAAATGCATATTTCATGGATGGTGGTAGTGGTTTGAGCTCGGGTTTATGAGGCTTCTCCTCTTCCTGAGGAGTCTTCAGAGGTTCTTTTGTTTTCTCTGGTTCCTCCATATCAGGCTGAACATCTTTAAAAATGTCCTCTAGCTCTGATTCAAGACTCTCAATCATATTGACCTCTTCCACCAGGGAATCAATAATATCAACGCTCAGGCAGTCTTTTGATGTGTCTGGATGCTGCATAGCTTTGACAACATTCAACTTAAACTCATCCTCA
Organism: Arachis ipaensis; assembly: GCF_059453495.1. Classification (NCBI taxonomy): domain Eukaryota; kingdom Viridiplantae; phylum Streptophyta; class Magnoliopsida; order Fabales; family Fabaceae; genus Arachis; species Arachis ipaensis. The sequence continues at coordinate 91,807,776 of NC_142438.1, forward strand.
TTGACTCTCAGGGTTATCTGCCCTTTTTGGACGTCAATGAGGGTTCGTCCAGTTGCTAGGAAAGGTCTTCCTATAACTACAAGAAAATGGAACATTTGTAACAAAAATTTTGTATCAATTTTAAAATTGTTACAAAAAACTATTTTTTTGTAATAATAATTGCTGATTGTTACAAAAAAAACTATGTTTTGTAACAACATTACAAGTTGTTACAAAACATCCAGATATGTTGTAACAATCTATTTTATTTTGTTACAAATTATGGTAGTTTTTGTAACGCGCTGGTGTATTGTTACAAAATATTGTAATATTTTGTTACAAAAAGTAAAGTAGTTGCAAAAATTCGTAGTATTTTGTAACAAAATAGTTTTTGTTTCAAAAACTCCAAATGTTTTGTAACAAAATATCTTTTTGTCTGAAAAACTCAAATTATTTTGTAACAAAAAATTAATTTGTCACAAAATTTAACATTGTTTGTAACAAGTTTTTTTTTTGTCACAAAATATATAATTTATAATTTTTTTTTCAAAATGTTAAAAACTTTAAGAATTAAAAAAATTGTCTATATAATTTTTTAAAATAATTTTATTTTGTTTCAGAAATTAAAAAAATTGTTCATATAATTCTTTTAAAATATATTTTATATATTATTTTTTACATATTCATTCATTTTTAAATGATGTAAATATTAATTTATATGCCTTTAGAAAATTAGTATATAATTTTTAATAATCAGAATTTTAAAGTAACTTAAAACTAATTTGTGAAATTTAAAATTTTTTTATTAATTTATAAATATAAATAACAATAATTAAAAATATTACAAAAAAAATTTAAAAACTAAAGGCAGATCTTAAAAATCCAAGGGCTGATAGTGAATGTAAAACTGTAAAAAAACCCTAAGTTCCCCCCACCTCACTCTAAGTCTCACTCAGTCACTCTCAACCCTCATCGCGTCGTCTACATACCCTATCTGCGAGAGAAGATGGAGCTGCTGCAGGAGGAAGAGTCACCGGCGTAGCCCCTGGGAAACATCTCCGGCGGCGTCGTGGTCCTCCTTAGTGTCTGTTCCGTCGCAAGCGCCTCCAGTCGCTCTTCGAATCTGCTTCGTCTGCGCCAATGCTCACCTCTGTCTGTGTCGTCCTGGTCGTCTTGGCTCCGCTGCATTCCGCCTTCTCTGCCTCTGCGTCGTGCCTCTTCTGTATCTGCTACCTCCTTTCTGTTGTCGTCTTGTTGGTTGACTCCTCTGCTGGCTGTGCTCTGTTCGTGCCGAAGCTCTGCTCGTGCCGAAGCTCTGCTCGTGCGATCACCTCTCCTCGCTGGTGGCCTGCGTCTTCGACGGTGGAACGGCCCCAACCCGTCGCTGAGTGCTGAGTTTGGTTCTGCTTCTAACATCCTGCAGTGTAGAGATGAGTTTATTTTCTAATATGTAGTTATTCTATATTAATTTTGTGAACTTCATTCTTGCTGTTTTATTGTAGGTTTAGAAGAGAAAAATTGATGCTAATTCCTAACTGTATCTGTATGTAAAACTAAATGATTCAATATGTTGTTCTGTTTGTTCTTTTTCCTTTCTTGAGGCTTGTATACTAAAGTTGGAAAAACTGAGTTAGATAATAAAGCAGAAAAAATTTTTATTAGCACTAAAAAATTTGTCTCCTAGCTTGATAGTGAAATGATGAAGATTTAATAAAAGGGTCTTCTTCTGGTGTTGTGTAGCAGTCTTTAATTTCTTCTGGTTCAGCCGTGCTTCGTTGGTCTGCTGCCGGTCTGCTCTGATCGTCTCCTCTGCTGAAGGTAAGTGCAGTTTAATTTAGTATTGAACCTTGATTCTGCTGATGTTGTGACTAAAAATATTAGTTTTATCTCTGTTTGACTATATTAGTGTTATTAGCTTTTGCTTTCTTTTTAGTGATTTCGATTCTATTTTTTTTTTTATATTTTTGTGTTTGTGAATTGAGTAAAGTAGGTAACTATGTGATCCTTAGTAACATAGAAATATTGATTAAATTTTGTTATTAATTTTGTGTATTTTACATTGCATTGATTTAGGATAGTTTATGCTGCTCTGCTCATCCGGCGATGTCCTTTGCCTCTGCTGGTCTGATTCGACTGTCCTTCTTCTCCTGCTGGTCTGGTCTGGTCCAATTATGTTTCTGCTAAAGGTAACTTCAGTTTATTTGAGTATTGTTAAATATGCTGTTAGTTGATAATCTTAGCTGAAATATTGAACCTTGATTCTGCTGATATTGTGGTTGAAAATATTGTAAGTTGCTTATGCTAATGTTGTTGTGGTCGAAAGTATTGGTGTGTAACATGGTTGATTATCTGATTTTTAGGTTATTTGGAGAGTTGATATTTTTATTCTACTTTTTGTTTCTGGGTTTTATTATTTTGATTCTATTTTTTGCACTTTTTTTGGTGATTTTGAAAGTGATAGTCGCTGTGATGCTATGTTATGTCATGCTGCTCTCTTTTTTTCACTCTTTACATCCTTCTATCCATTCTCATCTCCTGCAAACATTAGTCCAATGGTCAATTACCAGAAATATTGGGTTAATTTTGATAGGCGTACTCCTGAGTTTAGGAAGTGCCTCGATGAATTATTTTTGGATATTGCCTTCTCTCAACCCGGTGTGAAAAATCAAATACGTTGTCCTTATCCCAAATGCAACAATTTTTTGTTCAAATTTAGAAATGAAGTTCATCATCATGTGCGCCAATGGGGGATAGTGACCTCTTATAAAACATGGTTGCATCATGGTGAGATACTTCAAGATACATCCACTGTAGATGTGTCTGATCTAAATGAAATTGATTGTGAAAGGGATAATGATTTTTCCACTTATGAGATGTTGTATAACATCTTTAGAGGAGAAACACTAGGGGAGACACCGAGAGATTCCGCTACCAACGTAGATGACAATATAGAAGAAGAACCTCATCAGGGGGCAAAGAGGTTCCAGAGGCTAATGAGGGATTATGAGCAAAGCCTGTATCCGGACAGTGGGATATCAAGGTTATCTTTCATTGTCAAGTTGTTTCAAATGAAATGTCGCTATGGATGGAGCAACAATTCAGTTGATGCTTTGTTGCTCTTTCTAAAAAGCATATTTCCAAAGAAAAATTCTTGTCCAACTTCATTTTATGATGCTCGAAAAGTGACTCGACATTTGGGATTAGATTACGAGAACATAGATGCTTGTGTGAATGATTGCATTTTGTTTCGGGAGCAAGCATATGCTGATTTTGATGAATGTCCAAAGTGTAAGCAATCTAGATGGGTGAAGGGGAAGGGGAATGAAAAGGATAACCTTCGGAAGAAGGTACCCCAAAAGATACTAAGATACTTTCCGTTAAAACCTAGGCTTCAAAGGATCTTCATGTGTGAAGAAACAGCGCTAGCAATAAGGTGGCATAAAGAGAAACGACTTAATGATGGAGTCCTAAAACACCCAGCAGATTCGATGGCGTGGAAGACATTTGATGAGGAGCACAAATGGTTTGCACGTGATGCTAGAAATATCAGGCTTGGAGTTGCTAGTGATGGATTCAATCCGTTCAGCAATATGAACATTTCCTATAGTACTTGGCCAGTTGTTCTCATTCCATATAACTATCCTCCTTGGATGGTTTTGAAACATTCAAATTGGATGTTATCTCTACTTATTCTAGGCCCTAAATCCCCTGGCAATTCTATTTATGTATACTTAGAACCCTTAATTGAAGAGTTGAAAGAATTGTGGGAAGAGGGTGTTGAAATATTTGATGTGGTTCAGAAACAGAACTTTAAGTTGTCTGCTGCAGTTTTATGGACAATAAATGATTATCCAGCCTATGCCATGTTATCCGGTTGGAGCACTAAAGGTGCACTAGCATGTGCGTTTTGCCACAGAGAAACTAGTTCTAAGAGGCTGAAACATGGACACAAGCATTGCTATATGGGTCATCACCGCTATTTGTCACATGATCATCCATGGCGAAGAAATAAGAGTTCTTTCGACAATACCAGGGAACTTGGTGAAGCACCTAAGCCACTTTCTGGTTATGATGTCCTAGAAGAATTCAAGAGTTTGAACAAACGGAGTTTGGGAACAATACTAAAAAGAGAAAGAAGTCTGAGCATGACAAGGTGGCTGGAAATTGGAAAAAGAAAAGCATTTTTTTTTAGTTTCCTTATTGGAAGACATTATTGTTACGTCATAATTTAGATGTAATGCATATAGAGAAGAACGTCTTCGATAATATACTGGGCACTACAACAAATATGGCCTTTAGCAACGCCAAATTTTGCAATGCCTTAAAACCATTCTCTTAGATAGGTTTAGACAACGGTTTTTTAAAGTGTTACTGTTGAATTCAGTTTTTCATCAATTTCTAGCAACAAATTAAAACCGTTCTCTTTGACTATTTTAAAGAACGGTTTTATAACCGTTACCATGATTTGGCTTTAAGCAACGGTTTTTTTTTTGTTGTTTAAAGAATTGTACAAAAGAAACGCATTAAAACCGTTGCCAAAATGCTACACTTTAAAACCGTTCCATTAGATGGTCTTACACAACGATTTTTACGGTGTTGTTGTTGAAGTTCATTTTTTCATTATGCTATAGTAACAAAATAAAACCATTCTCTTTGACTATTTTAAAGAACGGTTTTACAACCATTACAACAATTATTTATGAAACAACTATTTTCTAATATTATTTAAATAATTATACAAATTAAACAATACTAATAAAAATAATTTCAGATAATTATATAAATTGAAACTATTTTTTCTATAAATACTGAATTTATAAAATACTCAAAAACTATTGTTATAAATAAATAACAAATATTATTTTAAAAAAATAAAATTAAAATAAATTTATTATAAATATATAAAAAATATTATATTTTGAAAACATAAAGCTAAAATAAATTTATAAAAAATATTATATATTTTTATTATAAATATATAATAAATATTAATATAAAGAAATAAAATTAAAATAATTTTAAAATAAATATTATATATCTATTATTGATTATTATATAGCAAATATATAGCAAATATTATTTTTGGAAAAATAAAATTAAAATAAATTTATAATAAATATTATATATTTTTATTATAAATAATTATTTTGTTATAACAAATATATATTTTTTGTTAGAAATAATTATTTGAATTCATTGATAAATAATATTTTTAAATAATTTTAATATAGTATATTAGATTTTAAAATTATTATTCTATCCACCCATTTTTAGCAAAATATGTATTTTATCTATATTCTTTTATAAAATCTCTCATTCCTAACTCTAAATTCTCAAATTAAATAAAAAATCCTAATTTCCAAATTCCAAAACCCTAAATACCCCCTCACTGAGCACACAACCCCCCACTCATAAGCGTAACACATACACACACACGAACAAGAAAGGAGGAAGGAGAAAAGGACGGCGCCGGCGGGTTAGGTGCAGCCGTCGCCGTCGTTGCCAAGCCCGAAGGAGAAAGAGAGTCTGCAAAGGGAGAGCGAGGGACGGAGAAGAGAAGCCGCGCCAACCCCGCAACGCCACTGCGTCGTCATCTCCGTTGAGCGGTCGCCATCATCGTGCGAGAAAGGAGAAGGAGCCGTTGAGGGGTCGCGGAGCCGCTGCAGTCGCAGTCGCTGTCGCGTGCGTTTTTGTCACAGAAGCTTCCATTTCCGTCACTTTCATGTTGCGGAGAGAAAGAACTACGCATGAGCCAGGTGTAACAACCCTACTTTTTGAAAATTAAATAATTAGTTATTTGTGATTTATTTTAAGAAAATTATTTTGCTAAAGGTAATTAAATAGAGTTTCATGATAATTGAAGTTTAAATTAATTAGAATTTTTATATAAATTTTATTAGATATTTGATATAATTAAAATTATAATTTTAGTAATTGAAAAATAAGAAAGAATTGTATAATTTAATTTAAATAAATTCTATTTTGAATGAATTATGTTATTAATTTGAACTCTTAGGAATTAATTTACTAGAAATGATTAGATTAATTTTTATAAATACTTTAAGTTTAAGTCAATTAATATTTATGTATAATTTTTATTATAATTAGTAATTTTATAAATTGAAATTAAAGTTTCGGTGATAGAAAAATAATGGAAAGTTATATCATTCCATTTGAATAATTTTTTTTTACCAAAGATAGGAGACTCGAACCCGCAACCTCTTAATTGAGTATGGGGAGACTATGCCATTTGAGCTATTACTCATTGGCCCATTTGAATAATTAATATTGAGTTTTAACTATATTTTATAAAAATGTGATTAATATGTTCATTTTATATTTTAAATTAGAAATAATTGATTGAGCTTAGAAATATGTTGATACATAATGTTCCTAAATATTTTTAATAGAGCATATTTAATTTTAAAATTACTCTACCCTATAATTTTATTAAAATATCTATTCATATCTATCCATATTCTTTTCTAAAATCCTAATTTCCAACCCTAAATCTCAAAATCCCCCAATTTAATCAGAAACCCTAATTCCCAAATTGGGAACCTAACCCTCATTTTCCCCTTTTCCTAGAGGCTGAAACACGCAGCCTTCACCCCTTTCTCCTTCACCCACTCAACGCACAACACACCGACACCAGCCACAGAGAGGAAGAGAGGGAGCTGCGCCACGTCGCCGTCCAGTCGCTGTCTGGCTCGCCATCACTGGTGTCTCACCGCTGTCACTATGGAGACCAAACGCCGTCGAGCTTCTTGCCGTCGCCTTGGAGTCTGTCGTCAAGTCCGAGTCGAAGAAAGAGGGAGGCATAGAGTCAACGTCGCACAGAGAGGGATTTGCTGTTGTCATTGCGCGCCGTCGTGTGCCGTCGCTGTTGTTCGAGCCGTCCCCATCACCGTGGGTGAAGTCCGCCGCTGGCGCCAGTTGAGGCCGCTGCTGTGGAACAGAGATGAGAGAGAGACGTTGAGAGGGAACCGCGAGCTGTGAGCCACTGACCGAGAAGAAGCTTCGTTCTCGTCGCCGCACTGGAGTCTTCGACGCCAACGCCGCACGCCATTGTCACTATTGCTGTCGAAGGAAACCTCGCCATCACAGTTCAATCACCATCAAGCCTGAAGGGAAGCTAAACTGCTATTTCCCAACAGCAGCTTCCCCTGTGTTCCCAATTCCATTCTTGAAACTGTAACACTCTTGCTCATGCTCTGTAAGGAGAAAAGGTCACGTCGAGGATGGAGAGCCGCTGGGTGCCGCCGTTGTTTCACCGTGGCCATGGAGAGGAACGTGAATGGAAAAGGAAACAGGGAAGCTGCTACTTGGGATTTGAGGAAAACGGCTTTGTTCTGCCTCGCCTCTAGGTTCTGCAAGTTCCCAGAGTCCTCAGCCACCGGGAACCAGCACTGGAGCTGCCTAGAATCACTACTGCTGCTGCCATGGGAGCTGGTATTGGAACCACTGATGGAGCTGCTGTTTTTAGTGATTTTTGCGAGTTGTGACATCGAGGTAGGGAATATTTTATTAAATTAAATATTTTAAACTTTGAATGCCTGAAAAGTTTACTGGATTATTACGAATAGTTGAATGCTTCATATGTAATGGATTTTGGTTGTAGATTAAATGTGTGACTGGTTGTGCCTCTTGTTGATTTTACCATAGTAAGGTAGAACATGTTGATATGTGTATGCTGTAGTCTACAAGAGTGTGTTGAGAAGATACATGTCTAATGTTGTTCTCTAAAAATGAAAAATTCCTATAGCTGTTTAGATGCTCTCTTTACTAACTTTGTTTCTTATATTCTGATTCACAGTTTAAGATAGCCCTTTTTTCTACGTTTCATTTTCTTCAGGATTGAAATTGTAGATAAATGCTTTTGCCATGACACAATGGAACGGATTGTTGATTCTTTGGCGAGCTTTGCATCTTCCATTAAATTTAAGTACCTCCAGCACAACTTTATCTTAGAATTTCATTTATTCTGCTGCTAAAATGCCTTTAGTGTTGCTCTTAGTTGTAGTCTCTTATCTCGTTAACTCTATTTGTACCAGCTAGTCTTGATTAACATCTATCTATTGTGAGTGGCTTAACTTTCTGGTAACAGTTTACGGTTTCTTTTTCCATCTAATTACTTAAATTTCCATTAGGAAAGAGTGGCAAGTGAAACAAATGATGCATGGTGCATTTCTACCCTAAATAGACTTAAAGAAGCTTTGCCATTGAGCTTGAAGGTTTCCCTGAGATCAGTGAGTTTCTTTTTCTTGTCAAAACTCATTTGAGTTCTTGATTACTATGCTTTCTTCCTTCCATACGAGAAGCTACTTACTATAATGTAAACCGTCTAACTTTTTCTTGTCAAAACTCATTTGAGTTCTTGATTACTATGCTTTCTTCCTTCCATACAAAAAGCTACTTACTATAATGTAAACCGTCTAACTGATGCAGATACGAAAGGGTAGATTTTAAACTCTTGACCAGTGCTTGTTGCGTGAGTACCATACGACTTTACAAGCAAAATCTAAGCAGATTTCTGGTGACTTTTGTGAGGTAATGAACATTGCCAGCATTACAAATCCAACATCATTCAAAGATGAGGTTTCTTGGTGGTTTATAAATGTGAGACATTCTTCGCCTTTGAGCTAGCTTTGGGGTTGAGTTAAAATAGGTTATAGATTTCTTGTCTCTTGGCAATTTGTCCATCGATTGTTGTTACTTTTACGTTTACAGTTGAGTTAAAGACTCCTGGTATTATTTTTAATTTCTACTATTTACTTTGATGTTGTCAAATGATATATGTTTTTAGTCGAATTGTGTAGTTATTTTTTTTTAATTATTCTTATTTTTTTTCAAATTAATATAGGCACATTTGCAAGCTGAGAATGAAAAGTCTAAAGAATCAGCAATTAGAGCTTTCCAATCCATATTTGGGAAAGAGAAGGCCGGGGGAGTGCAATGTGATGGAAGAGTTACCACACCAACTTTGTTGAAGAAAAATGAAGAAATTGTCAACCTTAGGGTATACTATTATGGTGTTTTGAAAAATGATGATGATATAAGTAAAAGCAGTTATGACCTAGACTAGTATTATTTTACAATGATGATATAATGCGATTGTAGATCTTACAACAATTTTTATAAGTCAAATTTGATGGTAAATGTTCAATAAGTTTTCTTTAGTAATTTGATTCAAATAGTTTAGGTTATTTATTGACACTAAATTAAAAAAATAAGTTGGAACTAATTTCATTAATGAGAAAACTATTGTAAATAAAGAATTATATCTTACAAAAAACAGTTGTCAAAAGTCACAAAAAGCAATGGTGTTAAAACCGTTGTCAAAGACAACTATAAAATGGCAATGGTATTAAAACCGTTGCCAAAAAATGACATCAATGGCAACGCTTTAAAACCGTTGGCTTTGTGAATAATAAAATTACAACAGTTTAAAACCGTTGCCTATTTAGTTACGGTTTAAACCATTGTCATATTAATAGGAACGGTTTGAACCGTTGCTTATTGAGTAACGGATGAAAACCGTTGTTTAAAATTTTCCGTCAAAACCGTTGTCTATGCCACTAACTGTGGCAACGGTTTTTCTGTTACCGTTGCCTTAGGTAAAAAACCGTTGCCTTTGAGCATTGGCAACGGTCGCATATACCACAGGTCAAAAATCGTTGCCAAAGCGTTGCCTAAAGTTTTGGAAACGGTTTTTCAATCTATGGCAACGGTTTTTGACCGCTGCGAAAAGCCTTATTTGTTGTAGTGGGGTACACTGTTAAATTTAGATGGAAAGACAAATGACAATCTTAATGCACGACTTGATCTTCAACTTATGGGTATCAAGAGAGACCTTCATCCTCGTAGAGTGGGCAACAAGTTTGTGATGCCGATAGCCAAATATACTTTGTCAAAGACTAGGAAGGAGAATGAAAGGCAAATTCTTTGTCAGTTCTTGAAAGAACTCAAGTTGCCTGATTCGTATTCATCAAATATTGGAAGGTGTGTGCACGTTGAAGATTGCAAAATTTATGGCTTGAAGAGCCATGATTGCCATGTCCTAATAGAACGGCTGCTACCACTTGCAATTCGTGAGCTTTTACCCAAAGAAGTTTGTGAACCGTTGATACATCTAAGTATTTTCTTTGGAGAGCTTTGTTCTAAGGAATTGAAGGTGGACGTTCTAGACAAACTTGAAACCCAGATTGCAATAACACTTTGTAAATTAGAGACAATTTTTTCTCCGGCTTTTTTGATGTGATGGTTCACCTAACCGTTCATCTTGCCTATGAAGCTAAGTTAGCCGGACTAGTTCAATATCGCTGGATGTACTCCGTTGAGAGGTTAGCCCTTTAGAATTGACAACAACTTAGAATCTGCCTTATAGTATTCTATTTGTAGGTTTCTAACATTCCTTAAAAATTCAATTTTAGATATTTGCGCACACTAAAGAGTTATGTGGGAAACAAAGCACGTTCTGAGGGGTCATATCTGAGGGTTATATCTCTGAAGAATCAATGACCCTTGTGGGGAGATATTTAGATGAAAATTCTAAGATTTCTTACCCTGGCGAGAATGAATCTATGCGAGGCATAGTTGTGTTCAAAGTACTTAGCCAGTTTAGTTGTAAAGGGGCATACAAAGAACTTAGTATCTTAGAGCATTGAGAAGCTCAATTCTATGTGCTGAAGAATTGTGAAGAATTTCAACCATGGGTTGATGAACATATGGCAGTTTTAACAAGAGAAAATCCAAGAAATCTGCAGAAAAGGCACAAGGATCAATTTGTGAAATGGTTTGAAAGGAAGGTAAATGAGTAAACTTTGATAATTGTAGAATTGAAGAGTCTCTTGGTAGTAGTTAGTTTTAATTGCTATTCGTTAATGTAGATTTCAGATCTACACAAAGTAAGGAGTGCATGGGTGAATAATCAACTGTTTTCTCTAGCAAGAGGTCCTGATCGTTGTGCACACTTCTACAACACATGTGCTGTCAACCATGAAGCATCTTTGAAGACTCAAAATAGTGGAGTAGTGATGCCAGGGCATCTTGGATAGTTTTACTAGCCATTTTTTGTATGCTTTAGGTTGGTTTTATGTATTTTCTTAGGAAATAAGAAAGTATTTGGTTGAAAATGCATTCAAACCATGATTCAAGCAAACATTGTGAATTTTGAATGATTTCATGAGAATTATGCATGAATTGAATGATAAAATGGATGATGCATGATCTCATGATTAAGAGCAAGACTTTGATGCACTTTGTTTGATTGATTTCAGGTAACAAGAAGCAGAGAAGAGCTACGTTAGTGGCTACGTTAGTACCACTAACGTGGCCATTAACGTGGAAGGAAGGAAAGTTTGGAACGTTAGTGGTAAAAGTAAACACCACTAACGTTAGCGAAGGGCAAGAAGACCTACGTTAGTTTCCACGTTAGTTACATTAACATGAGAAATAACGTGGAAGGAAAGGGAAACTCCAACGTTAGTAGAAAAAGTGAACGCCACTAACGTTTGCGAAGCCAAGAACACCCACGTTAGTGCCACTAACGTGGGCATTAAAGTTAGTGAAAAAGTGAACGCCACTAACGTTTGTGAAGCAAAAAAGGCCTACGTTACTGGCCACGTTAGTGCCACTAACGTGAACACTAATGTGGGCAAAATCTCATCCGGCAGCCTGACCATGCCTTCTTCAAACAAGAATAACTTGAGCCACAATGCTCCAAATGAGGTGATTCCAGTGGCATTGGAAAGTAGGATTCCATAGCTTTCCAAGAATATATGGCACTACATGGTGGACACTAAATTTGAGGGAGAAAACCTTCCCCGAAAGTGCAAAGATGAACATGGTATCAACCTGTAGTAAGGCCAGCTGACCTCTTCACCTTCCAAGAAGTGTAACTCGAGTTGTAAAGCTCCAAATGATGCGCTTTCAAAGGCGTTGGAAAGTAGACATCCAGAGCTTTCCAATAATATATAATAGTATGGGGTGAACATTAAGCTTGAGTTCCAGAAACTAGCAATATTAATCCCCTGAACGCTAATGTTATTAGCACTCACTTTTGCCAATAACGCCAGCAACTATGCCAGCAACCCTATCCCTTTCAAGGGAGCATAATTTGAGTTACAGAAGTCCAATCGAGGTGATTTTAGTTGCGTTAAAAAGCTGACATTCAGAGCTTTCCAACGATATATAATAGTCTATAGTGAGCATGAAATTGGAGTACAAACAAGAGGCATCTTTTAAGCCCCAAAAACACCAACTGGGTAGTAAATGTGATGTTAGCCACACTAACTTCAGCACTAACGCCACACTTGTACCGTTAGTGTGGCTAACGGTAGCACTAACGATTAGCACCTGGACCTCAACTTGATTCACTTCTCTTTCAATGACCACCTAACCACAAGGAAGCAAGCCCACAAGTGTCAACCAATCAAAGTCACAAGAAGCATCTAGAATAGGAATTTTCATTTAATTGTAATTTACTTTTAGTTTCATTTCATTTTGTAATTTAGGAGAGCCTATATAAAGGCCTTAGTTTTTACATTCAAGGAATTTCGGGACTGGAGGGGGGATTCTGTATTCGGGCCTTTGGACTCCCTCCCGTCACACACTTTTCTTTCTTTTTCTTCCCTTAGTAGTAGTTCATTTTATAGTTTGTAATTTTCCAATTATGAATGTTGAAGTCTCAATTTCAGTTTTAATCTTCATCTTTATTTTTCTGCACTTTTTTTCTCCTCTGTTGAATAGAGCAATGAACAACTAACTCTTTTAATTGGGTTAGAGAGCTCTGTTACAATTCAATGGATTAATTTGTTTTTATCATTCATCTTCCTCTTTCTTTTCTCTTGATTTTACTAGAAAGCTTTTGATCTTAAATCAATTGGTTAGTTGTCTTGGAAAAGAAACTCTCGATAATTGGATCTCCTCTGAGCCTTGGAAAAGGGATGAGGAGATCATGCTAGAATTGCTTTCTCATGTTGGACCAAATTGGGGTTTGGATGGATATAGTGAAATATAATCCTACCAACACTTTGATTTGGAAATACATGTGGTATAATCAGTGACCATACTTCATCTCTTCCCATGAGCAATTAAATCAAGGAATTGGGCAATTGTTCAAGCTTAGAGAGATTGCGTTGCCAAGGAATTGGGATCCAATCACTTAAGATTGCCAAGGAGATCAATGAATGCATTGATTAAGGAAGAGATGAAAGCAATTGATCTGGAGATTGCTATATCTTTCTATCCCAATGCTTTCTTTTCTTTTTACTTTTAGTTATTTACTTTCTTGTTATTTTACATTCCTGTCATTCTTCTTCCTGCACTTTATTACTTTTCTTTTATTTTCTGTCAATTTACAATTCCTGCTGCTTATCACTCCAATATGATTTGTCTAACTAGGATAATCAATTAACCATTGATTGCTTAATCCGTTAATCCTGTGGGATTCGACCTCACTCTATTATGAGTTTTTACTTGACGACAATTCGGTATACTTGCCGAAGGAAAATTTGTTGAGAGACAAGTTTCCGTGCATCAAGTAGTTGTGAAGGGAGATGAATTTACTAGGGATGTGGATTATTATGGCGTGTTGACTGATATTTTTGAGTTAGATTATGTCGGAAAACATAAAGTGATCTTATTTAAGTGTGAGTGGTTTGATGTTCCTCCAATAGGACGAAATTAAAGTAGGGGATATTGTAAAGATGAGTATGGATTCATAAATGTGGATGTCACATATGTTAGATATAAGGATGAGCCTTTCATTTTAGCATGTCAAGCTGAGCAAGTATACTATGTAAAGGCAATTAAAAGGCCTAATTGGTGTACTGTGGTCCGAGTAAAGTCTCACAATACATATTATGTGCCTGAGCAAGATATCATGCAAAAAGAGGCATACCAACAAGCTGAAATGGGAAGCTTTAATCAAGTACCATCTTCGGGTGATATCAATTTGTTGATGGAATTAGGTAGAGGTGACATAGAGGGATCAAGTGTGGACGTGCCTATGTCTATGGAAGAAGAAGAAGAAGAAGAAGAAGAAGAAGAAGAAGAAGAAGAAGAAGAAGAAGAAGAAGAAGAAGAAGAAGAAGAAGAAGAAGAAGATTCAAATGATAGTGATTGACTTCTTAGTATTTTTATTTTGGGGATTACAAGATATTTGCAATTGCTAAATTATCCATTTTTTGTATAGGATGGTGATTGACTTTAAAGTAGTTAAACTTTAAGAATTCACATCATATTTGCAATTGCTAAGTTATTCACTCTTTGTTCCATTTGTTTAACTTTTTTGAAAAGTATAATATATTTTGAATCATGTCCAACTTTTATTGATGTGCTTTTCTTTGTGTAATTGTATATTAAATGATGTAGATATTTTATTATTTCATTTCTTTAATTTTATCTCTGTTAACTTTATTGTAGATTGCGTAACATAATGGCTACACAGAGATTGACAAGGGCTGCTGCATCTACTTATACACCACGAGCACCTGCCCCCAGCCCCGGCAGCCCGTGCCCCTGCCCCAACCCCGACAGCCCCTCCCCCAGCCCCTGCAGCCCCTGCAGCCCCTGCAGCCCCTGCCCCAGACTTGGCAGCCCCTGCAGCCCCTACCCCAGCCCCGGCAGACCCTACTTCAGCACCATTCACTGCCCTTGTTGATAGGCGTATTGGCATCCATGCTGATCTATTTGCATCTGAAGTGGGTATTGTTACAAGACAAAATGCTCCTTTGGATGTAGAGAAATGGAGCCAAGTTGGAGATGAAGTCAAGCAAAAAATATGCGACCTTGTTTTGGTAATACATATTTATATTTTCTGCTATTATGTATATTATAGGCTTTATTTCTGCTAACTAACTTTGACAAATCATATGTAGGAAAAGTTTGATATAGCAGATACGCAAGTAATGCGCAAAATAATTTTAGCTAAGGCTAACATATGTTATCGAAGTTGGCGCTCAAGATTGCGTGAGCACTATGAGTTGTATCAAACTGATGAGGAGCGCCTTCAAAATCCACCAAACAATATTCTACCGGAGACATGGGAGATTTTGGTGTCCTACTTTGGAAGTCCTTCTTTTCAGGTTTGAATTTTTCATTGTGACAACCATTGAGGTGTTCTTAAGTTGTTTTGCTATTTTAGGTCAATGCAAATAATTATACCTTACCTCTTTTTGTCTTTTGTGAGTTTGGTCTTCTATAGGAAAAAAGTTTAAGAAACAAAGATAATAGAAAGCATCATGTTGTACCACATATTGTTGGTCGAAGGACATTTCAAGTTGTTAGACGTGATCGGGTAAATAGTCTTAAAGTTTTAAGTTGGTCTTATATTTTTTGCTATGTCACGTTTGCACTTAACTTCATGTTATATTTTAAACTTCCAAAAAATTTGCAGCGCCATCCTAGAACCGGTGTTGAGCCTGACATTCAAGAATTGTGGCAAATTACTCATTAAAAGAATAATGGAGAATGGGTCAATGAAAAAGCTAAACAAATTGATGTAACATTACTAACCTTTTCCTTTTTCTGTTGCATGGAAGTTAAATTTTATCTTCATTTTCAAATCACAAATTGGATTGTGTAGGATGATATTAGCTGTATGGTCGATGAATCCTATGATTTGGAAAATCCTCTCACTCCAAATGAAGCTTTTCTACTTGTGAGAGGTGATAAAAGTGGTGCAAGTTATGGCATAAAGGCTCCAAAGTCTAAGTTAAGGATTCAAGCACAACTTCAAGAGGCAATGCAAGACCGTGAGGAGCTAACAAAGGAAATAGATGTGCTCAAAGAAAAATTTGAAGAGCAACGAACACGGCAAGAGGAAGAATTAGCTCAAATGAAAGCTCAATTGGAAGCTCAACAAGCTATTGTGAACTCTCTCATAGCGCGCTTTGACAATGAAACAAACTAGACCCTAAAGGTACTCCTAAAATTACTTATGGTTTTAATACATTTTCGTAGATGATTCCCATTTTATATTAGTATACTTTAATTTGTATATGGATCTATTTATCACATTTTACTTGTGTCATGGTTGAAAAATGACAAATATCCTATTATTTGGTTTGATAAATTTGGTTGGGTATTGGCTGAGACATAAGTTGTGAATTGGTTGTGTTTGTTGGAACCGTAGACGGTGGAAATATCCAAGTTTTAGGGGAGGTTCTGCCGAAATTTTTCTAAACATTTTGGATAAAACTTAATGGAAAAATTATAATTAGTGTTATATCTTGTTTCTAACTTTTTTGTTTCGGTTTTTCTTATTTACAGGAGTGCTGAAATGGTGACTATATGCTACCTTGAGGGCTCAAGAATGTTTTGATGCATAGAGACACTAATCTATGTTAGAACTTTTATGTTTTGGTTGAACTTTTATGTTAGAACTTTTATGTTTTGGTTGAACTAATCAATGTACTCACTAATGTTATTTTGTTTCAAAACAATTTTAGCTAAAAGGATCTTGTTTGACTTATGTATGTTTTTGAATATTATATACATGTAAACTTGCTTATTAAAATCGTTAATATATTAGTTAATTTAAAAAATAATTTATTAAATTATGCATGTAATTTGTAATAAAAAAAAGTTGTTACAAAATAATTAATTTGCTTTTGTAACTAAAGAAAAAAAATGTTACAAAATCATGTTACATTTTGTAACAAAATTTTTTGATAGAAAAAAAAATATACTGTCACGAAAAATACCTTCAAGATCAAAATTTGTTACCACTTTTGTAACGGCTTCTGGTTTTTTGTATCAGAAAAAATTGTTACAAAATATCGTATTGAATTGTAACAGTTCCATTTTTTGTTACAAAAACTTTTTGTAACGGGACTTATTGCAATGGCCCCTTTTTTTGTTACAAAAAACTTTTGTTTCAGAATTTCGATGTTTTGTAACAATTTTTTTGTTACAACTACGCCTTTTTCTTGTAGTTAGAATGAGAGTTGCACTCTTGTGCTCCTCCATTTCCAGCACTACAGAGTCAGTAGGGAAGGCAAATGGCCCAACCTTGACAATCATATCCTCAATTATGCCTGATGGGTATTTAATGGAGCCATCAGCAAGTTGAAGACAGATACGAGTTGGTTTGACCTCTTTAGTCAAGCTAAACTTTCTGATAGTGGATGCAGGGATTACGTTGATACTTGCCCCAAGATCACATAGAGCTGTCTTGGTACAAGTACCCTCTAATGTGCATGGTATCATAAAGCTCCCAGGATCCTTAAGCTTTTCTGGTAAGCTCTTTAAAATGACTGCACTGCACTCTTCAGTGAGGAAGACTTTTTCAGTTTTCCTCCAATCCTTCTTATGACTTAAGATCTCTTTCATGAACTTAGCATAAGAGGGTATTTGCTCAAGTGCCTCTGCAAATGGAATCTTTATTTCAAGAGTCCTGAGATAGTCTTCAAAGCGGGCAAATTGTTTATCCTGTTCTACTTGGTGGAGTCTCTGAGGATAAGGCATCTTGGCTTTATATTCTTCAATCGTAGTTGCTGCAGGTTTACTTCCTACAGAAGTGGTTGGAGAGGCTTGCCTAAGGGGGTTGTTATCAGCACTTTCAGATGTCTGATCCCCCATTGGCGTTTGAACGCCAGAATTGGGTGCTGTATGAGCGTTTAACGCCAGATTGCCACCCTTTTCTGGCGTTTGGACGCCAGACTTGGCTATCCACTGGGCGTTCAACACCAATTTCTTACCCTTTTCTGGCGTTTGAACGCCAGAATCCTTCCTCTCTGGGCTCTTACTGTCCTCAGAGGGATTTTGGGCAGTGGTTTGGTCATCCTCTGTCAGCTGTTCCTTTCTTGGCTTTCTGCTGCCTTGAGTTGAAACATTCACTGTCTTCTCACTCCTTAAATGAACAGCTTGGCACTCTTCTGTTATCTGTTTAGATAACTGCTGTATTGTCTGATTCAATTGTGCTTCCATATTCTTGTTAGCCTTTTCAGTGTCTTGTAGCATCTCTTTAAATTCTGCTAACTGTTTTGTTATAAAAAGCAATTGCTGATTGAGTTCAGAAACTTGTTCTTGAGGACTAAGTTCAGTGGATACTGCTTTAGCCTCTTCTTTCAGGGAGGACTCACTGCTTAAGTACAGATGCTGATTTCTAGCAACTGTATCAATAAGCTCTTGAGCCTCTTCAATTGTCTTTCTCATATGTATAGATCCACCAGCTGAGTGATCTAGAGATATTTGAGCTTTTTCTGTAAGCCCATAGTAGAAGATGTCTAACTGTACCCACTCTGAAAATATTTCAGAGGGGCATTTCCTTAGCATCCCTCTGTACCTCTCCCAGGCATTATAAAGGGATTCATCATCCTATTGTTTAAAGCCTTGGATGTCCAGCCTTAGCTGTGTCATCCTTTTTGGAGGGTAATATTGATTCAGGAATTTGTCTGATAACTGTTTCCATGTTCTTATGCTTGCTGTGGGTTGGTTATTTAACCACCTCTTAGCTTGATCTTTTACAGCAAATGAAAACAGTAATAGTCTGTATACATCCTGATCCACTTCTTTATCACATACTGTGTCAGTAATTTGTAAAAACTGTGCTAGAAACTCAGTAGGTTCTTCCTGTGGAAGATCGGAATACTGGCAATTTTGCTGCACCATGATAATGAGCTGAGGATTTAGCTCAAAACTGCTTGCTCCGATGGGGGGTATACAGATACTACTCCCGTATGCAGCAGTAATGGGGTTAGCATATGACCCCAGAGTCCTTCTGGACTGTTCATTTCCACTTAGATCCATGATGGAGAAAGGGAGATGTTGTAGATTGTAAAATAGAAATAAAGTATAAGAATAATCAAAATATTTTTGTTTTTATTTTATTTATTTAATGCTAATCGAATTCAAAAGAGAAGAAAATAAAATAATTGGGAACTAGAAAAATAAGCTTCAAAAATAAAATAAAATAAAATAAAGTAGATTAAAATAAATAAAAAAAATTCGAATGCTAAAATGGCTGATGAATTAAAAAGATTTGAAAAATTTTGGATATGAGTTTAAAATTTGAAGATTGAAATAAAATTAGATAAGATTTTGAAAAAAAAGATATGATTTTTGAAAAAGATTTTGAATTTTGAAATTTTAAAACTAAGATAAGATAAAATAATAAAAAAAATTTTAAAATAGAAATCTGAATTTCTAAATGAAATTTTCGAAAATTCAATTAAATAAATAGAAAAGATATTTTTGAATTTAATGAGGAAAGAGAAAAACAATAAAATGACACCAAACTTAGAATTTTTAGATCAAAACTAAGAAAGCAAACAGGAAAACTTTGAATGTCAAGATGAACACCAAGAACACTTTGAAGATCAAGATGAACACCAAGAATAAATTTTAAAAATTTTTAAGAAAATAGAAATACAGAGGACACCAAACTTAAAAATTTTTATATTTTGGACACTAATAATTCGAAAATGTATAAGATAAACAGCAACAAACACCAAATAAGAAATTTTAAAGATCAAATAAGGAGGATTACCAAGAACAATTTAAAGATCAATAAAGAACTAAGAACATATAATACGAAAAAAAATTGAAAGGAAAATAAATTCATGCAATTGACACCAAACTTAAAACATAAAACTAAACTCAAACAGAAGACTAAATTATGAAGTTATTAGTTTTTTTTTTAAATTTCGAAAATAGTTTAGAAAAATAAAATAAGGATTTTAAAATTTTTACCCAAAACAATAATAGATGACTCAATGTTAGTGACTTTAAACTAAAAAGACAAATTTTCCTAATCTAAGCAACAAAATAAACCGCCAGTTGTCCAAACTCGAACAATTCCCGACAACGGTGCCAAAAACTTGGTGCACGAAATCACAATCACACTTTTGCAATTCTGCACAACTAACCAGCAAGTGCACTGTGTCATCCAAGTAATACCTTACGTGAGTAAGGGTCGATCCCACGGAGATTGTCGGCTTGAAGCAAGTTATGGTTATCTTGTAATTCTTAGTCAGGATATCAGTAATGATTCTTAGTTTTAATTGTAAAAAGTAAAATAACATGGAATAAATACTTGTTATGCAGTAATGGAGAACAGGTTGACGTTTTGGAGATGTTCTATCTTCTGAATCTCTGCTTTCCTACTGTCTTCTTCTTCATGCACGCAAGGCTCCTTCCATGGCAAGCTGTATGTTTGTGGATCACCGTTGTCAATGGCTACCATCAGTCCTCTCAGTGAAAATGGTCCAAATGCACTGTCACCGCACGGCTAATCATCTGTCGGTTCTCGCTCATATTGGAATAGAATCCAATTGATACTTTTGCGTCTGTCACTACGCCCAACACTCACGAGTTTGAAGCTCGTCACAATCATCCCATCCCAGATCCTACTCGGAATACCACAGACAAGGTTTAGACTTTTCGGATCTCAAGAATGGCCGCCAATAATTCTAGCCTATACCACGAAGGTTCTAATCTTAGATTAGAAACCCAAGAGATATGCACTCAAGCTATTGCAGATGGAACGGAGTTGGTAGTCAGGCACGCGTTCATAGATGAGAATGATGATGAGTGTCACGGATCATCACATTCATCAGGTTGAAGTGCGAGTGAATATCTTAGAATAGAAACAAGCGTGATTGAATGGAAAACAGTAGTAATTGCATTAATTCATCGAGACACAGCAGAGCTCCTCACCCCCAACCATGGAGTTTAGAGACTCATGCCGTAGAGCTCCAACTGACCTCTTCACCTTCCAAGAAGTATAACTCGAGTTGTAGAGCTCCAAATGATGCGCTTCAAAAAACATTGGAAAGTAGACATCCAGGGCTTTCTAACAATATATAATAGTATGAGGTGGACACTAAGTTTGAGCCTCAGAAACGAGAAATCGCTAGCTTTATTGGCAATCAACATTTCCAGTAACGTTGGCATATATGCCAGCGACCATGTCCACTTCAAAGGAACATAACTTGAGCTACAGAGGTCCAATTGAGGTGATTCCAGTTGTGTTAGAAATCTGACATTCAGAGCTTTCCAACGATATATAATACTCTATAGTGGGCATGAAATTTAAACACAAACAAGAGGCATCTTTTAAGCCCCAAAAACACCAACTGGGCAGCAAGTGCAACGTTAGCCACAATAACTTCAGCACTAACGCCACACTTGTAGCGTTAGTGTGGCTAACTTTAGCACTAACTTTAGTACCTGGACCTCAACTTAACTCACTTCTCTCTCAAGTCTACTTCCAAGCTCAAGCAAGCAGGCCCACAATTGTCAACCAATCAAGGCCACAAGAAGCATCTAGAATAGGAATTTTCATTTAATTGTAATTTGCTTTTCATTTCATTTTGTAATTTAGGAGAGCCTATATAAAGGCCTTAGTCTTTTAATTGAAAACAAGCTGGATACTCAGGAAGTCTGGAAATTGAGGGAATTGAGGGATGGAAGAGGGGTCTTCGGACTCCCTTCCCTCACACACTTTTCCTTTTCTTTCTTTGTACTTTTCATTTATGAATTTTGAAGTTTTATTTTCAATTTCAATCTTCATCTTTACTTTTCTGCACTTTCTTTCTTTTCTATTTTGGTAGAGCAATGATCAACTAACTCTTTTCATTGGGTTAGAGAGCTCTATTGTGATTCAATGGATTAAGTGTAGTTCTTATTCTTCTTCTTCTTTCTTTTCTCTTGATTTTACTTGAAAGCTTTCGATCTTCATCCAATTGGATAGTTATCTTGGAAAAGGAGCTATTCAGACTTGGATCTCTTTTGAACCTTGAAAGAGGAATGAAGAGATCAAGCTAGAAATACTTTCTCATGCTGGACCAAATTGGGTTTGGATGGATATGTGACTATAATCCTCTCAATACCTGGTTTGGGAAATGCATGTGGTATAATCAGTGACCACACTTCATCTCTTCTCATGAGCAATTGACCAAGGAATTGGCTATTGATCAAGATTTGAGAGATTGAATTGCAAGAAATTGTAATTCAATCAATTAAGATTGCCAAGGAGATCAATGAGTGCATTGATTGAGGAAGAGATGAAAATGAACTTGATCCGGAGGATTGCAATATCTCTTGATCCTAATGTTCATTTTATTTTTAGTTCTTGCATTTACTTTTCTTGCCATTTTACTTTTCTGCACTTTATTGCTTTCTTTACTTTTCTGTCAATTTACATTTCCTTGTTGCTCATCATCCAAATCTGAATCGTCTAACTAGGATAATCAATTAACCATTGATTGCTTAATCCATTAATCTCTGTGGGATTCGACCTCACTCTATTGTGAGTTTTACTTGACGACAATTCGGTACACTTGCCGAAGGGAAATTTGTTGAGAGACAAGTTTTCCGTGCATCAAGTTTATGGCGCCGTTGCCGGGGATTAATTGTGATTAACAAACTACCGGTTGATTGATTTACTAGATTAGACACTTTTCTTTTGTCTTTGTTTTCTTTTATTTCTTTATTTTCTTTTGCTAACTAATTGTTTGTGATATTGCCTCACTGGAAATTTCCTCATCTGTGACAATGGAGATTCCAATTTCTTTTGGTGATTATTGTTTGAGACAGAGCTTTCTGCAGGAAAGAAAGGAGCATCCATCATATTCTAGTCAATCAAATTTCATGGAAAACTCTCCACCACCACAGAATGATTCACTTTACTATGCTCATGGTGGGTGGGAGTATTAAGAACATGAAATGGGGTGCTTCCCAGGGTCACAAAATGGTCCATATTTTGATGACTTTGATCACTACTCAAGTTGTGGCTGGGAAGATCAAAGTCAAAGAGATTTCACTCATTCATACCCCATTCATCAAGAGCCATCACCTCTCAATTATACAACCTCACCTCCAAGTTTCACATGCCTAAATCCTTCATCATTTGAGTATGCCTCAGCACAAAAGTCTATCCAAAATCCATACAATTCATTTCACCATCCACAAAACTCAATCCACTACCCACAAGAGTCATACCACTTTTAGAACACACAACCACAAAACAACCAATTCGATTCACAAACCAACCCCGCCCAACCATTACAACCTACCCAACCACCTTTAGATAGACTTGCTAGGATGGAACTCTTCATGGAAGAGCTCAAAAGAAGTAGAGAAGAAGAGAGACTCGTTAGGATAGAGCTCCTCCTTGAAGAAATAATAAAGACAAATGAAGAGGAGAAAATAGCAAGAAGGGACCATGAAGAAAAATTGAGACAGAATGCACAACTCTATTCTGAAGAACAATTCATTGAAGAGCTGAGAGCACAAAGAGAGACCACTTCACTCTCTCCAGAAACAGAGGAGTTCATTCAAAGGTCAAGAACAAATGAGGAAGTCAATCAAGGGAACCCACACTCCAATGAAACAGAGAGTTGCATAGAGGGTGAGTTCATTGAACCACCAATTCAAGAAGTTCTTGATGAAGAGGATGCTCCACCCATCATACAATACCCAAATCCTGAAATCAAGGTGGTAAAGGCAATCAACATGAACACTAACAATAGGATGGTGACCAAGAAAAGAAGGACAATATTCATGAAGAAGAAAAGGTCAACCAAAAGCCATCCCACCCCCACCCCAACAAGCAAGTTTACTCAAGCTTACAACAGAAGAAGGCTTGCTGGGGAGAGGCACTCAAAACAAGGGGCATTAACTGGCTCCTCTTTCCTCTTGAGGTCATTCCTCTTAACAAACTGGAAGAAGAGGAAGAAAGTCATGAACAACATGTCAAGCTAATGACATTAAAAGAGCGCTTGTTGGGAGGCAACCCAACCGTAGGTAACATTTTCTTGCTTTGCTTAGTTTAATTTCAATAATTTAGCATATGATTGCACTCTAAGTTTGGTATTGCCATGCAACAATTTAATTTTCAATCTTCACTAGGTACTTGCAACATTCTGGATTGACAGTGGCACACTAAGTTTGGTGTTGCCACTTAACTTTCATGCAAAGTACCATGCCAACACCACTTATTAATGCAATCACATTGTCTCTGTTTTACTTCTTGTGTTTTTGTTGTGATCCATAATCTTGCTTACTGAAACACATGCATACTCACACTTTATTTTAAGACATTCATGATCCATCATAAACCCCGTCACCACTGTTTTAATTGTTGCTTGAGTATAAGCAATCATTCTATGTCTGGTGTGGGAAGGGGAAGAATAGGAGGAAAATGGCAACAACAATGAAGATAAAATACAAGGTGGTAAAGTTCCTTACTCCTCTTACTTATTTCCAGCACTTTAATTTGCATGATTGTCTTCTATTTTCTTTGTATGCATGTGTGATTTCTCCCTGTGAATAAGCATGTCAATTCTATCTTTTAAGCTTTTTGTTGATTAGGGCTGTGTTTGCTAGTTTGAATGTCATTACTGCATCATCTCCTTACTTACTTGTATGCTTGTCCTTTTGAATCAAATGAAAGGAGAATGAGTGTTTTTAAAAGACCAGAGTAGAGTTCATACTATGGAATGAGTTCATGAGTTTGTGGTGTGGTCATAAGTTAGCTAAGTTGGTTCAACCACAAGGGTGGGAAGACAACTATCTGTCATGAATACTATGCTTGAGACACACCCCATGAGACTAGCTAAATAAGAAGATCCTAATAAGAAAGAGGGAAAGAACAATGAAAGTGGAAGAATAAAAGAAAAAAAGTAAGCAATAAGGCTAGGCACCAATGGTTTTAATCTTGAAGCATGTGTCTGTGGTGTTCCTATGTGAGGGATCTACTTGGATGAATAAGCTCTTTGGGGTGCTTTATCACTTGGTAACTTGGGGTAACTAACCCGGGATTATCAGCTGAAAGTTCACTATCAAGAGTAACCCTCACTACAGAGCATTTAGTAACCCAAAGAGGTGCTGGACACCAAGGTCTCAAGAAAAGAAAATAAATAAACCATATGCCTGTGGTGTGTATGTATGGGGGAGAGACTTGAGCAAGTAAGTCCTTAGGGGTGCTTCAACACCTAGCACCTTGAACCAACTGGTTCGGGAGTGTTGGCTGAAAGCTTATTTTAAAGAGTTGCCCCCTTACAGAGCACTTAGCTTAAAGAACACAAATAAGCCCTGAAATGACAACAAAAGGATCAATGAATAAAAGTCTCATGGGATGCAATCACAGTGAGTATTCTAGGACATGATAAAGGTCTGAAAGCCAGGAATGAACCTAAGTTGCTATGCATGAAACTACCATAAAACCAGGGACATGACTTCCACAAGAATGACTCATTTCTCTTGGCATTCCATTCATCATTCTCTTGTTCCAGTACTTGCTTAGGGACAAGCAAGCTTTAAGTTTGGTGTTGTGATGCTAGGGCATCTTGGCCAGTTTCACTGACCTTTTTTTTACTGTTTTTAAGGTAGTTTCATGCATTTTCTTAGGAAATAAGCTAGTTTTGGGTGGATATTCACTTACATCTTAATTCAAGCATACATTGTGCATTTTACATGATTTCATCAGGATTTTGCATGAATTATATGATAAATTGGATGATGCATGATCCATGATTAAGAGCAAGACTTTGATGCACTTTGTTTGATTGATTTCAGGCCAAAAGAAGAAGAGAAGAGCCACGTTAGTTACA
This sequence comes from Arachis ipaensis, assembly GCF_059453495.1. Taxonomy (NCBI): domain Eukaryota; kingdom Viridiplantae; phylum Streptophyta; class Magnoliopsida; order Fabales; family Fabaceae; genus Arachis; species Arachis ipaensis. The sequence goes on from NC_142438.1 coordinate 91,833,317, forward strand.
CTAACGTAGGCACTAACGTGAAAGGAAGGAAAGCCCCAACGTTAGTGGGAAAAGTTAGTGGCATTAACTTTGAAGAAAGGAAATGGAGCCAACGTTAGTGACACTTAACATTATCACTAACGTTGGACCAAGGTCATAAGTGGGCACGTTAGTTGCCACGTTAACTTAGTTAACGTGGCCTCTAACGTTAAGAAGAAAGGGGGAAAGCCAACGTTAGTGACATTCAATATTGTCACTAACGTTGGCCCAAGTTATAACAAAGCCACGTTAACTCCCACGTTAACTTAGTTAACGTGGAAGCTAATGTGGAGAAAGGTGGTGATCGACAACGTTAGTGACACCAAACATTCTCACTAACGTTGGAGTGAACTCACAAGCCCCCAATAAGCCACGTTAACTCCCACGTTAACTTAGTTAACGTGATAGTTAACGTGGGCAAAAGTCCCACCTGGCAGCCTGACCATGCCTTCTTTAAACATGCATAACTTGAGCCACAAAGCTCCAAATGAGGTGATTCCAGTGGCATTGGAAAGTAGGATTCCAGAGCTTTCCAAGCATATATGGCACTACATGGTTGACACTAAATTTGAGGGAGAAAACCTGCCCCGAAAGTGCAATAATGAACATGGTATCAGCCTGTATTTAGGCCAACTGACCTCTTCACCTTCCAAGAAGTATAACTCGAGTTGTAGAGCTCCAAATGATGCGCTTCCAAAAACATTGGAAAGTAGACATCCAGGGCTTTCCAACAATATATAATAGTATGGGGTGAATACTAAGTTTGAGCCTCAGAAATGGGAAATCGCTAGCTTTATTGGCAATCAACATTTCCAGTAACGTTGGCATATATGCCAGCGACCATGTCCACTTCAAAGGAACATAACTTGAGCTACAGAGGTCCAATTGAGATGATTCCAGTTGTGTTAGAAATCTGACATTTAGAGCTTTTCAACGATATATAATACTCTATAGTGGGCATGAAATTTAAGCACAAACAAGAGGCATCTTTTAAGCCCCAAAAACACCAACTGGGCAGCAAGTGCAACGTTAGCCACAATAACTTCAGCACTAACGCCACACTTGTAGCGTTAGTGTGGCTAACTTTAGCACTAACTTTAGTAACTGGACCTCAACTTAACTCACTTCTCTCTCAAGTCCACTTCCAAGCTCAAGCAAGCAGGCCCACAATTGTCAACCAATCAAGGCCACAAGAAGCATCTAGAATAAGAATTTTCATTTAATTGTAATTTGCTTTTCATTTCATTTTGTAATTTAGGAGAGCCTATATAAAGGCCTTAGTCTTTTAATTGAAAACAAGCTGGATACTCAGGAAGTCTGGAAATTGGGGGAATTGAGGGATGGAAGAGGGGTCTTCGGACTCCCTTCCCTCACACACTTTTCCTTTTCTTTCTTTGTACTTTTCATTTATGAATTTTGAAGTTTTATTTTCAATTTCAATCTTCATCTTTACTTTTTTGCACTTTCTTTCTTTTCTATTTTGGTAGAGCAATGATCAACTAACTCTTTTCATTGGGTTAGAGAGCTCTATTGTGATTCAATGGATTAAGTGTAGTTCTTATTCTTCTTCTTCTTTCTTTTCTCTTGATTTTACTTGAAAGCTTTCGATCTTCATCCAATTGGATATTTATCTTGGAAAAGGAGCTATTCAGACTTGGATCTCTTTTGAACCTTGAAAGAGGAATGAAGAGATCAAGCTAGAAATACTTTCTCATGTTGGACCAAATTGGGTTTGGATGGATATGTGACTATAATCCTCTCAATACCTGGTTTGGGAAATGCATGTGGTATAATCAGTGACCACACTTCATCTCTTCTCATGAGCAATTGACCAAGGAATTGGCTATTGATCAAGATTTGAGAGATTGAATTGCAAGAAATTATAATTCAATCAATTAAGATTGCCAAGGAGATCAATGAGTGCATTGATTGAGGAAGAGATGAAAATGAACTTGATCCGGAGGATTGCAATATCTCTTGATCCCAATGTTCATTTTATTTTTAATTCTTACATTTACTTTTCTTGCCATTTTACTTTTCTGCACTTTATTGCTTTCTTTACTTTTCTGTCAATTTACATTTTCTTGTTGCTCATCATCCAAATCTGAATCGTCTAACTAGGATAATCAATTAACCATTGATTGCTTAATCCGTTAATCTCTGTGGGATTCGACCTCACTCTATTGTGAGTTTTACTTGATGACAATTCGGTACACTTGCCGAAGGGAAATTTGTTGAGAGACAAGTTTTCCGTGCATCAGTTTACAAAAAATGGGTAAACTAAGATAGATAGTGCAAAAATCCACTTTCGGGGCCCACTTGGTGTGTGCTTGGGCTGAGCATTGAAGCTTCCATGTGTAGAGACTTTTCTTGGAGTTAAACACCAAGTTGCTGCCTGTTTTTGGCGTTTAACTCCAGTTTTTATGCCAGTTCTGGCGTTTAACGCCAGAATAGGGTAGAAAGTTGGCGTTAAACGCCAGTTTGCGTGATCTCAACTCAGGTAAAGTATGGACTATTATATATTGATGGAAAGCCCAGGTTGTCTAATTTCCAACGCAATTGAGAGCGCACCAATTGGGCTTCTGTAGCTCCATAAAATCCATTTCGAGTGCAGGGAGGTCAGAATCCAACAGCATCTGCAGTCCTTTTTCAGCCTCTAAATCAGATTTTTGCTCAGGTCCCTCAATTTCAGCCAGAAAATATCTGAAATTACAGAAAAACACACAAACTCATAGTGAAGCCTAGAAATGTGATTTTTGAATAAAAACTAATAAAAATATAATAAAAAGTGAATAAAATATACTAAAAACTACCTAAAAATAATGCCAAAAAGCGTATAAATTATCCGCTCATCAGTCTCCTACAGAGCTGGAGACACCAAGACCATACTTCTGTGGGATGATCAGATTGTCCCCAATGGGAAGTACATCAGACCTCCAGCAGCCACTATCAGTCGGGTTGCAGAACCGGCCGGAGATACTCCTTCTCCTTCCACATCACAAGCACCTTCAACAAATCAACTGCTCCTTCAGATACTTCAGAGGTTAGACCGGCTTGACTGGCATGCAAAGCGAATGGAGCGCCGTAACAAGCACCAATTTACATACCTCAAGGAGCTGATTGTTGGCAACCACCCACCTGAAGAAGAACCAGATACTCTGGACTCCACTTCATCTACCAGCACAGGGAGCCATGACAATCCCGACTGTGGAGATGCTGCTACCAGCCCACCTTTGTTCTTGACTAATGGTACCAAGGACGGTGCCAAGCTTTAAGTGTGGGGAGGTCGGTCAGTACCTAACTTCCGGAGGTAACTGCTCTTTCTTAGCACCAATAAGTTATTTTTCTTTTGTTAGGATAGGATAGTTTGCATAGTAATAGGTGTTTGCATGCATGTTCTATTTGGTTGAAAAATAATAAGTTTCTTTTTAAGACCCTATTTTTGAAAATTTTCACTAATTTAAATCAAAACTTTTGTGTTAAAACTTGTTTGAATATTGTAATTTGGAACATGATTTTAAAGCTAGAACACACAACCTGTGAGACTTGAGCATTAATTACATGGTTACATTATTTAACCATAATATTTTATTCTTGTGTGTTTTTCTTCTCTATGATTGTAATCTATATTTTGTTCCAGTCTATATGTCCAATATTTAATGTGTTATATGCATGCATATGAATGAGGCCATTGTTCTATTGGCTCACTTATCCCAAATAGCCTACCCTTTAAATTACTCTTGTTAGCCACTTTGAACCTTTTAATCCCCATTTATTCTATAATTTATCAAATCACTAGCCTTAAGCGGAAAAATAATTAAATATCCCAATTGAATCTTTGGTTAGCTTAAGATAGAGATTGTGTATCAACTAAGTGTGGGAAAACTGTGGGAACATGGGTTAATAAGGGAATGTGTTATGTTTTTACTTTGATAAAATATTGGGAATTTGGGTACCGACTCATGTGAGACCAGAAAAAATTAAAAATCCATGTGCATTGATAAATTATGTTTTTTTTTCTAAAAAAAAAACCAAAAAAAACAAAAAAAACAAAAAAAAAACCAAAAATATTCAATTAAATAAATAAATAAATTAATAAGGGGACAAAATTACCCCAATGTTAAGTTAAGAAAAAGATCAATGCATAGGTGATACAAATTAAAAGAAGGGTTGATGCATGAGTATGTAATGCAAAAGTGGGAATTTTTGGGTAGATAGGCATGAATTTAGAAGTTATATAGAGTGTGTGTGTATAGGTGAGAGCTTAGGCTATTCAATTATTCAATTTATAGCTCACTTAGCCATACATATATCCTCACCCTTGCCTTAGCCCCATTACAACCTTGAAAAAACCTCATGATGTTTGCATTAGTACATTAAATACTTGTTCATTGGTTAGGTGAAGAACAAGGTTTAGAAAGCATGATTAGAGAAGAGTAGAGTGATTACCCTATACAATTGAGTGACTAGAGTGCATATACACCATCAGTGAGGGTTTAATGCTTGATTCTATGTTCCCTGCTTTCATGAGCTATCTTCTTACAAGTTTACTTGTCCTTACTGTATGATTTGAATTAGTGGAATTTGATTTATGTTTGTCTTGAAGAACTTATTTACTTTTAACCAAGTAGATAGAAACATCTTAGCATGTAGTTGCATTCATACATAGGTTGCATTACATTACATGAGTCTTACTTTTCCCTACCCATTTATTTTATCTCCTTGAGCTAAGCATGAGGACATGCTAATATTTAAGTGTGTGGAGGTTTATCTTGTGCTCATTTGAGTGGTTTTTATCAAGTCCTTACCCACTTATTCATATGATTTGCATGATTTTACAATTTCTTCCTAGTTTTTTTCTATGGTTGAAAACTTGCTTCTTAGAAATCTTTAATCTGTGTATTTTAATTCTCCTTTATACCATTCGATGCAGTGATCCGTGTGTTAAGTGTTTCAGGCTTTATAGGGCAGGAATGGCTTAGAGAATGGAGAGGAAGCTTGCAAAAATGGAAGGAACACAAGAAACCAAGGAGGTAACCAGTGAGCATCGACGCGCACGCATGGCTCACGCGAGCGCGCGATATGGAAAAATTTGCAACGACGCGTGCGCGTGCCGTACGCGTGGATTGGAGTTTGCACGAAGATGCGTGCGCGTGACTGACGCGTACGCATGACATGCACGATCTGTAGAAATAACAGAAAATGCTAGGGGCGATTTCGGGCCGAGTTTTGACCCAAGGAACATGCAGAGACTCAATACACATTCTCATTAGCATAGTTTTAATTTTTTAGATCGGAATCTAGAGAAAAACTACTCTTCCTCTAGGTTTTCTTTTACATTCACATATTCTTAGTTTTATGCTTTTGCCTTGGATATTGAAGAGACATCACCTCCGTTGAAGATACTATTCTAGTTTGTTTTCTTACTCTTTTATTATTCCATATTCTTAATTCTTGTTTAGAGTTACAATTGGATTATTTTTAGAATTTATTAATGCAAAGGATTAATTTTACTTTTAATTGAATTGTAGTTATTGTCTATCATGTCTTCCTTTTATTCCTTATTTAATTCTATGCAAGTAATTCTCATGTCAATGGAGTAGATTCTCAACTTGACATGGGGGTTGATTAAAAGGAGACACTTGAGTTGGAATGCTCATGTGATTAGTTAAATTGGAAGTTGTTGGATAATTCTGTATTTACTAATGCTAGACCTTCCCAAGGGAGAGGAATAGGATTTGCGAATAAGAGTTAGCTCAATCACTTGACTTTCCTTTATTTAGTAAGGGTTAACTAAGTGAAAATAACAACCTCTTTATACTACACTTGAGAAAATTCCAACAAGGATAGAACTTCCAATTAATCATTCCCCCAATCAAGGCCTTTTATTTAGAATAATATAAATCCCTTTTAACTTTCATTGCTTTAATTTACAATCATATGCTTGTGCCCATTGCCCAAACTCAAAATTTCCCAGAAAACTCCTGATTAATAAATTAGCACCCCTTTGTCAACTCGTTGGGAGACGACCTGGGACTCATACTCCCAGTATTTTTATTCTAAATTTTTGTGACAACCTTTCTAGATTGATGAGGCGGATTTTTGCTGGTTAAGAGCTATACTCGCAACGTATTTCCTATATTGATTTCTTAATTGGCCAAATTTTCGCACCCGTCAATTTTCATTAAACACTTAAAACTTTTCTAACAAGAACAAATAATATATTTTCACATATTTAATGTTAATAATACATTATAGTAACACATACAAAACCTACTCCTCTGAATAAAACTCTAACTAACAAGGCGAGGGAAAAATAAATTCTAACAACTCAACTTGTAAACATACTCTTCTATGCTCCAGTAGCTCTGCACTAAACCTTCGCACCTGTAGCTGAAAGGGGTAAAAATAGGGGATAAGAACTGGGGAGTTCTTAGTAGGGTTGGGGTGTATAGAATACTTACAATCTTCAACAGATGGCCAATAGCAACAAACCTTATAATACAAACAACTTTAACAAACCAGAGATATAGAGAAAATCACAAGTCAAGAAGCATACACAAACACACAATCACAGAAACATATATCGCAGAGAAGTATACGCAAACAAGTATGATGCATGTCTATCCTATGCAGGCCATGAGCTCATGTGTCATTTGCCTACCCGCTCCCGACATTACCAGCGCACAAGTCTCGGATATGGCTTTCTAGATACATACAGTGTGCATATAAGTCTTACAGCTAGGCCGCATACAGTGTGACTTTTAAACATGTTGTAATATGCTTACAATTGGAAAATAGTTCACAGTGTATGGGCGTCCCCGCTATATATTTGGCCCTAAGTCCCAAACAAGGTTGCATCTGCTCTCATGTGGCAGACAGTCTTTTAAAGTCTTTTTATCTTTGTCATCTGCTCTCTTGTGGCAGATATCCCTTTAGTTAATACATTCTTTTCTTTCCTGTGCTCTGCTCTGCTCTCTTGTGGCAGAGGTTCGTTAGATTCTTTTAGTCTTTACTCTCTGCTCTCCTATGGCAGAGATTCCTTTAGCTAATATATTCTTTTCTTTTCCATTCTCTGCTCTCCTGTGGTAGAGGATCTTCAATCCTTTTCTTTTCTTTTCTTTTCTTTTTTTTTTCTTTTCTTTTCTTTTCTTTCTCATCATTCTCTTAATTTCTTACTTTTAACATCACAAACTATCTTAAAAAATTTCCCTCATCTTTCCCTTAATATTTTATAAAGAGATGATCATGAGATCCTTAGCTTAGATTTGTCTTTCTAAAGCTTTTAGAAAAACTTATCTATTTACCATTCTCTGTTTTATTTTTCATCATACATACAATAATATTCGTATAAAATAATATCTTGATAAATAATAATTATAATAATAATTTATTCTAATGTAAATGAATAATTTTAAACAAATATTTAAAATAACATTTATAATCTTCTTAAAATTTATTTTATAAAATCTTATTTTCAAACTTTTATTAACTACTTTCTAAATCGTGAACTCTTCAATATTTTATAGAATTATATTTAAATCTTCACTCTTTGTTTCATATTTATAAAAATAACCCTAAACTTTTATAAAATTCTCATTTTACCCCTAAATTTTATTTATTACTCAACATACCCGAAAACTTATATAATTATAATATTAAACTCAATATTTTCATAAAAATACATTTATATCCCCCAAAAATAATTCTTCATGGCTATTTTCTTTTCTTCATAAAGAACCGAACCCTTCTTATTTTTGTTTCAAAATACACATTTAAATTTTAATCTGCTTTTGAGTTTTACAGTTACCGATTTTTCACAGCTTTTAATTTAATCTCGCGGCCATCAAATCTCATCAAATTTATCTCAAAATACCACATCTCAACAGTCCCAAAATCATCAAAATATCCCATCTAGCTATTCATACATAACCAAACCAAAATCTCAAGCAAACAACAATAATTCAACAAAAATTCAACATAAACTTATCAAATTCACAATTAATTATTTTAAAATTATCAAACCTTACCTCCGTATGAAATCACAACAGCAAAAATTCCGTAGAAGCTTTTTGATCGAGTTGCTGAAGAAGAAAATGTTAGAAATCGTCTGTGCCTCCTAGAACTCCAATTGGCCGAACTCAAGGGGAAGGGGAGCTACGTCACTGATGAGCGGATATTTATACACTTTTTAGTGCTATTTTCTTAGTATTTTTGGTTATATTTTGTTAAATTTTATCAAGTTTTAGTAGATTTTAGTGCAAAAATCACTTTTTGGATGCTACTTTGAGTTTTTATGTTTTTCCTATGTTTTTAGGTGATTTTTGGGTGATTTTGGCAAGTTTAAGAAAAGTATGATTCAGAGACAGAGAAAGGGCTGCAGATGTTGTTAGATTTTGACCTCCTTGCATTCGAACGAGATTTTCTAGATCTATAGAGGTCCAATTGACGCTCCCTCAATGGCATTGGAAAGCTAACATCCAGGGCTTTCCAGCAATATATAATGTTCTATACTTATTTTTAGAAATGAAGGCCTAAAACAGGCGTTGAACGCCCTACTGACCCCTTGCCTGGCATTTGGACGTCTCAGAAGGACAAAGATGGCGTTTGAATTCCCAAAAGGGAGCAAGCCTGGCGTCCAACGCCCCAAGAGGAATCCCAGCATGTGGAGTCACCCCAAACTCAGCCTAAACACTCACCAAGTGGGCTCAAGAAGTGGATTTTTGCACCAAGAGTCCAGTCTATCTTATTTCTGTAATATCTAGTTATTAGATTAGTATATATAGAAGAAGATCACTCATGTTTAGGACTTTTATCATCTTCTTTCATCTTATTTTTGAATTCATCATTATTTTCTGTAAGCTATGAGCAACTAAACCTCCTAAGTTAGGGTTAGGAGCTCTGCTAATTTTTATGGATTAATAATATGTCTGATTCTATTCTCTTATACATTCTCGTTCTTCAATCTCAATGAATTGGGGGTGAACCATGACATTCATCCTTGTTCTACATGGGTTCCATGCGAGTCCTGACCCGGATAGCATTGAACTAAAGCTAGAGAATGCATTGCGGATTCCAAGAGAGTACCTGGGCAACTTTGGATACGTGACATGAAATCCCGTTGACCGTGGGTTACTGAGGTCTCTGTGGCACTAAGACTAGAGTAAAAAAAGCAGCACTCTCTATCATTCCCACTAGCAACCGGTGCGAAGTGACCATTGACCGAGCCATCATGATTCATTACATCATGCTTGGGGATGAGGTGGAAGTGCATGAGGTGATACCTCAAGAATTGTACAAGATAGCTGACAAGCCTTCCACCTTAGCAAGGTTGGCTTTTCTCCACCTTGTTTGTCACTTATACAACTCAGCTGGAATTGTCATAGAAGGAGACATCCCCATTGAGTAGGACAAGTCCATCACAAAAAGAAGGATGGAGCATGTAAGAGAATCTGCATATAAGCCATAGCAAGAGCCTGTGCAACCACCTCCTCCAGAAATCCCTGAAATACCTCAAGGGATGTATTTTCCTCCTAGAGATTACTGGGATCAACTGAATAACCTCAATAGGAGAGCTAAGTTTGAATATGGAGCAGCTGAAGGTGGAGCACAGGGAGCACGCCACTATCCTCCATGAAATGAGAGAGGATCAGAGAAGACTAATGAAGGAGCAGCGGAGGCAAAGGCGTGACATTGAGGAGCTGAAACGCTCTGTTGGATTCTCCCGAGGGAGCAGCAACCGCCGGCACTATGGTTGTTGAGTCCCTTTTTCTACATGTTTATTTTTCTCTTATTCTATTGTTTTCTAATTTAGTTGATGATCACCTGTCTTGTCTTTTCTAGTTTTATTTACTTGTATTTTATTTTGGTTATAAAATATCCAATGTATCCTCATCAAGCTTAAATGAAATTTTTTTAAGAAGTAGTGAGTGCATAATTTTTGAGTATATCATGACTTATCTCTAAATATTTTTTTGTGGTGGCGTTGCATTGATTTTCTGAATGTATGAATTAACTGTGCACATTTGGTATTGAAGTTAAGTATGTTGGCTCTTGAAGAATAGTGAATTTAGAGAAGTGGTATTGACTCTCTGAAAAATCAAAACACTGATTCTTGAAGCAAAAGAAACAGCAGAAAAAGCAAAAAGCAGAAAGAAAAAGAAAAGAAAGAAAGAAAAAGTAAAAGCAAAAAGCAAAAGTAGAAAAAGCAAAAGAAAATCCAAAAAGCTCAAAAGAAAGAAAAAGGAGAGCAAGGGTCCAAGGCTTTGAGAATCAATGGTTAGGAGGGTCAAAAATTAGACCTAAAAAGTTCAAATGAGCTGCTTTTTCTAACTATATGCTTGTGGTGTGAAGGTGTCAAGTGAAAAGCTTGTGACTGAGCAGTTAAAGTCGTGATCCAAAGCAAAAGAAAAAAAGAAAGAGTACGCCTAAGAAATCTGGGTACCACTGTCTAGGGATTCTAGCAAAGCTTAATCACAATCCAATTGGGTTTACCCAATTAAGTGCCTGTGGCGTTTATGTATCCGGTG